>NC_060073.1:106661706-106967018 GCF_922984935.1 Meles meles | reverse complement strand
GAGGGTGGGTGGGGGCTGCGCCGTTGGGAGAGGAGTCTGATGTTTAAATCCTGGATCTTTCCCAACCTAGAGCAATCCTGAGCAAGTTAACCTCTCTGCAAAAATGTTTCCTCCTCTGCCAAAAGAAAAAGAAAACAAACCTTGCTTACTAAGCACCAGACATTGCATTTTTCTCTGTGACTTCTTGTAATTCCCTAGTGGACAGAGGGTGCTGAGCATAATATGCAGGGTGGGGAAGATTTGCTCCTTTTCCTTTTCCAACCGCTCTCTGTCCCCTTGAAAGGGTGTGGGTTCGCCAGCACCAACTGAAGATCAAACTACCACCAGGACCTCCTACATGCCCTTGTTTTCTGAAAGGTTGAACCTGTGTAAACCCAAGGTCAACAGCATCAAATGGGAGCCAAACACAATTTCTCTACCGAACAAAGGAAAACATTCAGGTACAAAGGAAAGACTGAGTCTGCATATGGGGGGGTGGGGGGGGGGCCGAGAAGGCCAGAGTCATGGAACAGACACAACTCAGCTTCAGCCTGGCCCCTTATTCTCTCTGCCTATCTTTACAGGCCAGTCCAGTTGCCTGAAAACCAGCTCTAGACGTAATTATGACAACAGGACTCAAAATTCCCAAATGTAATAATCATCAGGGGAGGGGGGAGGAAACCGCCCAAATAACCTATGCAAAAACGCACAGTTCAGAATACACGTCTCCTAACCAACTCAAACTGAAAACCGAGGTCCCAGGAAAACCACCTCGAAGCGTAAATTCTGTTTCCCCACTGGGATTTCCCAGACACACCCTAACCCTAATCCGGCTCTTTGAAACTACCTGAGCCAAGCGTGAGTAGCCTGGTTAGAAGGAACAATGCAAAAAAAAAAAAAAAAAAGAAAGAAAGGAACAATGCACTGTGTGTCCTAGAAGGTCAGTGTGTTCCCGGATACACCAGGGAAAAGGAGGTCAGGCTGTTTCCCTCTAACTAACGAATGAATGGCAAAGCGTTGAGACTTTTCTCGTCAGTACCATCAATTAATTACATTCTATTTGAGCTACGGTGTCTGCTCACTGCTGCGTTTCTTTCCCTTTACATTCTTTAAGATTATAATTCACATACCATAAAATTCACCTTTTTAAGATGTATAATCCAGTGGTTTTTAGTATTGCTCACTGCCACTGGGGTGTAAACCTCCAAGTGCAGAAAGTGGCACAGGAAAGGAAGAAGAGGGTCTGAAACAAAATCTGCCACGTGGAGAAAGTCCTCCAAAGCTTAAGGGAGATTGTGATCAAAGTCTAAATACCGTCTCTCTCTTAAAAATATTTACCATATTGAAAACAGGATTATGTTTCTGGTTTTAAGGTAGGGATAAGAAGTGTAAGAGGCACTGAATGTAGCCACCCATATCCTTCAGAGATGCTAAGACTTATCACTTCCGACACTCTGCTTCAGACCGGGGCCCTCCTTTCCACAGTCAGGAAAAGGGGTGTCACACTGCCCTCTAGTAGCTGGCCTAGGAAAGGACAGCCAGCCACAGGCGGGACAGGCACACAAAGGCAGAGAGATCAGAGGGAGAAAGAATTTATAAATTTTCACCGATGCCTACCAAACACAGAGCTCACCTACAGTAGAATCTATCTGCTTCCCCTCCACCTCAGTCTCTGCTTGAAAACAGACAGATTCCTTTGTTAAGGGGAAAAAAATGTGGTTTAAGGGTTCTAAAAAAATTGGAGCCTCTCTGCTTAGCGGGGAGCCTGCTTCCTCCTCTCTCTCTCTCTGCCTGCCTCTCTGCCTACTTGTAATCTCTATCTGTCAAATAAATAAATCTTTAAAAAAAAAAAAAAAATTGGAGCCTGTCTTACTTAGGCTGCTATACTTCAGGCTGCTATTACAAAAATACCACAGACTTGGGTTGGGGGGGGCTTGAACAACATATATTTATTTCTCACAAGTCTGGGAGGCGGTGGGTTGGGGGGCAAGATCAAGACACTAGCAGCTTGATCTGGTGCCTGCCAAGGGCTGGCTTCCTGATTCAGAGGCCAGCTTCTCACTGTGTCCTCACATAGTAGAAAGAAAAGGGAGCTCTCTAGGGTCTCTTTTACAAGGTCACTAATCTCATTCATGAAGCTCCCCCCTCAAGACCTAATCACCTCCTGAAGATCCTACCTCCTAATACCATCACCTTCGGGCTAGGATTTCAACATGGGAATAGGGTGGGGGACGCTGGCCATTCAGTACACATTGGCCTCCTAAAGTAAGTTGTTCTTAAGAAAGTCTGGGGCCCAATTACGATGAAGTTAAAACCTGAACCCATATGGAAATAGAACGCAGCTGTGGACAAGAGCTGTGACAAAGGGCTAGGAGTTGAATGTATTCACTGGCACTTTGGCTAAGGAAAGGGCATGGCTTACAAAACAGCTTGCAAAAGTATAAACTCCGAAGTAATAATAACTTCAGAGTAGGTTCAGGGCCCAGAGCCTACATTCACTGGGGCCTTGTAAAATAAGCTTATTTTGGGGAAAAAAATTTTAACTTACAGTAAGTTGTAAAGATAGTAGAGAGAGTTTCGTTTTATTACTCTTTACCCAGAGTTCTTGACTGTTACACTGCTTACATAACTACGGCACATTTGCCAAAACTAAGATTAACAGCGGCATATTTCTAGGAACTAAATTCCAGCCTTTATTTGGATTTCACCAGTTTCGCCAGTAATGTTCTAACCTTGGGCCTTTTTACATAATGTTTACAACAAGGAGCCAAAGGACCAGAAAGGCCTTGCGCAACGCAGTAGGACACTAGGTTTAAGTCCCAGCTCTTATTCATGGTAACCGCAGAAACTTCGAGTTTGTTTTCTGAGCTGGTCTCCTCTCTGACATACTCCATCTCACAAATGCCAATTCTAGATACAATTCCAGCTTACCCTTCATCTTTCTGCCTAAACACTTCTCTGACAGCTACTAGCTACAGTGAAAGAAGAGACATCTCCGACTTGGCAGTGACTCCAGCTGAGATCCCCCAGTTAGAGAACAGAGTCCCTGCAGGAATTTCCAGATTTCAAAATTGCTTCAAAACCCACGTGTGTTTCAGATGGCTGGAGGACGGACAGCCTTTCTTCAGGGGTCTGAGGACACACTGCAGCAGGGACCAGAGTTGTCCATAAACATCCAGTTTTCCCTTCTTCCTGGGTGTGCATTACATTCCTGAGGCTCTCTTGAATTAGGGGGACCATGCAACTAAACTCTAGCCAATAGAACATGAGTGGAAGTTTGCGCCACGTCTAGAGGGGGTGGGTTTTATCTGCTAAGCAGTCTCCCAAACTCTGCTCGCCTCACTACGACACCACCCCAGCAACCTCAGAGGCCGTGTTAGCACTGCTGTCACCCTGGTCCCTAAACGAGTGCGTGGAATAAAGCATGCTCCTCCCATTACCCCCAGCCTGAAACTACCCTGGACGTTACATGAGGAAGGAGAAAAAAAATTCCTGTTTTAATAAGTTAGCCCATTTGGTGGCTGTCATGACAGTTTAGTCTAACACCGTGCCAAATGTCATTCCATTAGAGCAAGACCTTGCTTCTGGATCTGTGCTCGGGGCCTCAGGTGCGCAGAACTGAGGTGACCACACACCCACACTCATCCACACAAGGCCTCTCTTCTCTTTCCCCTTCCCTCCATCATTCCCCCTTCCAGTCCTATCCTGTCCCCTTTCACAGACCCTATTCCAGTGAGTTAAGATATATATATATCCCCCTTAAAAATTGTTGTTTAATGTGTTTAATTTACTTAGCTGGTTTTTGCTGTAAATTGAATTCTTTATTTTCCTTACCTGGAGTCCATGATGTCACAGTAGTCCCTAACAGCCTGCATCTGACTGCTTGTATAATATTCTAGCCTGTGCATATACCACTTTTTATTTATCAGTTCCCTTAGGGACAGACATCTAAGTTGCTTCCGGCTTCTTGCTACCCAAACTGTACACAGATAAACATCCTTTTATGTAACTCCTTATGGATCTGTGCAAGCTTCTCTGAAGGCTATAGCCAGCAACGGAAGCGCTTTGATGTGCGGTGTATTCATACTTAATGCATTAGTTACCTGTTGCTATATAACAAATTACCTCAAAACTCAGCAGCTTAAAACAATAATACCCATAGAATGAGATAAAATGTTGGTAAATCATGTATCTGATAAGAGACTTGTAACCCGAATATATAAAGAATTCTGCATAAGAGTGTGTGTCTGTGTGTATACGTGTGTGTGTGCACGTGTACGTATGACAGCCCAACTGAAAAATGGGCAAAGGATGAATAAATATTTCTCCAAAGAAGATATATAAAAATGTTAAGCAACATTACGCATTGGGAAAATATGACCACTTCATCCCCGCAGGCATGGCTGTAATCAAGGCAGAGAGGAAAAGGTGTTGGCAAAAGTGTGGAGAAACTGGAACTCTCATACACTGCTTTGGAAGTTGGGCAGCTCCTTGAAAAGTTAAACATGGGGTTACCTTATGACCTAGCAATGTGATTCCAAGAGCAATGAAAACGCATGCCCATACAAAGACTTGCATATAAATGTTCACGACAGCATCATTCACAACCCACAGAAAGTAGAAACAACGCAAATGTCCATCAACATGAATAAACTGTATGCTATCCATACAAGGGAATATTACTCAGCCAAAAGGAGGAATGAAGGGGCGCCTGGGTGGCTCAGTGGGTTGAGGCCTCTGCCTTCGGCTCGGGTCATGATCCCGGGGTTCCGGGATCGAGCCCCGCACTGGGCTCTCTGCTCGGCGGGGAGCCTGCTTCATCCTCTCTCTCTGCCTGCCTCTCTGCTTACTTGTCATCTCTCTGTCAAATAAATAAAATCTTAAAAAGAAAAAAAAAAAAGGAGGAAGGAAGGACTGAAATGTACTACAACACAGATGAAACTTAAAAACATTATGCTCAGTGAAGAGTTAGACACAAAAGGTCACATACTGTATGACAGTCCCATTCACACACTATATGAAATGTCTCTAATAGCCAAATCCAGAGCAACAGAGAGTAGATCAGTAGTTGCCAGGGGACAGGGGAGTTGGGGACAAGTGGGGAGTGATGGATGCCAATGGATACGAAGTTCTTATATTCACAGAGTGATCCAAATGTTTTAAAATTAATTGTGGTGATAGGTGCACAACCCTGTGATATCTAAAAAGATATCATTTCATGGGAAATGAGTAAACTATATGGCATGTGAGTTATATCTCAATAAATATTTTTTTAAAAATGAACATCTAGGGGCACCTGGGTGTCTCAGTCTGTTAAGCGTCTGCCTTTGGCTCAGGTCGTGATCCTGGGCAACTGGGATAAAGACCTACATCAGGGTCCCTGCTCAGGAGCCTGCTTCTCCCTCTCCCTCTGCCTGCCAGTCCCCCTGCTTGTGCTTTCTCGCAAATAAATCTTTTTAAAAAAAATAAACACCTGTTATCTCACTGTTTCTTTGCATCAAGAATTTAGAGCTAAGAGATTCTGGCTTAGGATTTCTCATGAGGTTATGGTCACAAGTCGATCAGGGTCACATTCATCTAAAGGTCTGAATGGAGGTAAAATATCCACTTTCCAAGGTGGTTCACTCACACCGATGGGTAACTCAGTGCCATCTACTGGTGAGAGGCCTCAGCTCCTCCTCTCCACATGGACCTCTCCAGATGGCTGCCTGCGTGTGCTCATGACATGGCAGCCAGCTTCTTCCAAAGCAAGGGATCTAAGAAAGTATAAGCCAGATTCAATGTCTTCTATGACCTAGCCTCAGAAGTCACACGTTTCCAGTATATCCTATTGGTTACACAGGACAGCCCTATTCGTTATGGGAGGGGACTACACAGGGCTTGAATACTAGGAGCCAGGGATCATCAGGGGTCATCTTGGAAGCTAGTTATCAATATTGGATGGATAGGAAGACAATAATAATGACAGCCAACAATTCTGTGACACACACTATGTGCAAGCACTGTTCTAAGGTCACAATAAACCTCTGAGGTAGGTGAGATTATCTCCATTTCATAGATGAAGAAACTAAGGCACAAAGAAGAAGTTTACTAAGATCACACAATTAGTAAAAGACATAGCTGGGATTCAAACACAGGCAGTATAGCTCCAGAGCCACACTCTTAAAAGCTACCTAACACTGCATCCAGGATATTACTTAATTCCAATTAAGTGTTGCCCATTTGTTCTCCAAAATGGATAAAACAGATGAAACTCCCCTGAAGTTTTCATTCCCCACAAGAGCTAGGTCTCTTACTTTTGCCAAGCCAATGAATATAAGTAGAAACACATTAACATTTTATTTTTTGTGTTTCTCTAATTACCAATGAGATAATATACTTATTAGTCATTCTGGTTTTCCCTTTACATTTTATCTATTTATATTCTTTGCCTATTTGTGTGTGTGTGTGTGTGTTTTAATATTTTATTTAAGAGAGAGAGAGAGCAAGCACAGAGGGAGAGGAGAGGGAGAAGCAGGCTCCCTGCTGAACAGAGAGCCCGATGTGGGGCTCGATCCCAGGACCCTAAGATCATGACCTGAGCCAAAGGCAGATGCTTAACCGGCTGAGCCACCCAGGCACCCCTTATTTTGTGTTTTGTCTTTCTTATTTACAGTCTTTTATATATGCAATCCCTTGCCAGTTTTAAACATTGCAAATATTTTCTCCTAATCTATACACATCTTTAGCTTTGACTATGAGATGCTCTGTTAACCAGAAATCTTTAATTATGAAGTAGTCGAAGATATCAAATCTTATAGATTGTGCCTTGGGGATATTATTTAACAAATCTATCCTCACCCCAAGGTCACAATGACATTCTCTGATTTTTCCTACTGGCTTTAACATTTTACCTTTCATTTAGATCTTTAAGTGCTTTGGAATGTCTTTGTTTTTATACGGTTTGAGGTAGGGATCCAACTTCATTTTTATCCATACATAAGCCAATTTTCTAAGCATCATTACCTATTTCTTCCCACTAATCTGTGACATTACCTTTATCATATACCTTGTCTCCAAATAGCTATGTGTATTCCTAAGTCTAGCACAAATTCATATTTTCTAAGAGGAAAGACCCATCACTGAAGTTTCTACTCACACTGCTTTCTAGATTAATGAAAAATCCAACCACCACCCTCCAAGATCCATGGGAGGTTCATCATTAGCTTTTTTCCCCAAAACAGAATACCCAGTTAAGAACATGATTTGAAAAAATAAATGCATGTTTATTAAAAAAACAAAAACCCTAACCAAGAACAAACCCTGGGACACTGAAAAATCAACGCTTTCTCTGAAGGCCAACAATAGCCAGTGTTGGAACACCTGAGAAGGCCAGGTGCCTTAGTCCGAACATATTCTTCTGCAGTCGAAACTGGCATTCAAGTTGCTGGTCTGTGTGAACCCTGATTATTAGCATAGACAACCAACCATTACAGCTGGATGTCTGGCTGCCCTATATCCACTACCACAACCCACAGCCACCCCACAGCCTCAGAAAAATTACATATCCTCAACACTCCACTTGTAGGCAAGTTCCTCCACCGCCTTCTTGCTGGCAAGCCTGGCAAAGCGCTTCTGTTCAAATCCATTGGATCTGCAATCAAGAGACACTGATCAGCCAGAATCCTGAACTGGACATTTTTTTTTTTTTTTTAAAAAGAGAAGAGTTCACGACCTAATGAATAAGGAGGAAAGTAAGGCAGTCATGTGAAAATATTTAAGGCATATGCAATAGAATCAAAAAGCCAAAATACATAATTCATCCTTTTACTAGTTTTTGTTTAGCCCCTTCACCACTCTTGACAACTGTTTCAGACATTTACCACTCTACAGGCCCAACGCACTCTCAGCTGATGTCTACATCTTATCATTTATCCATTCATCATACAGGCATTGAGTGAATTCTCGTTACAGGCATATTTCGTTCAACTGCACCTCACTTTACTGTACCTCACAGAATGCATTTTTTTACAAACTGAAGGTTTGTGGCAACCCTGCATCAAGCAAGTCTATCGGCACCCTTTTTCCAACAGCATTTGCTCACTTCGTGCCTGGGTCACATTTGGTAACTCTTGCAGTATTTCAAGCTGTCTCATTATTGGCTAAGGTAATCTTCAGACAATGATCTTTGATATAACTGTTGTAAACTGTTTGGGGGTACCATGAATTGTGCCCCTATAAAATGTCAAACTTGGTCAATAAATGTTGTATGTGTTCTGACTGCTCTGCTGACCAGCCATCCCATTTCTCTCCCTCTCCTCTAGCATCTTCATTCCCTGAGACACAACAATACTGAAATTAGGCCAATTAACGACCCTACAATGGCCTCTAAGTGTTTATATAAAAGGAAGAGCCACATACCTCACTTTAAATCAAAAGCTAGTGAGGAAAGTATGTCAAAAGCCAAGACAAGCCAAAAGCTACACCTCTCACGCCAGTTAGGTTGTAAATGCAAAGGATAAGTTATGGAAGAAAATTAGAAGTGCTACTCCAAGGAACATACAAATGATAAGGAAGCAAAACAGCCTTCTTGCTGATAATGAAGAAAGTTTTAGTGGTCTGGATAGAAGATCAAACCAGCTAAAAGATTCCTTTAAGCCAAAGCCTCATCCAGAGCAAGACCCTAGCGCTTTTCGAATCTGTGCACGCTGAGAGAGGTGGGGAAGCTGCAGAACAGAAGTTTGAAGCTAGAGGGGTTGGTTTGTGAGGTTTAAGAAAGAAGCTGTCGGGGCGCCTGGGTGGCTCAGTGGATTAAGCCGCTGCCTTCGGCTCAGGTCATGATCTCAGGGTCCTGGGATCGAGCCCTGCATTGGGCTCTCTGCTCCGCAGGGAGCCTGCTTCCTCCTCTCTCTCTGCCTGCCCCTCTGCCTACTTGTGATCTCTCTCTCTCTCTGTCAAATAAATAAAATAAAATCTTAAAAAAAAAAAGAAAGGAAGAAAGAAGCTGTCTCCGTAACATAGACGTGGAAGGAAAAGCAGCAGATGCCTGTGTAGAAGCTGCAGTAAGCTATCCAGAAGATCTAGCTAAGACAGTCGGCTCCCCTAAACAGATTTTCAATGTAGATGAAACGTGTTCTACTGGAAGATGCCTCTAGGACTTTCACAGCTAGCGAGGGGAAGTCAATGCCTGGCTTCAAAGCGTCAAAGGACAGGCGGACTCTTGCTAAAGGGTTAACGCAGCTAGTGACTTTAAGTTGAAGCCACTGCTCATTTGCCACTCCAAAAATCCTGGGCCTCTTAAGAATTATGCTAAATCGACTCTCCCTGGGCTCCGTAAATGAGAAAACAAGGCCTGGAGGACAGCACAGCTGTTTACAACATGGTTTCCCAATATTTTAAGCCCACTTTTCAGACCTACTGCTCATTAAAAAAGATTTCTTTCAAAATATTACCTTTCGCTGACAATGCACCTGGTCACCCAAGAACTCTGATGGAGATGGACAATGAGATGAATTTTTTTTTGCCTGCTAACACAATATACATTCTGCAGCCCATGGATCAAGGAGTCATTTTGACTTTCAAGTCTTATTATTTTGTAAGGTTACTACTGCCATACACAGTGATTCCTCTGATGGATGGGGGCCAAGTAAATTGAAAGGATTCGTCATTCTCGATGCCATTAAGAACATTTGTGAGTCACAGGAAGAGGTCAATATATCAACATTAACAGGAATTGGGAAGAATTTGATTGTAACCCTCATGGAAGGGTTCAAGACTTTGGTGGAGAAAAGAGCTACAGATGTGATGGAAACAGCAGGAGAACTAGAATCAGAAGTGGAGCCTGAAGATGGGCCCGAGTTGTTGCCATCTCATGATAAAACTTGAACGGACAAGGAGCTGTTTCTTACAGATGATCAAAGAAAGTAGTTTCTTGAAATGGAATCGACCCCTGGTGAAGATGCTAGGAAGACCACTGAAGTGACAACAAACAATTGAGAATATTACATAACTGTAGCTAATAAGCTACAGCAAGGTATGACAGGATAGATTCTAATTCTGAAAGAAGTCCTACTGTGGATAAAATGCTATCAAAAAGGCATTGCACACTATAAAGAAATTGTTCATGAAAGGAAAAGTCACATGATGTCACAAACCTCACTGTTGTTTTATTTTAAGAACTTGCCACAGTCACCCCAGCCTTCAGCAACCTCCACCCTGCTAAGTCAGCAGCCAACCACATAGAGGCAAGACCCTCCACCAGCAAAAAAAATTATGACTCACTGAAAGCTCAAGTGATGGTTATCATTTTTTAGCAATTAACTATTTTTTAATTAAGGCATATACATTGGGGTTTTTTACAGACATAATGCTACTGCACATTTAGTAAACTATGGTATAGTATACATATAACTTTTATCACACTGGGAATCAAAATATTCATCTGTCATATTCACTTAATTGTGGTGACCAGACCCCCAATCATCTCTGAGATGTGCCTGTATATAATAGGCACTGTGTCATGAAAATGAGTACGACACAGCATCTGTTCTGATGAATTCCAACTAGTGGGGGAAACTGACATTTATACCAACAACTGAAATGAAAAGCATAAACTGTGGTGGAGATATGCATTGGGTATCTTAGAAACAGAATGGGGATCTCACTCAACTTGGGAAAGGGATGAATGGGAATGGTCAGGAAGGGTTTTGTAGAGGGAGCCCCTAAGCTAAGTCTGGAAAGACAGAGCTAACCACAGGGCTGGAGGCAGGGAAGGCCAGAAAGGTCAGGAGAGCATTTCAGGACAGACCACAATATGACTAACAAGAACAAAGTGCAAAAATAAGAAGCACCTTGCTACATGGAAGGAACCAGAGGCAAATTGGCATAGCTAGAGCCAAAGTACGACGAAGGGAATAGCACAAGACTGAGTTAAAAAGCTCAGATTTCATCCAGTAGGGTTAGACTTAAAATAGGAGCGGAAACCGCATTTCAAAGAGATCCCTCTGGAAGAGACTGGAGGCAGGAAGTTACTACAGGATATTGGCAACAGATGATGAAAGCAGCGATAAAGGAGACTTAGTGACAGACTCGCTATGTAAGAGCAAAGGAGGAGGAGGTAAGTTTAACTTGCAGGTTAATAATTTTCGGGACCAGATGAATGAGGCTGCACTAAGCAGGTAAGAAGAGCCGGTTAGGGGAGCGGAGACTGATGAGCTCAGTTCTGAATGTCTTGCACTTAAGGTGTCTCAGGTACACAGCCACAGAGCGATCCAGTGCGCGGCTATACACACCAGACTGAACCGCAGACACAGATTTGGGGATCACATACATATCAGTAGTAACTGAATGTGTGTCTAAAGATTCAGCAAGAAAGAGCACATGGAGTGAGAACAGCTAAGGTTAGAGATGGAGCCCCTAGCAGCATTAAAGCAGTACAAAGAGGAAGAGAGCTCATAAAAGTGGTCAATAAGAAGAGAAAAGAACCAGGAGTAAAGTGTGATGAGTTTCAAGGAGTAGACCGTAACTCCCTTCAATACTATGAATTCTGTCTACTTCTATAAACTTCTTAAAAGAGCTTGTATTCACTGTCTATACTTCCTCACTTTTCATTCACTCCTTAACACATTAAACCCTGGCTTTTGTCTCACCATGCCACAGAGTTAGCGCTCTTTCAGGTCACCAGAGACCTTCGTTATTGCCAAGTGCAGTGATTTCTCCCTCTCCCCAAGTCAGTCACCAGATCCTGCCACCTTCCCCCCAAACACTTGTGCATCCCTCCTCTCTCCATTCCACTCCCACTGCCGCAGTTCAGACCTCAGTCTCCTGTACCCTGACCTATTGCAACAGCCTGTAACTTGTCTCTCCACTTCCAGACTTGCGCCTTTCACATGTTTTTCAGATTACTGCCATAACGATGCCTCTATCTAAAATGCGGAGGTGTTAATCCTTCAGTGGCTCTCCTTTGCCTTTAGAGTGAAGACCACTCCTCAGAAATGCTTCCAAAGTCTATTGTGACCAGGTCGCTGCTCACCTTTCCAGTCCATCTCATACACTCCACTCTACATTTCATGCTATCCAACAACAGCAAACTGCTTATGAAGGCCCCTCCATAACACTATGACATTCTATATCCTTGTGACTTTACACATAAAGGACCTTCTTCCTTACACCTCCTCCCTTTCCTTCTGTTGTCTGGTGACTCACACCCCTTAAGACTAAGTTCACCTATGATCCAGGAAGCCTTCCCTGACCACACTCTCCTTAGGCTGAATCCTACTCTCCCAAAGCACCTTGAAAATCCTCTATAATACCTAGCAAGTACCACTGAAATTATTTACTTGTCTTTCTCCTCTAGACAGAAAGTGAGTTCCTAGGCTCAGGAACTGTCTCTAACTGTGAGAACCTGGCACCTAGCACATAGCTGCTTAAAGTAATCACATCTCTGCTAAGTGTTACTAAACCGACTGAAGTAATAGGCTTCCCTCTTTCCCCACACCTTCCGTAAGGGACGAGTAGGCTAAGTAATGGAATGTTTTAGGAAGAAGGTAAGCTTATTACAAACGGCTCCATGTCTAACCTTAGAAGCATGGAGGATATGCTAGAACACCAAGAAAACCGATGTTTTTTGCCCTGAGGAATAAATACTTAAGAGAGCCAACACTAGTATGATCATACAGATGAAAGACAGAAGGATAACAAACCAAACCCTACAGAATAAAAAACAAACAAACAAAAAAAAAACAAAAACAAAACAAAAACAAACCTGCAAGAGCACTCACAGTGGAAAAGTCTTAGACTAGAGAATCTGGAGCCCAGGATTCTAATTCCAGCTTTTTCAGGTGAACTAAATAACTCCAGTTAAGTTGTTCGATTTAATCTGAGCCTGGTTTATCTTCTAAATAATTAACAGAATTAGATTCGTGGACCTTATGGGTTTTCCCAACTACAGATCTGCTCCATAAGTGTTCACTTGCCATGGGTCACAACCAGACAAAACTAGCAATGGTGACAAAAGAACGAATAATCAAAAAGAAAGCAGAGATGAGAAAGAACTAAAAGGAAAGATCTAGGGGGGAAAAAGTGGAAGAACATTACTGGGAGAGCTGGAGACAGATCAGACACCAGGAAAATACGATGGGTCAGGGAGAAAGTTCTGAGTTTGGATCCAGAAATTTTTTTTTTAATAGAAAAAAAAAGAGGGGGGCCTCAATGTAGCAGGGAGAATCTTTAGGATGTGGCTATAAGAAGACCTACTTCTGACTGCAAATGAGCATTCTGAAAGCTATTCCCACTGCCAAAGAGCCTGTATCAGGTGAGCTGCGAACTAGAAGCAGTAAGTGAGCCTGAAACCACAGTCACCCCTCCGATACCTGCCAAAATCTGGAACTAGAGTCTCTGATTTCAAGGGCAGCGTGAGGGACTGAAGAACAATGCCTTAGGCCCAAATGAGGTGGGGCAATGGACTTCAGTCACAGCAGAGGAATCTGAGCAGGCTAATCTCCCCTAGGATAGCAATTATAAAATCAGGACAAAATATAAAATTGCAAGCATTTGAAATTATTTGAAGGCCTGGGAAAGTGACCAAAAGGCAGGCAGAACCTGGATGGGAATCTATGTGTGAAAGATTTGTGAGGCTTTGTGCCAGAGGGTATTTCCCAACCTGCACAGCTCCTGGAGGCAAAAAACCACGGGCTTATTGGCTAGAGATGTCAGTGCAAAGACGCAGAGCAGCCGGAAAATCAGGGAGGAAACTCTGAAAAGGAGGGAACTATAAAACACACGAACCCCAGAATCTACACACAAACCGCACCCAAATCCTTAGCCAACTGCTAAACTGTGCTTGTGCAAGGAAAATCACGTTGGGCCAGATGAAAAAGCAGCAGCTAGAAATTGAAAGAACTGAGCAAAAAGTGTAGCTGCTGCCCACTGCAAAGAAGACAGTGCTTGGAGTTCAAATACACCCACATTAACCGTCCGCTAGAATAAAAATCAACATACTTCAGAAGAATATAACAGAATTCAATGTCCCTATTACGGACCATTTAGTGTCTAGTGTATGTTAAAAAATGACCAGACATGTAAAGAAATAGTAAAATGTAATCAAACTCAAGAAAAAGCTATTAAGAGAAACCAATCCTGATGTGACCCGTATGTTGCAATTAGCATACAGGACTTTAAAGCACTAATTATAAATATTCTCAAGGAAGAGGGAAATGTCTCATAATGAATGAACGGATGGAATATCTCAGCAAAGAAACACAAACTAACAAATGGAAATTCTAGAGTTGAAAAAAATCAGTAAAAAAAAAATCTACTGGAATCTATCAGAATCCTAGAGGAGAACATAGGCAGTAACCTCTTCGATATCAGCCACAGCAACTTCTTTCAAGATAAGTCTCCAAAGGCCAAGGAAACAAAAGCAAAAATGAACTTTTGGGACTTCATCAAGATCAAAAGCTTCTGCACAGCAAAGGAAACAGTCAACAAAACAAAGAGGCAACCCACGGAATGGGAGAAGATATTTGTAAATGACAGTACAGACAAAAGGTTGATATCCAGGATCTACAAAGAACTTCTCAAACTCAACACACACAAAACAGATAATCATATCAAAAAATGGGCAGAAGATATGAACAGACACTTCTCCAACGAAGACATACAAATGGCTATCAGACACATGAAAAAATGTTCATCATCACTAGCCATCAGGGAGATTCAAATTAAAACAACATTGAGATACCACCTAACACCAGTTAGAATGGCCAAAATTAGCAAGACAGGAAACAACGTGTGCTGGAGAGGATGTGGAGAAAGGGGAACCCTCTTACACTGTTGGTGGGAATGCAAGTTAGTGCAGCCACTTTGGAGAACAGTGTGGAGATTCCTGAAGAAATTAAAAATAGAGCTTCCCTATGACCCTGCAATTGCACTGCTGGGTATTTACCCCAAAGATACAGATGTAGTGAAAAGAAGGGCCATTTGTACCCCAATGTTTATTGCAGCAATGGCTACGGTCGCCAAACTGTGGAAAGAACCAAGATGCCCTTCAACGGATGAATGGATAAGGAAGATGTGGTCCATATACACAATGGAGTATTATGCCTCCATCAGAAAGGACGAATACCCAACTTTTGTAGCAACATGGACAGGACTGGAAGAAATTATGCTGAGCGAAATAAGTCAAGCAGAGAGAGTCAAGTATCATATGGTCTCACTTATTTGTGGAGCATAACAAATAACATGGAGGACATGGGGAGATGGAGAGGAGAGGGAGTTGAGGGAAACTGGAAGGGGAGATGAACCATGAGAGACTATGGACTCTGAAAAACAACCAGAGGGTTATGAAGGGGCGGCGGGAGGGGGTGGGGTGGGGTGGGAGGTTGAGGAACCAGGTGGTGGGTAATAGGGAGGGCACATACTGCATGGAGCACTGGGTGTGATGCCAAAACAATGAACACTGTTATGCTGTAAATAATAAATATTTATTTATATTTATTATTTATATTTAATAATTAAATTTATTTAAAATAATTAAATTTATTTAAAAATAAATAAAATAAATAAATTAAATTTATTTAAAATAATTAAATTTATTTAAAAATAAATAAATTTAAAAAAAAAATCTACTGGATGGACTTAACAGATTGAGAAGCAGAAAATCAATGAACTTGAAAACAGATCAACAGAAACTATGCGATCTTAAAAAAGAAAAATGGTGATAGAAAAATGAACAGAGGGCGCCTGGGTGACTCAGTGGGTTAAAGCCTCTGCCTTCAGCTGGGGTCATGATCCCAATCTCCTGGGATCAAGCCCCACAAAGGGCTCTCTGCTCGGCGGGGAGCCTGCTTCCTCTTCCTCTCTCTCTCTCTCTCTGCCTGCCTCTCTGCCTACTTGTGATCTCTGTCTGTCAAATAAATAAATAAAACCTTAAATAAATAAATAAATAAATAAATGAAGGTGAGAAAAAGGACTCTAATTTAATAGAATTGTACCAAAGTCAATTTCCTTATTTTGGTAATATACTATGGTTATGTAAGATTATCAAAGGGGGCAGCTGGGTAACACACTGTACTATTTTTTTGAATTCTTATCTAAATTATTTCAAAATTAAAGTTTTGAAAAATAAAGGTGAAATAAAGACATTTTCAGATTGACAAAATTGAGAGAATTTGTTGCCAATAAACGTACACTAAAGGAATATTAAAAGTTGTTCAGAGGAAGAAAAAAGAGCACCAGAAATGGTTAAGTATATGAGTTAAATATTAACACCTATACATTTTGTTGTTTTCTTGGTTTTTTTTTTTAGTAACTGTGAATTTTAAAAGTTAGAACACTGTATTGTGAGACCTATACCATTTATGTTTTATATATGACAACAATAGCACATAGAACAGAGGGTAAGTGGAACTACAGTTTTACAAGGCTCCTACATTTTCTGTGAAACAGTACAGTTACAACTTTCAGCAGGCCGTAAGTTAAGGATACATACTGTAATCCTTAGAGCAAACACTAAAAAAAAACTGCAGAGGCTTAGCTAAAATAACAGAGCAATTAAAATCCAATACTAAATGTGCACACCTAAAATCCAGAACACTGACAATACCAAAGGCTGGCAAGGACACAGAGCAACAGGAATCCTCGTTCTCTGGTGTAATATAAAATGGTATAGCCAATTGGAAGACAACTGGCCATTTCTCACAAAGTTCAACACAGTCTCACCATATAATCCAGCAATCAGTGGGCATTTAACAAGTAAACCGAAAACTATATACAAAACTATATATATTTATATTATATATTTATATTTTTATATATATATTGTATATATGTGTATGTATGTGTATATATTTATATATATAAATATATATATAAATATACACACATATATATAAATATATATACACATATATATACATATACACTATACATATTTTTATATATATATACAAAACTATATATATATATTTATATATAAATATATAAAACTCTATACACAAATGTTTATTGCAGCTTTATTCAAAGTGGCTAAAAACTGGGAGCAACAAAGATGCCCTTCAACTGGGGAATAAACAAACTGGTACATACAATGGGATATTCATGCAAGAACCTGGATGAATCTTAAGTGCATTTTGCTAAGCACAAGAAGTCAGACTCAAGAGGCTACATATTGTATGATTCTATTCATGTGACACTCAAGAGGCAAAACTACAGGAAGAGAAAACAGAACACTCATCACAGGGGTTTGGTGGAGGGGGTGTAAGTGACTAAAAGAGGACTTGCAGAGAAAATTTTAGGATGATGGGACTTTCTGTACAGTACTAGGGTGGCGAATGAATGACTCTGCATTTGTCAAACCCCACAGAACTATACACCATAAAAAACATAACACTAACATAAGCAAACTCTATAAAGGAAAACTCACCCAGCATGTCAGGAGACCCAGGACAGGCTGCAGACTATGACAAATGAATCTACCTATATTACAAATGTATGACACAGGAGTGTGGGGTGGGGAGGCAGAGAGTTGACCCTTCAAGTTATGCTGGAAAATGGTACTCTCACTAGAAATTTTAAGGGTAAGAACAAAAGTAACTACACATAAATACTGTACTTGAGCTGGAAATCTGTTTCTCATTTCGTTTCTCAATTCTGAAGCTGTTTTACATGTGTACTGAGGTAAGTAAAATGGATGGTAGCTGGGGGGTGCCAGGTTTCACAATGTTGGAGGGGAAAGTTATAGATAAGCAAGTAGAAAAGGTAATACTGAATTAGAGTAGGTTACAGGAGTATGAACTCATACTCATGTATCTGTATATATAAACATGTACGTATACAGACACGTACATAAACAGGTACAGAAATGATGACAGATAGGTGTATACACATGGATTACTAGACATGTACTACCAAGCTCTGTCTGTTGACAGGGCCTAGAAACAAGGACACCCAAGTAACAACAAGTACTTCTACAAGGCAGATCTTAGTTTCTAAATACCACTATCCATTAAAAGTAGTCAGGGCCCCTTGGAGAAATGGCCAATTCTAAAGTTGGGACAGGGAAAGCACAAGATGAGTCTGGAGCATCATGCGGTATCAGAAAGTCAGAGAGTGCTCAAAAAATAAAAGGATAGGGCACGCAAAAGGGACACCTTAAAGAACTCCCAGTAGCTAAAGAACAGAACAATTTCAGCAACAAAATAAATAATGTATTATTAGCTTACAACAGTATAAAATATGTATGACTCATTACTGACAAAAAAAGGTAACTAAACGGGGTGATGAAACAAATCCTATTTTTAGTATATGTGCTGCCAAAGCGAGCACTGATGAAACAAATCCTTATAGAAAAAGTCCAAACATTATACGCAGATATCCCACCCATAGGTTGCCTTTTGGGTGCAAGTTGAACTTAGCGACACTTCTAGAGAGCAGAGTACAGAAAGGGAAAATGAATAATTTCACTTTTTTTTTTAAAGATTTTATTTATTTATGTGAGCAACAGAGATAGCGAGAGACTGCACAAGCAGGGGGAACAGCAGGCAGAGGCAGAAGCAGGCTCCCCATCAAGCAGGGAGCCTGATGTGGGGCTTGATCCTAGGACCCTGGGAACATGACCTGAGCCAAAGGCAGACACTTAACCAACTGAGCCACCCAGGCACCAATGAGTAACTTCAAAGTGGAGAAACTGGCAAACCCTGACTACCTTAACCAAGTGATTAAGGTCAGCATCACAGGGGATGTCCTGTGGTTACCACGTACTGGTTAAATGACTTGATGAGAAGGGCACTCCTCCACTGTAGTATTCTTTCCAAAAACAAATAACCTCAGTCAAACCATGAGAAAAACATCACATGAACCCAATTTGAGGGACATTCTACAAAATAACTGACCATATTCCAAAAAACTGACAGGATCACAAAGAGCAAAGACTGAAGCTGTCTCAGATCACAGAAGACTAAAGAGAATGACAGTTACATGCAATGTGGGATCCTGAACTGGAACAGAAAAAGGACTTTAGTGGGAAAACTGGTGGAACCCAAGTAAAATTTGGTATATTACTAATAACATATGAATGTTGGGTCTGATAAATTGTACCATGGTAATGTAATGAGTAGTAATAAAACTGGATGAGGGGTGCACAGGAATTCTTCATGCTATCTGCAAATTGTCTATAAATCCACAATCATTAAAAAACAAAGTTTGGGTTGTTTTTTTTTTAAGTTTTTTAAAATTTATTTATTCAACAGAGATCACAAGTAGGCAGAGAGGAGGAAGCAGGCTCCCTGCTGAGCAGAGAGTCCAATGTGGGGCTCGATTCCAGGACTCTGGGATCATGACCTGAGCCGAAGGCAGAAGCTTTAACCCACTGAGCCACCCAGGTGACCCAATAAAATTTGTTTTCAAAAAATAATTTTCAAAACAGCTCCCTCCACAACTATAGAATACATATTATCCTCAATTGCAAATAGATTATTCACCTAGGTAAACTATATAGTGGGTCATAAAATGCAGCTTAATAAATTTCCATAAGATCAAAGTATTATGGAGTATATTCTCTGACCTCAAGAGAATTAAACTGGAAGTCGGTAACAGTGAGATATCCAGAAAAGTCTAAATGTTTAGAATTAAACAATGTAACTCAATGGGTCCTAAGTCCTTAATTAAACAATGTAACTCACTGGATCCTAAGTAACTCATGGATCAAAGAATGAACCAAAATCCAATACACATTTCTAGGGAAAAAACTCTCAGCAAACTACGAAGAGAAAGGAACCTTCTCAACTCAGTAAAGGGAATCTACAAAAAACCTATAGCGTACAACATATTTAATGGCAAAAGACTGATGTTCTTCTAAAGATTAGGAAGACAGAGACTTCTCTTCTTACTACTTATATTCAACATCTACACTCAAGTTCTATTTGGTGCAATAAGGTCAGAAAAAGAACAAAGGACATTTGGGTTAGAAAGGAAGAAGTAAAACTGTCTATGTTCACAGACGACCTGATCCTCTACCTACAAAATCTGATGCAATCTACAAAAAAGCTACTGTATAAAGTGAGCTTCACTATAATAACATAATAAATACAATATTTGTCATAATGAAAAATTCAAGCTTTTAAGCATAAATTAGGAATTTCAAAAAACATTCATCCACACCATGAACCCTAGCTTCCCATTAAAGATTCTGGTGATGAGAACAGGTAATGTTAACAAAAAAAAGATTGACGTTGTGTAGCATCAACATTTGGCAGGTCTGAAAAACTCAGCAAACCAGTATTTTCCAAATGACCAGTATATCATGCTATAAAATAATGCACCAGGAAAAGATTCATCCAAAATAGGAAAAAAAGGGGCGCCTGGGTGGCTCAGTGGGTTGGGCCTCTGCCTTCGGCTCAGGTCATGGTCCCAGGGTCCTGGGATCGAGCCCCACATCGGGCTCTCTGCTCAGTGGGGAGCCTGCTTCCCTCTCGCTCTGCCTGCCTCTCTGCCTACTTGTGATCTGTCTCTCTGTCAAATAAATAAATAATACCTTAAAAAATTAAAAAAAAAATAGGAAAAAAAATGGATTTTAATGTAACAGTATGGAAAGTTTTTTGATATGGTTCCAGACACCATATTACAAATCACATCTAAGAAACTAACACTGAGTTTTTAATCAAAACATATAATACCAAAAAAAAAAAAAAAAACCCCACACCATAATACGCCTTCCTTTTCTAACTACCTACAAGTAAGGCTGAATTTTCTAAAGCTAAATATTCTTCCTATACTTCAATTAACATAGAGCAAAAGACTCAATGCAGAATCCTATCTACCATTAAGCCAAACATGAATGAGATTTACAAAAATGCTAATTAGTGCCATTCTTCTGTTTGCTTTGTTTGGGGAATGTTATTTTTCTTTTAAAATGTAGCAATTATGTTAATATAAAGGCTTTATTAAGTTTTTAATGAATGAATAAACACTTTTTAGACACTTTAATTCAGTTTCTAATATAGTAAATATTAAAGGATATATTCCACATAAAAAGTTTTTTGGGGGTCCTCAGCAATTTTTAAGAGTATAAAGGGGTCTTGAGATCAAAAAGTTTGAGAATCACCAGGCTACATGCTAGAACAATGTCCTTTAGTAGGCAAGAGGAGATGGGCTCTACCATGTAAACAGAGGGACAGATTTTGGATAGAAGCACATTTAAGTCATCACCCTAACAGACAGAAAGTTAGAGTATATGGGTAGATGATGGTCGTAGGGGTCAGTGAGACACCGTAAATAGTTCACGGAAGAGAAGGTTCAAGAACTACATTTTAAAGATATTACACAAAAAAGACTCCAGACTCCCACCCATCACTCATCCCCTCTAAACCTTAGAAAATATCACTGGACATGACCAATGTCAAAAACAAAGGCCTATCAGCAGCACCAGAGTTATTGGTCCAGAGCTTTAAAAAGCTTTGAAAGGAGGGGGGAGGAAGGAGGAGGAGTATTCTAAGCATGAGAAATGGCATCTGGGAAACTCAGAAACAGAAGCAAGCAAGCAAATTGTGTGTTATTAACTTTGTGTTTAGAACAGAGAGTGAGGAAGAGTAATTTAAGAAGAATTAGGGAAGGTTAGGGCCAGATGGAAGAGAAAACAAAAACGCAGGCAACATCCAGGCTTACCTGTCCACTCCATCCCAGCGATATCCAGGCCAGATATTGAATCTGTTGGGAGGAGGTGCTGGACCACTGTATCGAGGTCTCACTAGTGAGAGGAGAGAAAGAGAAAAGAAGTTCGTTATCTATGCAACTCACTTCAGAGCTGGGTGGCAGAGGTAACAAAAAATGTTATACAGAAATCTCTACTGAGCTGAGCCCAAATTCCCAAACACAAGGAACCTAGAACCGTATGGGTTCTATGGGAAAGCCCACACATGTGCCCAGCTAAAGCCCCTCTCTCCTTCCACAAGTCACCTCCATCTCTGGTGAGTCCTGGAAGGCTCACCTTTCTTATTCTTACTCTCCTTGGCTTTACTCTTCTTGATAAAGCTAGCCATGGGGTCCCCCTCTCTCTCCTGTTCTCTCAGCATCCGATCCAGATCTTCATCATCAATATAGCGGGCCAGAGGCTTCTGCATTTCCTTCACTGCGTCCTCCACGTTTTGTTGCTGCTGCCGGCTCTGGGCTAGCCTGGGCGAAAAGAACCAAGAGTGTCTGCTACCCTGTGTAACATTTCCCCTCTCACAATGAGACAGACCATACGACTACATTTGGAGAATCTTCTTTTTCTAGCAGCATAGGCCAAATATTTTAAAGAGTAAAATTCTTAGAACACCAACTGAAAGTGTGGAATCCATCAGTTTCTTAGAAAGGAGACTGAACACACTGAATTTTCCATTCCTGAAAGAACTCTGAAGGCAGAGCAATGAACTGGCTGATCAGAGAAGTAGAAAATGAGCTTCTCCAGTCCGAGCGCAGTCTTGTTCCTCCTTTCGGTCGTTCTCTTACCCTTTTCCCCACTGAGCGTACAGCTCATCCCTCTCCGAGTCTTTCTCTGCTTTTCTCCTTTGCTCTAAACGTTCCAGTTTCAAATTCCTCTTACGACCAGATTTATCTCGAAATACAGTTTCAGCATACTGGGATTCAGCTGCAAAGGAAAATTCTGCTTTTAAAAATAAATACCAGGTATCAAAATCAGAAATAATTCTAACAGTTGAAATCAACCACTTGGGATTCTGATGCCGGATAAAAACTTTTGCAGCCAGACTACAAATAGTTCCTACCAACATCTAACCTTTTTCAAGAAGGAAAAGAACCCCTTGGGCCCACTAAGAAGTTAAAATAATGCAAAAAACCAGAGCTGAAATTTAAAATCAATTAAAAGTTTAAAATATCAGGTACAATAAACTATATTAAAAAAAATTATAAGGGGCACCTGGGTGGCTCAATTGTTTAGCATCTGCCTTTGGCTCGGGTCATAAACCCAGGGTCCTGGGATTGAGCCCCGCATTGGGTTCCCTACGCAGCAGGAGGCCTGCTTCTCCCTCTCCCACTACCCCCTGCTTGTGTTCCCTCTCTCACTGTGTCTTTCTCTGTCAAATAAATAAATAAAATCTTTAAAAATAATAATAATAAAATCTACATGAGCCTTGATTGGTCTCTGCACTTTCACATTTTTACCTTCAAACGCCAGGGTTTCCCGTTTCTTGAGCTCCTGCTCCTCTCGGTGCACGTCAGCGGACACCAACCCAGTTTTAGCCCCAGAATACACGTATGCAGCCTATGCAATGGAAAACGGAGCACCCAACGTTAATGAAACAATGTAGCAGCACACTCCAGGGTACACACAGGTGCATTTTTGCCTGATGATCAGCAATAACCAAACCAAAAACTCCAGCCTTGTATTCTTATTACTGATCACAAGATTCACAAAATAAAAAAGAAATAAAATTGAATTTGATGGCAAATTAATAGTACTATCAAGTTTTAGGAATAAACAGAAACACAAACCAAGAAAATGTTAAAGAAAAGGCATAGCATATATTTTCAACTTTTCAGTATATAAACTGCACACATGAGGCCACACTCTCAGGTCACTTGATCAGAAACCTGTATCAAGGGACGCCTGGGTGGCTCAGTTGGTTAAGCGGCTGCCTTCGGCTCAGGTCATGATCCCAGCATCCTGGGATCGAGTCCCACATCGGGCTCCGTGCTCGGGGGGGAGCCTGCTTCTCTCTCTGTCTCTGCCTGCCACTCTGCCTGTGCTCACTGTCGCTCGCTCTCTCTCTCTGACAAATAAATAAATAAAATCTTTAAAAAAAAAAAGAAAGAAACCTGTATCAAGCTCTAAGCTCTCCAGTAGAGACCCACACTGATAAAATATTTCATTTCAACTACAAACTCAAGCAAATCTAAGGTCCTTCAATTGTGGATAAATTTTAGAATCATGACAAGTTATGACCAAATCAAACCTTTTTTATTAAACTCCATTTCATATCAAGATAAACAACCGACCCACAAATGGAGTACGGAGTGTATCATGTGCAATGTACTCAATTTGATTACTACAAAATCATCCATGAAGTAAGCGGTACACAAAATGTCAAGGAGTCCAGCTGCAACACAAACCTCTCTTCCCCAAAAGAGAAGAACCCCACTTCCTGAGTCTGGGACAGACTACAAGGACCATGTGGGTGACAGAGGAGACCCACCTGAAAAGTCTGGGTTGGAGGGAAATGTGCACACTGCAGGCTCTATTCCTGTTTCTTACCCAGCTCACTGGAGTAAGATTCTGTCCCAACCACCAGTGTGCTTTACAGAACAATTGCTCAGAGTTCACGTGGATGCTCTGGGCAATTCATGCTTTATCACAGATGTAAAATGAAACAAAACACTGACTTCCCAGGCGGCATGATTTCTAAAAATCGTTTTATATTTTAAATGCCTCTCTTTAAGCTCTGGATACAGAGACCCGCAGTCCAATTTATAATGAAAATTGCTTAGGCTAATGTCTCATGTTGCCTGGGCACTGTGCTAAGTTTTATTTACCCTGACTCACTTGACTCTCACAGTAACCTCATTAAGTACGTACTACTATTATCCACGTTTACAGAAGAAGAAGCTGGAGGCTAGAGATATTCCATAGCTTAGTCCAATATCACAAACAGCAGTTGAAGAAGTAGGATTCAAATGTATGGCCTGATTAACACAAGGTTTGTACTCTGAACTCTACCCAGTAAACTACAGTTCTCAGTTCACAGGAAGTTTTTCCCGACCTATTAAAAAATGAGATTTGTGGAATTAAGAGGCCAGAAAGGCAGAAGGCACTTAGGAAACCTGGTGTTTGCAAGTTCATCTGGGCTGGGTTATAGGCAGTCCTGGCCTCAGAGAAAAGCAGAGAGCTCTAGAGGCAACTCTGCACTAGATTTACTATGCCATTAGGAGCTACCTCCTCCCTCTCTGATTTGCGTATCTGAGATGTGTACATAGCTAGGAAACAGAAGTCACTCTAAGGAAAGGATATGGCTCCTGAAAATTCCTACCTTCTTTTCTAGAGGCTGACTCCTTCGAGGTGGAGACAGATCAGAATCAGAAGATTGGACCCTCTGTTTCCTCCTTGGTGGAGACAGGTCAGAATCAGAGCTCCGACGTGTAGGTCTGTTCCGTGGAGGTGACAGATCGGAGTCAGAATCCCTGTGCCCTGAACTTTGCTTATGTCGAGGAGGAGAAAGATCTGAATCTGAGGCTTTCCGACGGTCACTTGCATAGGAGGAAGAATCCAACACGTGACTCGGATGTCTCCTAGGTGAAGAGCTTGTGTGATACTTCCTATGGCTGGGGGAAGAGTCTAGAAATTAAAAAATAAAGTCTTTAATCCCCTTGGCAGAATCTTAAAAACAGAACTTACCAAGCTGATATTCAATATTCACTCAGTCCTCCTCTAAAGAGCTATCACTCACCTAACACAAGTACAGATGACACAGGAGAAGAGCAGAGTCAGGGACAACTTTCAAAACCACCAAGTAGGATGTGGGGATCTATTCCCAAGCTACTAGTGACTGTGACTAGCATGTAAAACCTCAACATACTCACCTATGTCCTATTTATCTGAACACAGAATGGGCAAAACAATTTGCACTCAGATTTCAGTGATGTGGCAAAAGTTAAAAAACTACCTAGAATATACCTGGGTGGCTCAGTTGGTTGACCATCTGCCTTTGGCTGAGCAAGGCTCCCTGCTCAGCCCCGAGTCAGGAGACGTCTCTTTATTCCTCTCCCTCTGCCCCTCCCCCTGCTCATGCTGGGGCAGGTGCGTTCTTGCTCTCTGTCTCTCAAATAAATAAAATCCTCAAAAAAAAAAAAAAAAAAGAAGAAAAGAAAATGGGACCTAGGGACAAAGACTGAGTAAACAAATCTCACTCCACAGGCCCGAGCTGTAGACAGAAACATTATAAATCAAGTCCAAAAGAGGCAATCAGCAATGGTCTTTAAAAAAAAAAAAAAATAGTCTTAAAAATATATATCCCTCTTACTCAGTAAGTCAGTTTCTCCTTAGTTTCCTAGGAAACTTATCTAGAGGTACTTATATTTCCAGGAAATCCAACTAAAAGTAGATAAGGAAATAATCCAGAATGGGGAAGTGATTTATCTACAAGGTTCATTTTAAAATTATAAAAGCAAAAATTTAGAAATAACCTAAAATATGCAGTATTAAGGAAATGGTTAAGCACATTTATGTAACAGAACACCAATAAAGATCATACTGACAAAGTGATGTTTTTTATGACACAGGGAAGATGACGTTAAGTGAAAAAACCAGGCAAGATTATACATACAACATGTATATACTCATAGAAAGGGCTTAACTACATAAAAAGTGCATAGAAAATAGATCATTGGCCACAACACAAAGAGTGAATGGCTCTGAATGACAGAATTTTGTATAACTTTCCTTCTACTTCTTTATGCATCTCTATACGCTCTGAAATTTCTACATCAGACATGTAGTATCTTCTTATGGGGTGGGGAGAAAAACAAAAAGATACATAAAAATATCCTCCTTGCCACTGTAAATTTTAACTCTCCTCAGCCCAACCTCTCCCCATTTCCCTATAGTTTTTAAAACTCCAAAAAATACCATTCTCGTTTCTAAAGACCACAATTAAGAGGTCCAAAAGAAAGCACCCAGGGGGTAATTCCCTCTTATGGGCAATCAAATGCTTACCTTTAGAATCATGCTTATGAGATTTTGCTTGCTTTTTTCGTGGAGGAGAGATGTTGGAGTCATACTCATACTTGCTTTTCTTTGGGAGTGATGTATGAGATGGTCCCGGACCCTTCCAATGTGGAGAAGTTTTGCTGGAGGCTCTTTCTGGGGCTTTACTGCTTTTGGTTCTTGCATTAGCAGCCAAATCAGGGGAGTCATGGTGGGCCCTCCTGAGCTGCGGTGTGTCTAAGGAGTCAAGAGTCCTTCTCAGTTGAGATGTGTCAGGGGAGCTATTTCGGCCCCTTCTGGGAAAAGAGCTATCTGAGGAACTGTGATGGGCCCTCCTAGGAAGAGACGGATCTGGTGTGTCATGATGGGCTTTCCTAGGAGACACACCTGAAGAGTGGCGATGAGGCTTCCTGCGGGGAGAAGGTTCCAGAGAAGCACGATGGGCCCTCCTGGGAGGAGATGGGTCTGGGGTGTCGTGACGGACCCTCCTGGGGGGAGATGAATCTGGGGTGTCGTGACGGACCCTCCTGGGGGGAGATGAATCCGGGGTGTCGTGACGGACCCTCCTGGGGGGAGAAGAATCCAGGGTGTCATGACGGACCCTCCTGGGGGGAGAGGAATCTGGGGTGTCGTGACGGACTCTCCTGGGGGGGGATGAATCCGGGGTGTCGTGACGGACCCTCCTGGGGGGAGATGAATCCGGGGTGTCGTGATGGACCCTCCTGGGGGGGGATGAATCCGGGGTGTCGTGACGGACTCTCCTGGGGGGCGATGAATCCGGGGTGTCATGACGGACCCTCCTGGGGGGAGATGAATCCGGGGTGTCGTGACGGACCCTCCTGGGGGGAGATGAATCCGGGGTGTCCTGGCGAAAGTGTCTGTGTGAGGGTAGATCTTCGCTGTGGCCTAAACACAAAGGGCAAAGAGTTACATCCCCACAGGTGCTCTATTCACCCCTCGTACTCAAAGTTTCAAAAGATGCCTTGGCAGCATACATGTCAAAACAACTCAGAAATCCCAGGTCCACACAGCTCTTTGCTCAGGGGCAACCAACACTCACGAATACCATAAAGACAACCTCTTGTATTTGCCTAACAAGCCACTTAAATGCATTTTTCATATTATACCTTGGGCTGGTACAATATGGTATTATATTATGCCATCGGGGCAAGTATCCTTGTTTCACAGACATGAAAACAGAGGCTCCAAGAAGATGAGTGATTTCTTAACGAAAGTCACAACCACTAAGATAAGGAGATAGGCTAACACCCTGATCCTCTAGCCGTCAATCCAATGCTATTCTTAAAACCATGTCTGTGCAGAGCTCCCAGAGGCTCCTACTGATATTCAGACTAGATAACATAAAGTTCATATTCATTCTTCTTTCAAAGGGCAAACCGACTAAGCCTGTGCCCCATCAAAATGAAATACCATTAACTATTTAATCCACATCCCTGTGCTCCTTACTGGGGGGATATCACCAGATAAAAGAGGGATCAGCATTTCCTCATCACCTACTACAAGCCAATGGTTTATATAGACTCCCTCACTTAATTCTCACAAGCCTGAAAGACAAATACTGTTATCCTTCATTTTATAGATGAAGAAGTGAATCCCGAAAAAGATTAAGTCATATTGCCAAAGTCATACTGTTACGATGTGGCAGAGTGGTGAGGGATCCAGTCCAGATCCATCCGACTCCAGAGTCCATGTGCAAACTTTTTTTTTTTTTTTTAAAGATTTTATTTATTTGACAGAGAGAAATCACAGAGAGGCAGGCAGAGAGAGAGGAAGGGAAGCAGGCTCTCCGCCGAGCAGAGAGCCCAATGCGGGACTCGATCCCAGGACCCTGAGATCATGACCCGAGCCGAAGGCAGCGGCTTAACCCACTGAGCCACCCAGGTGGTAGGCAGAGAGGCAGGCAGAGAGAGAAGGGGAAGCAGGCTCCCCACTGAGCAGAGAGCCCAATGTGGGGCTTGATCCCGGGACCCTGAGATCATGACCTGAGCCGAAGGCAGAGGCTTAACCCACTGAGCCACCCAAGTGCCCTGCAAACTTTTAAAATAGATAGTCGACGAAAGAGTTTGAAACTTCCAGTTTTCAAAGGTATAAGGGAATGAAATGTTTATAGCAACTCAGGACATTTCCAAATTCCAGTTTCTCCTCTCCCTCTATTTCTTGTCATTGAGCTCCATGGCCCCAATACAAATAAACGCTGGGTAGGGCCCAATGAACAACTGCTAAGTGGATGAATTAAACCAAGTCAACTCCTTTACTTTGGGAAACAGCCCTATCTGATCGGAATCACCACTCACAGAAGAGTACTGATATCTGAGGGAGACCCGACACCCAATCTAATCCATGGCATCGATAAATTACATGATATTTATAAAAAGGAAGTAAGGATCAGAGACCAGTGAAGCTATTTCCAGTGACAATCAGGGATGGAGCAGTAAGAGTGAAGAAAAAGAATTACTGGTGGGGGAGGGGGAGGGCGGTTCAGTATCACTTCCTAGACCTATAAATACAGAGACCAGAAGATTCTCTCTGAAAAAAGGACTACAGAAAAGACCAGAAACACAATCACAGGATAAGGCAGAAAACAGTAAGAGTATACAAGATTCTGATGAAAAAATACACACTGATAATAAACTTTTTATTCATAAAACATTATAACGTACTGAAAGTTAACTTAAGCAATAGTGATCACTAACCTATAGCCAACTGTCTTTTTGGTTATGCATTTTTTTTCCTTATCAGAACTGTAGGATAATTAACATAAGCAAAATGTGCAGCAGAGAAAGAATAAATCCTGTTTAGGAGTTAATTCTTCTACCCTTCATGTATGAAAAAGGAACACGTGTCGAGAGTAAACTGAAGTTAAATGGCTCTTCAGAAGCAAGATCCCCGTTTCATGCCAGGCAGGGGGAAAACCGAGACAAAGCAGAATAGGTCTAGTCTCTGCTCAACCATGACAAACAAATGCTTTTTATCCAATCCTCAAAAACTCAAAAAATTTTTAAATAGGGAGTTAAATTATTAGCCTAGGGAGGGGGTATAGATAGAGTGGGCAAGTGGAGAATAACACACTGCAAAGTACCAATATCTAAAAGAAGAATAAAGAAAGATTTACTCCTCCAAAGTCCTGCCTATGTACTAAGTGCCCCGCTATTTGGGCCTGAGGGGAGTGGTTACTGCAAGGTCCCCAAATAAGTCACTTCCTGACTTCAGTAACCCTAATGGCCAAAACAAAAGAGTAAATGGGATACTTGGTCTCTCAGTTCCCATATCTTGCTACCTGTGAAGAAGTTCTGAATTCTTTTTCACACTATATTTTTCAGGGTCAAGGACACACTATGCATTTCTCTAAAAGAAAAGTATAGAGAAGAAAAAAAGGCTTCCCCTCTATATGGGAAATTGAGATTTATCCATTGTTGAAACTAACCTCCCAGAAGCTTCCATTTGGCACTGGAACGAAAGGCTTCCATCTGCTTTACCTCTTCCGGCCGCTCATCCACAAACTCAGCCACCTGTCAGAGTTAGGACACTTATGTTGAGAAAATCCACAGGATCCAGGCAAGGAGCACTGTTGTTTCAAGAACCTGAAGCTATGACCATTCCCATTCCTAATGTCCATGGCAGATGCAAGTCCAAAATAGCCATGAAAAAACATGCAGACACATGTAGTGGTCCTCAATTCTGTTTGCCCCTTGAGATGTTTATCTCATTGTCCCTGGATATTTTAATTATAGATCTTTCTCTGACAAATCAATTTTCCTTCAAAGGTGAATTTCCTCATTACAAACCTTCTTTATCAACCTGCCAGGTACACAACTGCTATGGATAAGCGAAAAGCTAAATTCCTTTTACCCTTTTACTTTTACATTCAGAGTAAAAATACAGGCAAGTTCCCTGTCATGCCTATCACTCATCAAGGGCTTTGGGCTCCTTATGAAACCTGTTACAGGTAATCACAATCATGGGTTTTCTTAAATCCAACCAAAAGAAGTCACTAAGAAGTACACAGAATCACAGAATCTGTAAGGGATAAAAACACATTTCATATCATTCAAATTCCCAAATAAATATGGAATCTTCTTGTATCCTTGATAAATGATCACTCACCTAGTCCCTCCCTTTAATATTGCACTCAATCCTCAAAACAGCTCCAAAGAAAGGTTCCACACTGATAAAGAACTATGACTCAGAGATATTAAGTAGATTTCTCAATGTCACAGCTAGCAAGTGGCAGAACTGAAATCCAAACCCAGGTCATAATTCACCTCTATTTTTCTGTTCCCATCATTCCTCAGGTAAGCAAGTTTTGAGGTAGGAAAGCACAAGCTTGAATTCAAGCAAGATAAACTGAGATCTAAATCACCAGCTCCGCCACTTACTAATTGTGTAGCCTTTGGCAAATTATTTCCTCTAAACCTCAATTGCCTCATTTGTGAAAGTAGGACTCAAGGTTCTATGAGGATTCAATGAGATAATTCATGTAAGCTAAACAGCTTGGTACATGGTAAATGCTCAGTAAACTATACCCATTACTCCTGTGCTGCAACTGGTATTGTGCTTGTCCTAATTGTTTTGCCGTTAGTACTGGTGGTGACGATGGTCTTGCAGTGACAAAAATGAATTCAATAACCAAGATCTATTTTAACCAGTGTAGAGAGCAGTGGGGTTAAAGCCTCCCTTGTTCGGGTTTTGAGGCAATCATAAGAGCAAAAAACAATATTATAAAGGAAAATTAATACACTTGATTATATAAAAATTAAAATTTTTAAATGTCAAAACCTTATAAGTGAAAAAACAAATAATAAAATATATTTATGACAGTAAAACAAGTAATATATTCTTATTTATGTAAATATCAAATAAATCAGTGAAGAAATTAAAAAGTCCAATTTTCTAAACAATGGAAAAAATCCCCCAAAATTCATAAAATACAAATGCTCAATAAACATACGGAAAAATTATTCACTCTTTTTCAAAGAAACTGGATACCACTGTTCACCTGCCAAACCAACACAGGTTCAAACCTATTGTTTTTGTTGTTGTAAATAATTCTCTAGTATTCATGAAGAAATGGGGAAAATGGCATTCTCAAACAACTCCAGAGAGGGTAAAGATTGGTACTACGTTTTGGAAAGCAATATGGGAACACAGCTCAAAAGGACCAGAGTTTCTAATCTATTAATTCCGTTTGATAGGAATAAAAAAATAAACAGATCTCCACAATGTTTTCTGTATAAAATGTTTTTCAAAGCACTATATTTTAAAACAGAAAACCATCCATACATACAGTAGAACGACAGGTTAAGTTAATACATATAATGAACTACCATTGCAACTATTAAAAGTCATGTCCTCAAAGAATATTTTAAAATCTTACTAACGAAGTCACTACATACTACTAAGTGAAAGAGCAAGTTCCAAAACCGTATGTTCAGTATGATCCCAATATTTTAAAAATAAATAAAATACAAGCCTGTATAATCTAAGAATTAAAGACATACACATCTAAATGTTAGCAGTTATTACCTCTGGACAGTCACAGGTAAGTGATTATTGTATTTTTTTCAAAATTTTAAACCTTAAAATTCCCAAACACTCTAAAATAAATATGTTTTGCTTTTATAACGTTAAAAAAAATGTTGTAAACATTAATTAAGTGACTGGATCTGACTCAAATTAATTGGCCCCTTAGGATCATTATTTCCCTTCTTCCTTTTTTTTTTAAGGATTTTATTTATTTATTTAAGAGACAGTGATCAAAAGAGCACATGAGCAGGGGCAGAAGGAGAGGAAGAGAGAGATGTGGATGTCCCTCCTCAGCAGGAAGCCCGACGTGACAGGGAGTCCTACATGGGGCTCAGATCCCAGGACCTTAGAGTCATGACCTGAGCCAAAAGCAGATGCTTAACTGATTCAGTCACTCAGGCACCACCTCCTCTCTCGCCTGCCCTTTTTAAAAAGTAATCTTTAAACCCGATATGGGACTCAAATTCACAACTCCGAGGTCAAGAGCAGCACGTTCCACCGACTTAGCCAGCCAAGTGCCCCACTATTTGATATAAACCTTCTCTTAAAAGATGTATTATAGAATATGCTGGGAATTAACACTGAATATACTCATCTGGAATTCATTTTCACAATCTTTTAGTGCAATACAGCCTCTCAACGGCTCTCCTTTTCACCGTGTTTCTCAGCAAGGTTTCCATGATGGAACCAATCCAAGATTATTTGCCTATGCTTTTGCCTACTTAGTTCTTACTGGTCCTTCAAAACTCAGGGTACTTACATCCTTCCTAGAATTTCCCAGTGAGGGGCACCTGGGTGGCTCAGTGGGCTCCAGTCATGATGCCATGGTCCTGGGATGGAGCCCCAGGTCATAGGGCTCCCGGCTCACCTGGGAGTCTGTTCTCCCTCTCCCTCTACACTCCTTCCTGTGTGTGTGTGTGTGTGTGTGTGTGTGTGTGTGTGTGTGTGTGTGTTCTCTCTCTCTCAAATAAATAAAATCTTAAAAAAAATTCCTAGTGGAATTAAAAAATATGCTACTCCCCCAGTGCTCTAAAAGCATTCGGTGCATATGTGAAATGTCTCTCCACTATTCATCACATTGTTGAAATCTGAAATTCAGTCTCCCATCTAGGGTATGGTCTCTAAAGTCCAGATACTCGGTTTTATTAACCTACCTATCTTCAGAACTTAAAAGTATACAATTTTAAACCAGCTGAATCAATGAACAAAAGGAACAAATAAAAAATTTCCTTTAATTGAACCTGAACATTGTTTTTAAGGTACATTTCAATAAACCGAACCATGGCTACCTATTAAACATTACAATTAGAAGTCCTGCCTCTCTGTGATTAGTTCCCATTTCTAGGCTAATGAGGCCCTCCATAAACAAAGAAAACAGTGTACAGGAATCATCAAAGAAGACTACTTTATTTATTTTTTTTTTTAAATCAAGTCCAACCTCCTGTTGGGAGGCTGAGCTCCTTTTTTTTTTTTTTTTTTAAGATTTTATTTATTTATTTGACAGAGAGAGAGATCACAAGTAGGCAGAGAGGCAGGCAGAGAGAGAGGGGGAAGCAGGCTCCCCGCTTAGCAGAGAGCCCGATGCGGGGCTCGATCCCAGGACCCTGAGATCATGACCTGAGCCGAAGGCAGCGGCTTAATCCACTGAGCCACCCAGGCGCCCCAAAGAAGACTACTTTAAAACAGCTCTTTGACACTTTGACTCTTTTGACACTTTGAAAAGTGTCAATCTCTTTTCTGCCCTCAGTATATATATATCTACACTGTACTAGAATCAAGGTTGAGAAGTCCTCACAGCCTCAAAAGATACATACCACAGGCAAATCTCCATCATCATCATCCTCCTTTTCCGGTTTAGTGGTGGAAATAGATGTCCAGCTCACATCATCATCCACAATCCTCATTCTAAATGTGAAAAATAAAAAGATCAAAAATGAAGAATCATTCTTGGAAACAGCCTACAAACACTTATCTATGGATTTTAGGATAAAGTTCAAAATCCTACAAGATTCTACAAGGTCCAGTCTTTGCCTACATGGCCAACTTCACTTTGTACCACTGTCCCCATAGTTTACTACCTTGCTGGTCATCTTTTGGTGCCTGGAATGAGCCAAATGTCTTACCACATCAGTTTTCACATATTCAGTTCCTTCCCTCTGCCTGACCTACTCTTTTTTCTTTAATGGGAAACTCTTAAGATTCTTAAAGAGTCCTAACTTACATTTAATTTCCTTGAGCTTCTCATGTAGTTGTATAATTAGACCTTTAAAGCCTGTCTGCCCACAACTATATGATTTATTTTCTTTGTGAATAATACAATGAAAGTATCCCATGGATGCATAACGGGTTGAGGTGGGTAAGGAGAGAAGCACCTGAATAGGGACTGTGCCTTCTCATTCACAGTGATATCCTCAACACCCTGAAATAACCTGCATAGAAGTACGTATTCAATAAATGTTTGTTAGACAAACTACAGACGAGTCCAAATAATTAACAATGACTGCCATGATGTGAACATTCCATTTGAAAAGCCATGATCCCTTTATACATCTCTAGTCATAGCCATAAATTGTATCACTAGTACTCTCATTTTAAAGATGTGTCAACAGTCTTAAAGAGATGAAATATCCTGCCCAAGGCCACACAGCCCGCAAAGTGGCACAGCTAGGGCTCAACCTCTGACCTGCATTACTCCAAAGCTCAAGCTCTTTTCTCTATATGGCACAGTCTCCAAAGAACCTACACAAGTCGGAAGGGCAGGAAGACAGAAAGCAAAATAGGCAAGAACCAAACCAGAAAAGGGAAGGGCTTCGTTCTTTGGAACTGGGGATCTTAGTTCCCTAGAGCTGCCTAACGAAGTATCACAACCTGGGAGGCTTAAAACAACAGAAATGTATTCTCTCACAGTTCTAGAGGCTTGAAGTCTGAAATCGAGGTGTGTGCAAGGCAATGCCCGCTGGCAAGGCTCTAGGGGAGGATATTTCCTTGACTCTTCCAACTTCTGGCAGTCCCAGGCATACTCTGGCTAGTGGCAGGGGAAATCCAGTCCAATCTCAGCCTCCATCTTCACATGGCATCCCCCCCCCACCCCCCAAGCCTGTGTTCAAATTTCCCTCTTCTTAAAAGGACACCAGTCACACCGGACTTAGCGCCCATCCTAATCCACCGTGACCGCTTCTTAACTAATTATATCTGCAAAGGCACTATTTCCAAAGAAAGTCACGTTCTGAGGTTCTGGGTGGACATGAATGAGGGCAGGGGCACCGTTCAACCCAGTACACTGAGCTACAAAGTTCTCATTTGAAAAATGGGGATAAGAACACCACCAACTTCGTGGTAGTATTCCGAAGCTTAAAACGTCTAAAGTGCTTAGAACGGCATCTGGCGCATAACAAGAACTACAAATGCTGGTGGTGGTTGTTAACAGCATCACTAGTAAGAATAACAGGAAATAAGCATTGTTCTCTGACTCAGGACCAGAGTCCCTGGGACTGCTGAACCCCACAGGTCCTGGGCCCTAAATATCCAGCCAGGGAGGCTCTGGGTGAGCTCCACCATCACTGTCAGGGCACGACATTCATTTTCAACGGGAGAGGACGGAACGCAACAAAGGCGGGGAAAGAGTAATGAAAGTTAGAGCCGTCGTGAGAAAGGGAAGATACCGCCCAGGGGCGCGCGGCGCCTGAGTCGGGCTCCGGAGGTGCCCCCTGAGGAGCCTGGCGGGCGGCGCGCAGAGGGGAAGCGCCGGCCGAGGTTTGAGCTGTGGGGAAAGAGGGGCGGCGAGCCGCCACAGGCCCGGCCCCGCCAGAACCAACTCACCCCTTGCCGCCAGCCCCGCCAGGCTTCGGCCGCTTTCTGCGACGCTTGCGACAGGAATCAGGGCCCCCATCAACGCCGGTACCTGCCCCAGACAAGTAACGCTTCAGATACTCGGCCTTGGAGAGCGGCGGAGCTGCCGCCATAACAGCGGCGAGGGCGGGGAGACGGCTCGGCGCTGGGGTCAAAATTCTTGAACGCGAAACGCACGGAGAGACGCGAGGAGGCGGGGCCGCGACCGGAAGTGGCGAAGGGTGATGGGAACTGACCCGGGTGACAGGTGAGCGCCCTGGCTGACTCGCGAGGAATGCGCGTTACGTCCTGTGCCCACTCCGCGTCGGTGGGCCGGCCCAACCACGTTTTCTGTTTGTCCATCTCTCTGCCCCTTCAACGTGATGCAACTCCAGAAGGACCAGTGTCAAGAACGTGGGCTCTGGAGTGGCAATGTAGCTAAGCTTGAGTCCAGGCTCCAAAACTTCCTACCTACAGGACCTTGCACGTGTTATTTAACAAACTGGGCAGTATTATGGTAACCTAACTCAATCGCTGCGAGGAATGAGATTACTTGTACCGCGTGAAATGTTCAGAACAGTGTCTGACGCATGTATATACCAGTTATTTGTGTGAGTATGTGTTTCGGTTGGGGGGTAGAAACTGCTCTAATATAGGTAAAGTACCATTCAAGAGAGGTAATCAGGAATTCCAAACACAATGTAATTACTATGAAAAAAATATGGTTTTCAACCCGTGAACTTCCCCACGTTTGATAGAATAAGTAGCCCCTAGCTACCTCTTGCCTAGGACCTTTCCAGTGAAAAGGACCTGGCTATATTTTCAAAAGACCAAGAAGGTAGAGAGGTTGAATTCTAAATTCTCAAGTTTTGGAGAGGGGTTGGGAGGCAGAGGGCAGAGACACTACTTTTCTTTTTGAGAGCATGCAGTTTTACATGAATTACCTTATTTAACTCTTAAAGTTCTCATGTGGTTTTATTACCATGTTTTACAGGTGAGAAAACAGAAGCTTTGAGAGGTTAAGGACGTTGCCCAACTTTCACAAAGCCAAAACATGATCCCTGGAAGCAAAAGCCAGCAAAACAAGGCGCAAGAGGTAAATCCAAAGTTTGCCAAATAAAATACCAGATCGAGTATGTCCTTTATATCTCAACATGTTAAATTTTTGTTAGTTTGAAAGCATTTTAGTCAAGAAGGCTAGCAGCAACTAGCTGGTTACACTTTATAAATGCTCAGAATTTAGACTCTGTGCTCAAAAACTGTTTATATATATATTAAAACAGGTGTGGACACCTCAGCCCTGACCCATGAACTTTTAACCCCTGGGTTATCCTGACTGGTCCAGCTCAGGCCCAAGAAGGAAAGCAGAATGGGTTGGGTCTCTGAGGGCTTGTGGGACAATGAACGGATACAGGGCTTCACTAGCTGGAGGGCCCCACAGGTCCCCCAGACACAACCCTATGTTGGCTTCTAAGCCACTTTGGTGGCTTTCCAGCAACTCCAAAGCCCTGCCTCTACTACCCTGCAATCAGCAGGCATTTGAAAACCTCATCTTTCTGCTCCATTGAACGTTACTAGTACTCTCTCAGCCCCATCAGCCTATCTCCTGCCCATCTGTCTGGAGTTCCACCACTCCCCTTTCTAATCAACACCCAGCCTTGGTCCCACAAGACCCAAACTCAGATCCCAACCCTACCTGCCTCACAGGGCAACTGAACAGGATCAAATGAATGTATGCCCAGGGGCACTGTCTGGAATGTGCCCTCTGTTTGTCAGCTGCATCTAATAAAGCAAATGCAGGAACTATGGATTTGTCCTGAAAAGTCACTTTAAATTCCATGAACACAGGGCTTTATTTTGTTCAGTTCTGTAGTGTACCTGGCACAAAGTGAGCACACAAGTATCTATTGAAGGAATGAATGAAATGCCAGCTCCAATCCCCAAACTGACTACACCGGGGAAAATTTATTCAGGAGGCTGAATTCTACCAGCGTGGTATCAAATAAGGACGAGTGAATGCAGAGCCCAGTCCTGTTGTAAAGCCATCACTTTAATGAAAGCTTTTTCTCTCCTGCTGGACTCCCTCCCCTCAGAAGACTCTTTTCCTGTGGAAAGCCAGTATTTTATATTCCCGGCCAACTCCCAAACTCCAGATGTAGCTGTCTTCCGTCTTCAGAGTTCCAACCCTAGAGAGAGCACTATGTGGAGGGAGGGTAAAGAGCACGTAGGAAAAAAAGGGATAATGACATGCCCCATGGTTCATTTCTGGGTTTCTTCCCAGGCCAATTCAGAAGCTCCAAGATACAGTCAAGTAAACCAACAGGCTTGCACTTCCATCACAAACTGTTCACAAAACTGCCCACATCTCCCAGACCAGGTGTCCTCCCCACAAGGGGGCTAAGGACATCCCCAGCCTTTCCCGATAGTAATAAATAACCCTTCAGTCGGAACAGCACGGGAGGCTGGCTCGGGAACTACCCGTCGCTACCGCTGTGGGGCCAGGCCTGTCTCATAGCCCTCTGTCTTCATGTCATTGAGCCCTAGTTCCTCGTTTTGGGCAAATGTGCGCTCATAATGCTCCACCATCATTTGAGGATCATCTTCAGGTGCATACACATTCTGCAAGGCCAAGGACAGACAGTCAGTGCCTGTGCTGCCTAGCTATCTGCCCCCCCACTACCGCTACCAGGTAGCTTCCAACTCTCACTTTCCGAAAACCTTAATGTGTTTTGATTCTAAAGGCCTCCAATTCCCCATAATTAGGCTCAACTAGCAAGCAGCAAGAGAACCCAACAGAGTCCCCGGAAAAGGACCGTCCAGCCCTAGGCAGAATTAGGGAATAATGTGCCTAAAAAACTTTCTATCTGCACCTTCTTATGATAGTCGTAATCGTAGAGAAACCTCAAACAGTTCTGCCTGACCAATAATAACTGCTCAGTAAATATTGGAAGTTATTATAAATCACCAGAGTATCTCCCCAGTCATCTGAAAGCCTCTCCAGTTTCCTGTTTCAGCTTCTGGACAAGGCACCGTGTCCCCCCCACTCCACAATTAGGTTTTCTAAACGACAACTCCACTGCTGGGGACAAGAGACGGACTAGAGAGAGGAAGAGTCTAGGAGTATCTTTTTCCCCCTCTTGACACACAGTTGTAATCCCTCCCACCTCCCCCTCTATTTCCTTATGCTTCAAATTCTATCAAGCTTCCTGGATAAAGAGCAGTTCATTCAGAATCTCCAGTTTCTGGAGAAATAATACATGTTCCAAGAAGGTCAGAAAATGTATCTCCATGCCCTATCAGGAGGGTATTCTGTACCTGAAAGTAGCTGTTTCCTGCTGGATCATTCATAATAAAGTGGGCCTTCATGTCACCCTGAAGGATCTAACGGAGGGAGAATACAGCACATCAATTTTACGTAGCTCCTGTTAGGAAGGGGCTCTGTCTGCCAGACAAGAACCAACCCAGTTTACATGGCAGAAAGCCCAAGTTTCAGAAACTGCTGACATGAGGTCCCTCCTGATGATGTGAAGTAGAGAAAACCTAAAATAAGGACTGTAGAAGCCTACTGAAGCAGCACTCTGACTTCCCCACCTCCTCTCCTATTCCACACAGGTCAATCACTACTCTTCCCCAACCTCAGCAAAAATCTGCAGGAGTCCGTGGAGAAGCTGCCATCACCGCTGGCTAAGGCCTAGGGGACACCAGCCCAGCTGAAGGTGGAGGGAAAGGCAGCAGGGACAAGCGGTTAAGTGAACGTATTGTCATTGTAAACAGACATACACAACCAGCTCTCTGCCCACACTCAGCTCTCAGAACACTGGCAGCCAAGTCCTCCTTCTCAGGCCAAGAAACAGACCACCTGCTGATGGGAATCTGGGCAGCCCAAGAAGAAAAACCTAACGACTCTGGCACTGGGGTCACCTCCACAAAATGGCTATAGGCTAAATCACCCTACAAGGAGCTCAACATGAATAAGATTCAGCTCCACTCCTGTGTTTCAGTCCTCTACTTTTAAAATGACAATCCATGACTATCAGACACGTGAGCAAAGCCCCCCAACTTCTTTGTGTCTGAAAGAAAGTTAAAAGAAAAAGAAAAACAAACAAGCAAAAAAAAAAAAAAAGGCAACTTAAAAGGAAATGGAAACTATGCAAGGAAAATAAAACATCAAAAAAAGAAAAACCAACATTAACATTCTCAAAAGGAAAGAAAAAAAATACCACATCCTTAAAATAACAGGATGCTGAGGCAAAGGAATGAAGGAAAGTATTCAAAGACCAAAAAAAAAAAAAAGCTCTGGGAAAACAAGTCAGTGGAAATGAAAAACCCAAGTGAAGCTACTAGAGATAATGCTCTAACAACATAAGGGAGAAAACCGAGAAAGAGGACATGGGGAATACCCAACACACTGGTTAGATGTTCAGAAGGTGACAGGACAGGGTAGGGGTAGGCGGCCTCTTGCTCACTGGCACCCCAGGACCACAAGTACTGAAGGGTCAGAGTCATCTCACCTGGTCTAACTTCCGGCTAAATTCCTGCAGTTTCTCCATCTGGCCAGGATTGGAACTGTCACCCAGTGTGAAAGGGTTCTTGGTCACCTGCAATAAACAGCATTGGAATTGCCAGGACACTGGCTGTTTCTTGGGTTTGACCATAAAGCTGGTGTGGAATGGCAGGAGGGTGCCCAGCCAGGGAAGCTCGGTCTCCACACCACCTTTCTGACGTAGGCAAGCCACTGCTAAGAGCACAGACATTAATCTGCCAAGATGACAACTGGCAATATAAAACAAAAACTATAAAAAATGTCCTTCCAGGGGACCTCTAGTTCTCATCTAAAGAAGAAATGCAAAGTAAAGTGTAATTTACAATGACAAAATGCCTGACAACTGGGAATCAATAAAGTGAAATGATTTAAGAAAGTAAATATATGGGCTAAGTCAACACACAAATATATGTGCTGGGGAGCTCAGGTGCTGGACGGACCCTCCTCCCCTCATTTTACAGTGAAATAAGTGACTTACCCAAAACCACAAAGTATCTACATTGTCCCAGAGGGAGGACTGGGAGTTTTCATTCCCATAAACTTATCTTCACAATCCAAAATACTACTTAAGTCACTCAAATCAGCTTTAAGACAAAGAAACCCCCAGTTAACAGCTGCAAAAACTAGGACGTGTGAGGACTTCTAGCCCCTTCCCCACAGCCACGTCGCTGAAGCAACCATGCGCTATACTCGGGGACTCACCAGATCCTGGATGTCTTTCAATAGCCCCTCCAATGTGGTGAACTTGCCCCCGAGGACGGCCATTCCCAGTTCAAATTCCAGCTCCGGGATTTCCACACTACATGTCTCAGACTGGGAGATGAGAGAGCAAATTAGGCTTTAGATCAGGAGCCTCTTTGAGAAGGCTACTCAGAGTTTTCATGCCGACTTAGTACCACCACTGACTGTTTTGGGGGAAAGCTGCCCCAGTCTTCTCGGACTCTCCAACTAAAGCCAGACTCATTCCTATCCATGTGAACCGCAGAGATGGATCTGACCTCATAAAGGGACATTCTGAGTCATGGCTCCAAGCTGGCAGGTATCCTGTCATTAGAGGCCCGAGACAAGGGCCCTTACAGCCACTGGAGGCAAAAAGCTGCCAAATCATCAGAGTATTTATGGGTCACCTTCGCAATGTGTCCTTCCTACCACGGATTAATTCTACTGAGGGATCCTGAAACCCAGGGAAATAAGGAGGTACCCCACAACCCACAGAATTTTAAAAAGACAACTTCCTCTACATAGAGACAGCCCTTGTGAGGAAGACAGACACTTTCCCAAGCAGGGTGTTACCTTGAGCACATCTCTGGTCAGATCTAAGGGATCTGTGATATGGAAGGTGATCTTGGTGCCCAAGGGCTCTACCGCTCCTCCAGATTTCACCTGCACAGACAACAGTAGTCAGGAACACCAGCAGAGGGGATTCTAATCCTCACCCATGTCAGGGAGCCCTCAGAAGGTGGGCTTACACCTCCAATCATGCCCCCTACCAGCTACCAAGGACAGAGCCTTCTAAACCAACAGTGGCAGCAGTCACCCAAACCAAAAACACCAAGAGCTGGCCAAGAGCCTGTCAAATTGCCAACAAACTCTGAATGTGCCTCTTTTAAAAAAACTGACTCTTGGGGCTGAAAGGGACTTTCAAATACTTCCAACATGTGGACGCACCTTGTAATATTCTGGGTTCAGTATTCAAAGAGCGTATGCTTGAATATACTCGGGGAAAGGTAATTTACAACCCTCCATTCTATTTTCGGAGAGATCCAGAAAATTTTTTACTAGTCGAAATCTGCACTCCCCCACTTCCAGTCCTAAGAGGTGAGTCAGAGTCTCTCCAAAAGGGGGGGGGGGGCACCTACCTCTTCCATATGACCAATCTTTAATGTCTTAAATGAGTTATGGTATCTCTGATTTTACTTCACTAATTCCCAGTTCTTTCAAGGGCTCCTCACCTTATACTACATCCAAGAGAAAAACCCAGCTTCCTCCCACCTCATCCCAAAGCAGATTTAGGAAGGATCAAAGTTAAACAGGGTTTACCCTCCCCTTAGTCATCTTCCCAAACAATGGAGCCTACCCACCTCATTGGTCCGATGGCCGCAGTTCTCACAGTTGGTAGCCATGATGATAACCTCCTTAAAGTGGGGGATTTCTGGAAGATGGAGGTAAGGAAATTTGCTTCCAGGAGAGCAAGACCACCTTCTGGTGAAGAACAAACCCAAACCCTAAAAACATAGTTGCCAGTCCTAGGTATACAGGAAAGAAATCATAAGCAGCAGCCTAACTCGGTGTTCCAGAAAAGGACAAAGTTGCAATCCATGGCAACACAGGATTCTAGGAACCAGAGCCTAATTCTCTCCTTGAACCCAAAAGCCCAGGTACACCGTCCCATCAAAGGAAACACCTTCCTCATCACTGCGCTTTCCCTGAAGGAAGTACTCCCCAGCCTGCAGATAATCCTCGTGCCCAAGTCAGATGAAGAGCAACCCAGCTGCCTGACAAAAGATACGAACTAGCTTCATGTTGGTCTGAGCCGGAGCATTGCATTCTGGACAGTTGGTGTTGAACTGCAGCACCTGGAACACAACATGGGGACGTAGCATGAGCCCTGCTCCGGCTCCAGACTTCAGCTGGCATGCTGGTGGCTGCCCATGTTGGTCATGAGGAAGGGAGACCGAGTGGCATCAGTGTCCACCCGCAGCCCTGCTCCTTCCTCCACAGCAGCCAACGGACTCACTTCGTTTCTAAGATCCTCCTCTTCTGCCTTCTCTTCTGGTGGCGCCTCAGCCTAGCACAGCAGAAATACAAATCACACGTTGGCACAAATACCTCGGCCTCCCCACCAGCCTGCCTTGGAGTGAGACAGAAGACTCTGGTTTGCTTATGTCAGCTGCCACCTCGTGGGTTTAACAGAGAGAGCAGGGAGCAAAGCCCCAATCCAGGGAAGAACAGAACTTAAGATCACAGCCACTGCCAACGTTTACTGTAAAGTTTATCCTAAGTCTTGACAGGAGCCAGATGAGATGCACAAACGTCCAGAGATAGGATACACAGGGCAGCAACGACTAAGTAAGATTCCACTGATTCCAAGCGATCCAGAAAGCAAGATAATGCCAGAGCATTCTTCTGGCTTCTTCAAGCTATTTACCTGGAGCCCCAGCATTTCTTCCTGCTGTGGAGTCCGATTATAGTGTGTGACCACGAGGGCATGATCTTTCTGGGGAGCATGGGGGTTTTCCACAAAGCTGTTCCCTGAGGGATCATCAATGATCTGACAGATGGGGGAAGAGGGAGTAATTACAACAAGAAATCACGTATGATTCTCTGCCTACCACCAGACCTCTTGAGCACCAATGGAAAAAACCCAGACAGTCTTAAGGGTCTCTCCTCCCCTAAGTCTAGCACCTAGAGTTTCTCCATACTCACCAGAGTGAAAGGAGAGGCCACTTGCTTTAGCTCTTTCAGTTTGACAATGAACTCATCAATTCTTCTAGCTACAGCTTCTTCATTTGCCTGATAGAGAAAGATAGTAAACAGTCATGGGGCTCCCCAGCCCTCATGACAGACTTTATGCGCCTACTCCCTGTCACATCCATGTCACTCCCATCAGGAAGTCACCACCTGCCTCAGTGTAAGTAGGAACAGAGAGACTCAGACTTCACAGTAAGATACAGCAAATAAGTCTGAAGTTTATGGGTTGTGCCAAATGAGCTTCATTTTTCTTACCATCCAACCATTTGGGCCAGGCTCTCATGCCAGATTAGAGATACAACAGTAAACACACCAGAGTCCTCTCATGGGACTCCCCAACCAGTTCGGAAGACAGATGACTAAATACGCGATCACGTTACTCCTATCATAATACATGTATGGTACGATGGAACACTCAGGAAGTACAGATAAAACCCAGGGGATTAGGAAAGGCTCTTCAGAAGTAATGTTATACTGCCTCTCTGAGAGAAGGTCTGAACATACACTGGGGAAAGAGAAGGGGAAAGGATGGGAGACAGAGCATGGGCAACATCCTGGCAGCTACAGCATCCTTGCTGTGTCCTCCAAACGTTCTCCAACATTGTCTGAGACGGTTCAGCTACACAGGAAGCTGAACACTCTTGTTATGCCTTGAGCTGCTGCCATCAGAAAATCCCAGCTCACCCTTCGGGCAGGCTGATCCTGCTCCAGGCCAGAGATAGCACGGCTGATCAGTCCTTCAACAGTGGTCAGAGCTAGTGAATAAGAACAAAAGACACATGAGTCTTGACTATGCCACCAAGTGCCCGTATGACTGAGCAATTCACTTGGAACTCCCTGGGCTTTGATTTCAACTATAAAGTGAAGAGGCCTAGAACAAGGTTCCATTCATCTCTAATAACAGTGATGCTAAGACTCTCTGATGAACACACTACAGCCTTACTAACACAATCTACTTTCTCAAGCTGTTTTATCTAAGCTTCCTGCTTATGTTGAACCAAGGAAGGTCACGGTGATAACATGGCCAAACTCATACACCAGCCACCAGACCTGGCACCCAGGTTTTTGCAAAAAAGCAGGACTGCAGCGGGGCATGAACAGCCCAAATAGCCTGACCTTACACCTACCTCCCTTCTGACTGAAGGCAGGAATTTCAAAATCCAGCTCCGGGATCCTTGTGGTGGCAGAGTCCGTTTTCACAACTTCTCTGTTCATGTCCTGGGCAGAGAGAAAAACTTTCAGTCCAGAGAGGTCAGCAGTACAGACCGCAGCCCAGCAGTTTCTTTCTCTCTCCAGTCTGGCCGGTCCAGACGACTCCTGCGGAACAGTACACCCGTGAAGCCAGCTGCCCAAATGGTTTGAGTACTACGGAGAACAAGTACCGCTCATCTGATTCCCTCCGACAAAATGTAAGTACAAAGCACTTTCACAAGCCTTTACCTCACCTGAGCATCCAACAGCACCAACCCCACTTTAGGAAGGAGGAAACTGAGGCTTGGGCACACGGCAGGATTTACTCAAGGTCGCAGAAGAGCTCTGACTCTAGTCCCCAAGCCTTCTATAGGACACCAGACTGCTCTGGGGTCCTCTCACCTCCTGGGCCCTGACGGTCAAAGTGTAGCGCACTCCCTGATCCTGGATCCTGCCGGCCGACTGGATCTCGGTGTTGTTCCAGCCACAGTGCTCACAGGAAAAGGAGCTCACGATTATTTCTCTGAAGAAAGGGATCTTGGTGAGCAGGAGGCGCGTCGTGCCCTGAGGAAGCAGAAAAGCAGCTAGGAAGAACCAGTGAAGCCCCAGTTCCTCGTCTACTTACTCCCGGGCGTGCCTCGCCTCCGCGTCCCCAACTGAGCCCACCTGGCTGGGTCGCCAACCCCACCAACCCCTCCCCGCTTTAGCCCAACCTCCCGCCGCCCCGCGCCGGGCCCCTGCCTTACATTGCGGTAACAGTTCATACACAGCGACTCGATCTCGGTGGGTTGCTGCTCCTCGTCCTCGGCGCTGATAGGCCGGAACAAGTGCTCGGGGGCTGGAGCCCGGGCCGGGGCTGGCGAGGGAGCGGCAGCAGCCGCCGGTGGCCCGGGCTCTACAGCCCCGCTGACGGCCATGGCCAACACGCGCAGAGCTGCCCTCCACTTCCGGCTTCCGCTCCCCTCGGGCCCCACCCCTTCCTCCGGCGTTTTCGCGAGGAGCCGCCCCGCCCTTTCTTAAAGAGGCTGCAGACTCTGGGCCCTGCGGAACTGTGATTGACAAGGTTTCTGCATTGCTGGGATTCTGTGATCCAGACTTCCAAAGCGAGCCTGATTCACGCTTTGCCTCGATCTCAGTTCCCGCGTTACTTTCCCCAGGACGTCCTCTCAGACCCAGCGCACTGTTTCGCTCCTTCGCAATAACTCCATTCTACAGGGTTCTAACCATTGGTCCATAAATCTGACTACAAGAGAGGATGCCAAGGGGCTTGGCTTGTCCCTCCTTATCCCTGAGGAGATGGGCTCCGCGTCTGGCTCAGGCTTCCAACCACTGTTGGGCCAGACGTTGCCTCGGCTATTGATTCCCCTCCCTCAGTCCCTCAAGCATTCTTTCCTTTTCTGTTCTCACTCATTTCTGCCCTCCTAAACACGCGTCCAAATTCCAGCCTCAAATACGCAGTCCTCATTTTTACTCCCACCCCAACATTCCCAGCACATCAAACCCCAGCTGACTCACCCCTCAGTTTCCTAACAACAAGAAAAACACCTCTTTCTGTGGTTAAACTTTCCTTTCCAGTATCTCCTTTCCTTGGGCACCTCTCACCCAGTTCTGGTGCTAAATCCAGGGTGTCAAGGAAAAGGTCCAGCCTGCAGCACGATCAGGCCAATATGGGGTGCTGAGAACCCTGTGCAGGGCAGGCTGCGAGCAGAGGAAAGGGTGCTGGACAGGACCTTCCAAAGGTGCTGGACACGGTGCATTTACCCTTTCCTCTTCCACTCCACTTCACCCATCCCCAATTTCACAGTTCCCAGGGGGATCTATAGGACCTTTGTTGCTCCCAAGTGAGTTTGTACATGGGGAATTGGGGAGTTTAAGATTTGGAGTTCTCAAGAAGAGGGTCAGTCATAAGGGGGCCATTCAAAATCTGGAACCACAGGAACAAAGGAGACGGGCCACCTCAAGAGCCTGCACTTAATACACACTGTCCTATGGGAAGGTGGGTGAGCAATGCAGGTGCAGAGGAAGGGTTTCTAAGCCAGGCCCACACCCAGGCATGGCGGACAGCTGTCATCTAAGGCAGAATCTGACCAAAGCCAGGACCCATTGGCAGACCTGGACTGGGAGAGGGTCCCTGAGACAGAACGTTGATGGATTGGAATGACTGATGGGTGTGCTTTGGGGAATAGTGGTGAGGTCACTGCTTTCAGACATGGCTCAAATAAGAGTCACACCAGGCAAGTAAGCTTCCACCATATGCCTCTATTTCACGCATCAGAAGTCTAGGCTTCAGCCTGGAAGTCAGAAGTGAGGGGCCCCAGATGGAGAGGACATACAGTATGCTTCCCCAAGGCTTTAAGAAGCCCCCACAGTATGGAGGGCTTGGTCAGCTGTTCAGATGTAGAGTTATGGAAGGAAAATGCAGGCTCTACTCCCTCCCATCACAACCCTCACCATTTGTACCCACCGGCATCAGAGCCAGCAGAGATAACATGTGCACATCTTCACACGCTCTCATCATATTTTCCTCCTTTCTCCCTTCTCTTCCCCCAAAAGAAGCTGTCATGGCAGCCCTGGGGAGGAAAGAGCTCCTCTCCCCTAGACCAGCAGTAGCAGTGGCCACCAGGGGGCCAGAAGGGATCAGAGTCAAGCCCCAGGAAGAAGAGGCACAGGCTTCCAGCACCATGGCAACAGGCATGCATTGCTCATAATTACCTGCACGCAGAGTGCCTCTCTCCCTCCCCACTCCCACCATCCTGGAATGGAGTAACTCATGAGGATTCCCAAATGAACACGGGAAACTGGGTTTGCAAAGCCTGGTGAGTGTAATGCATCTGGGTGGGGGAATCGCAGGAGGCTGGATTGCCAGGGACTACAGTCCCCTTGGGTGACCTCACCTATCCTGTGCAGGGCCCTCCACCCTCTCTGCCCAACAGGCCATGGTCAAGGACTGAGCCACGCCAGGGGCTCAGATCCTGGGCTTAGACAAGGAGCTGGGAAATGGGTGTGGATCAGTAGACCCTCAGGGCTCTTCTAGATGACTGAGACCACGGTCATGAAGGCTGTAGTTGATGTCTTCCCACAGGTCTTCCAGACGGGCCTGCAGCTTGCTCCGAGCCTCGCTGCTCTCAGCTTGGAGAAACTCTGGGGCGAAGGCACTGTGACCTGGCGGGGGCGGTGCCAGCTGCAGCTGGACCTCCTCGGTCTCCTGGTCAATCGCGCGGGTGAAGTCGGCGATCTGCAGAAAGGTGTCGTGGCGGAAAGCCTGGAGTCGCTGGCGCACCTCCTGGGACAGCATCTGGGGGTCGGGGTTGGCCCCTTCCTCCGCACCGTCACCGCCAGCTCGGACAAAAGCGCTGAGCTCTTCCCGCAGCTGGTCTAAGTTCTGCTGGATGCGCGCGTGCAGAGCCTCGGCCTTGACCGTGAGCTTGTGCGAGAGCGTCTGCACGCAGCGGCTGAGGCGCGTGGGGCTGGCGACCGCGTGCGGAGCCACGCTGCGATGCAGCTCCTGGACGTGGCGCCCGATGCCGGTCACCAGACTCTGGGCGTAGGGGTGGAAGAGCTCCTTGACGCGGCCGGTGTGATGCACCACGCGGTTCTGCAGCTCCTGCAGCAGGCCCCGCGCCTCATCCACGCCGCCCAGCAGCTGAGCCTTGGTGCCCTCTCCGACCACGCGCAACTGCTCCTGCAGCTCCTGGACGCGCAGCGCCACCTGCTCCATCAGCTTCACGGTGTAGGGCTTCAGCTGCTGCCGCAAGCCCTCCAGATTCCAGCCCACCTGCTGGTGCGCCTCGGCCATGTAGGGCTCCAGGCGCGCCCTCACCTCCGCCAGCTCCTCCTGCAGCCGCTGCCGCGTGCCCACAGGGTCGTGTGGGAGCCGGGGAGGCTCCCTCGCCTGCCCGCTGAGAGGCCCCAGCTTGTCCAGAAACTTGTCCAGATTGCTGAGGTCTTGCTCAAGGCTGTCTTTCAGGCTCCTGGGGAGGGGGACAGACATCCAGACTGTCGTATTGCTAGCCCCACCTTTGCCCCGGAGACATCCCTCACTGATCACCTGGGGAGACCAAGGATGCAGGGCGGTGGCCCCAGAGACTGGGCTCCAGTCCTAGCTGCGGGCCGACCACACGACTCCTTACACAGAAGTACAAACACATGGCCCGTGCAAATCCAGACCAACGCTGCCCAAGGAAACACAGATGCACCTGGACCCTCACACACTCCTTTCATTCTGGGGGCCGCGGTGGGGGAGTGTCCCTCCACATCTCCCAGGTCCCACGCCTCAGTGCACAGGGGGCAGCGGCTATCAGGGCAGAGGTGGGGGTGATACTGAGGGCAGAGGGGGCTACACTGCCCGGAAGGCTAGGAGGAGGCAGAAGGAGCACAACTCCATTCCTCTGTGCCAATGAGGACGAGGGAGGTTGAGGAATCAGAGGCAGCACACCATCCCACTGCTAGGCTGTCTCCTTCCCGCCCCCACACCCCTTGTCCTAGCCACTCACGTGGGTTCCCATGCCAGCTTCTGCTGCTGGACCCGTGCGGCCTTGCCTTTGTCCCTGCTGCTCTGGCTGAGGTAGTCCCAAAAGCCTTTCTGCGTCTGGACAGTTGCAAACACTGAAGAGGGATGGGGTGGTTAGAGGCTGGGTTCCCCCCACCCCGGGGATGGATGGGGGCCCCTCAGTCCAGCCTCCACACCCACACCTCCACGTTGAAATCCGGGTTGGAGACTCACCTGAGAGCAGAGCCAGAGCCCAGGTCAGAACCGCAACCATGCTTGCTGTTGTCTACTCAGAAAGAAGGTGAACCAAGGCTGATTAGGGTTACGGTGAAGAAACAAAGGAAGGACATCTCCTGGATTTGCCCCAGGGGGCCCTGCTCCAGGGCCAACTTGCCCCAAATCTGTCAACCTTTCCCTGAGATGTGGGGTGCACAGAGCTGCCGGGGCTTGTGAGGACTGATCTAAGTGAGGCTGGGAGAGAAAGGGTGTCTCGGGGAGAGAGAGGGGTCTTTTTCACCAGGATCATACACCATGGAGTGTGGAGCTCAAACTGCTTCGTAGCATTTCCCCAACCGCCCTCCCAAGACCCCACGAGCAGCAACTTTGGTCACTTATGCTGTCCCCGCCTTGCTCACCTGTCTCCCTGCCTCCCACACCACCGCTGGGAGTGGGATCCCAAGGGGGAAGAAACAGCTTTGCCCAAGTGTCCCGAGAGGATGTCCTTCGTTCTCAGTTCCCACCCCCAGCTCGCTGCCGAGACCCTGGCAATCCCCTCCCTGCAGACTCTGACCTGCGTCCCTCCACCCAGCACTGCTCACCTGCTCAGTTCTGGGCACAGAGAGCAGACATTCGGCTTTATACTCCAGAGGCCTGGGCCTCTGGCAACAATTGCCCTGAGTAAATACCACGTGGAGGTTCAAAGACGGCTGACCTCAGCTGCCTCCTAGGGCTCACCTCCCGCCCTTCCCTGGCACCCAGAGGGTTAATGAGTGCCCTGGCATCAGGGGGCTGCTTTAGCAGAAAGGTGCTACCTGGAAAGATTATCAAGGTGTGAGGCTGAACTCCTCACCCAGATCCACCTCCCCCCCCTAGCCCCATGACCTTCACCCTTCCCACTGACCCACTGGCCGGCCCACCAACAGAGGAAAGACTGTCCGCGGAGGGCCCTGCTCTTACTCAGCTGCCCAGAGTAGGGCATGGTGCCCCAGCCAGAACGGGCCAGTGGCCAGGGGCCAGCCTGAACCCCAGGGGCTCTTGACAGCTTCACTGCATGCCCTCACATGGCCTGGGAAGAGCCAGCATTTATAGGGTTAAGAGTGCTCCCATCTTCCGCTTTATGAAATAATCCTGGGACGCAGGGAAGTCAGATGTGACAGGGTGAAGGACTTGAGAGGCATCAGAGCCAGGGACTCTGGGCCCAAAGAATTGGAGCAAGAGGAGGCTTCTCCCCACGGGAAAGGCTGAACTGCACCCCCAGGGCCTCTGAGGAGGGAAAGCCCAAGAGCCCAGACCTTTGATGACACACCCACTCCATATATTTAAACACACGTTCAGGAAGTCCTGAATGTTGCTTCTGAAGGTATCTTGAATGGGTCCCCCGTCTTCCATTTCCACTACCAGTCACATCACAGCCGCGCCTGCCTCTCACCTTGATCTTGTGCATAGCCTCAGGCAGGTGTCTCTACCAAAGTCCTGTCTACTCCGGGCATCTTCTGCCTGGCTTTGCCATGGCTTGTCCCAGCCCACTCCGGTCTCATCTCCTCCCACACCACAGCTTTGGCATTCCCTGAGCCTGTCCTCTCTTTCAAGACCCTGAACCTCCCTCTATGCTGCTCCCTCTGCCCAAAATAGCCTACCCCTTGGGGAACTTACATTCTCTCTCTCTCTCTCCTTTTTTTCGGGTTTGGTTTGAATGAGTTAGGATTAGTTAGAATAGCCATCAGCGATTCCACTTCCGGGTAGATACCCAAAGGAACTGAAAGCAGAAATTGGAACAGCTAGCTATACCCCTGTGTTCATAGCAGCACTCTTCACAAGAGTCAAAGGGGGAAAACAGCCTGAAGTGTCCATTAGCAGGTGAGTAGATAAACAAAATGTGGGCTATGTACACAATGGAATATTATTTAGCCTTAAAAGGGAAGGAAATTCTGACACATGTTATAACATGGATGGATCTTGATGACATTGTGCTACGTGAAATAAGCCAGACACTATAAAAAACAAATCTTGTAGGAGTCCACCCAAATGAAGTACTTAAAATGGGCAAAGGCAAAGGCAGAAAGTAGTCTAGAGGTTACCAGGGACTGGGAGAGGCAGGAGGAAGAGATACATTGTTTAATGACCTGGGGAGGGGAGGATGGGGGGTAGGTGGGGGATGGGGGAGTAGGTGGGGAGTGGGGGGATGGAGGGGAGAGGTGGGAGCGGTAGGTGGCCTGGGTGACACAGGCAGTTGGGTTTCCCCGTGTCATAGTCATGGGATGAAGCCCCATGTTGGGCTCAGCTAGGAGTCTGCTTGAGCTTCTATCTCCCTCTTCCCCTCCTGCTTGTGTGCTCTCTCTCTCTAAAATAAATAAATAGGGGCACCTGGGTGGCTCAGTGGGTTAAGCCTCTGCCTTTGGCTCGGGTCATGATCCCAGGGTCCTGGGCTCTCTGCTCGGCAGGGAGCCTGCTTCCTCCTTTCTCTCTGCCTGCCTCTCTGCCTACTTGTGATCTCTCTCTGTCAAATAAATAAATCAAATCTTTAAAAATAAATAAAATAAATAAACCTTTTCAAAAAATGGCACAGAGCTTCTGTTCGTGAAGATGCAAAAGTTCTGGAGGTGGTCGGCAGTGCTAGTTGCTCAATAGTGCGAAGGGCCGGATAGGAAATATTTTGAGCCAGATTATTTCCACAGGAACCTGCTTGCCTTTCCCTTTTCTTCATCTTTCTTTGTTGCCTAATATCTGATATTCTCAGCTGAGTTTTTAGAAAAGAGTTCCCCATTTAGATTTTTTTTTAAATCCAGGAATTGCCAACATAATCTGGATATAGAGTAAAAATAATTCTAAAATGTATTTGTAAAGATTAAAAGATATGTTCTTCTTTAATGTTCGGTAGGAGCAGTTCTGCCATAAACACCTGAAATACACAAATATGTGGATTTCAAATAAAATCTCATCATGCACCAAATGAGGTGATTTCTTGGGCAGTCTTTGTCTTGTGACCTGTTCTTTAAGCAAACATTAGTGACTCCTCATTCTAAATACAGAATTCCCTCAACTAATGATACAGTTCCATCTCAATACACCAATACATCCCAAATTAGAAATATTGTAAGTTGAAAATACATATCGTAAATTGAAAATATTGAGTTTGCTGGCTCAGTTAGTGGGGTGGGCAACTCTTGATCTCAGTATTGAGTTCAAGACCCTACTTTGAGGGTAGAGAGTACTTAAAAAATAAAATCTCAAAGAAAAAGAGAAGAAAATATATTTACTACTCCTAACCTAACAATACTGAATGATCGAATAGTGTGCTGAAAGTGATAAAACAGAAGGTCACATGGATGCAGAACGGGTGCAGTGTATCTGAGGTTGACCCTCATGATGGCAGGGAAGACGGGGAGTCGCTGCTCGTTGCCCCTGCCCAGCATCAAGAGAGGGGATCGTACTGTGAATCTCTAGCCTGGGAGAAGATCCAAATTCAGACTTTGAAGTTTGGTTTTTACTGATTGCAGATCTCTTTTGCACCATCCTAGAGTTGAGAGTTGGTTAGTTGAAACTTATAAGTTGGAGACCATCTGTGATAAGTCGGGGACCATCTGTGGTAAGTCGGACTTGTTGCAGATTGTCCTCCTTCTGTCTTAGCTGCCAATAACTCAGGTGTAAACGAGGGCAGAGAAGTCTTTCTCAATGCAGCAGCATCCCAGGGTCTGTCCCAGAACATACCAGAAACATAGGCAGAATAATAGAGTGACCGCTCATTGTGGACCCATTGTACATTGTTTATATGCCTCTCACCAGGCCTAAAGGGAAGTCCACTTGAACAGTGACAACAGATACACCTCAAGTGCACTGAAAAGGGGGGGCTGGGTATTTAACATGGTACTGAAATAGCCAAGCGTGTTTAGTAATGACCTGTGTAATCATTATTTTGTCTTGAAAGATAATCTAGTTGCATTGTTTGTCAAGAAAAAAAGTAATTAAATAGGCCACCTAGAAGTAGGAAATATAGTCATTAAAATGAAAAAAAAAATCATTTGGCTACAGTTGGAGAAAGAATTAGTAAACTAGAAGGGCAATCTGAGAAAATCACCCAGAAAGAATGATAAAGAGAAAGAAGATATGAAATAGAAGTTAAGAGACATGGAGTGCGGAATGGGAAGGTCCGACATATGCCTACTTGGATTTCTACAAACAGAAGTGTACAGAGGCTTTGGAGGAGGCAATATTCCCAAGAAGACAGTTGAGAAATTTTGAAGGTGGGACCTAAATTCTCAGTTGCAGGAACCATCTTTGAGTCATGTGTAGGATAAATGAAAACAAAACCCAAATCAAGACACATTATCGTGAATGTGAAGAATAATAAAGACAGAGTATCTTAAAATCAACCCAAGAGAAAGGAATGGTTATCTACAAATGAAAATGATTAAATGGACAACTGATTAAGCAGCAACATATCTTCAAAAAAACCTGAAAGTAACTTAATGGCCAGCCAAGAAATATACTCAGGTAAACTCATGTTCAAGGTAACAAGTGAATTTTAAGGGAGAACCTAGAGCAATTATCACTCACAGATCCTCCCTGAAAAAGAAACAAAACTAAGAGAGTCATGGGATACAAATAGACATAGGAGGAAGGAAGGAAATTATTAACCGTTTAGGGAAATTGAAAATGCATTCATCATTTTATATGAATTTATATAAATGTGTATATATTTAAACATACATATACTTAAACCATACAAAATCAGTTCTTTGCCACTAAAAATTGGTCAGAATTGAAAAGCTCATATAGTTCGACTTAACATAAAATACCTTTAAATGTAGCTCAGTCTCATTTGCTGCTGTGTTTCCAGTACCTGGAAAACTGCTTGTCACATGGTGGGGGCCCTCGATAAATATTTATTGATGAAGGGGCTATTTTGGAGGAAGTGTTATAAACAAGGGGGACCTAAACTGTTAGACCCAAGTAGCATGGAAAATGGGAAAGGGAAGATCAAAGTTAAAGCATTCTGCAGTCTTTGCATTATTCAGTAAGAAGATCGGGATATTGATTACCTTTTAGACTTTGTGAGGTCAAGCAGGAATATTAAAATGTTAAGGATAACCCATTAAAAGAATACAAAGACTATATAACTTTCAAACTAGTGTCTGGGAATGAGACTAAAGAACAGATTGACTTTTAGTAAAGGATAGTGGATTGACGGCCTGCATTAGTCTGTGCTCTTTTCTGAAATCCCAATAAAGCAGCATTAAAGGGCACTTAAAAAAATGTATAAACACACAAAGAGAATAGGAAACAAGATAGTTTGGAAGTTGGAAAGCTTCCAAATGGTTAAATGATAATAACTACACACACCTGAGAAGATGAATTTTGCAGCAGCAATGGGGAAAGCCAAGAAACTCCCTGATCTGTACTATTGAATGCCCCGGAAGCTCAGACATTAGCAGCCATAGATTATTCTAGAAGCATGGGTGACAGTGGGGCTCAAGATGGGGCAACTGGTTGCAAGTCTGTTTGAGAAGCAGACGTCCTCCCCAACGCCACTCAGCTGGGTTCCGGCCTTCCCCCAAAGCAGCAGGAAACCAGAAGTTTATTCCCTGCAGAGGTTAAGGTGGAGAAAACACGTTATTATCAGGGCCAGGAGTCCCCTATGCAAAAAAAAAACAGGATTTAAGTAAAAATTTAAATATTAAATTATGGGATGCATCCCTCCTCCACACCACCATTTCCTTTGGCCAAAATGCTGGCCAATTACACTTTACCCTCCAGGAGGGACACTGGAACATTCTCCTGAGAAATTTGGCTACCCCAAGAAAACAGGCCCAAAGAAACACTTTTGGGGGGTTCTTTGTGGTCGAGACAGTCCATCCTAAAGTGAGTCATGGACTCAAGGCTTCATATCAGCTTCAGGTTGTTTTTTTTTTCTCTTTTACTACGAAAATTTTCACACATACAGAAAAGTTGAAAGTACAGTGATCATCATTATCCTCAGCACCTAGGTTCAGTAGTTGTGTGTTAATAATACAGTAATTAATAATACAGTAATTAATATTTTGCCATGTTTGCTTCTCTCTATGTGCATGTATTTCATATGTATGCTTGATTTTTGCTCCCTAGCCTGCTTCCCTCCATTTCTCAGATTTATGGAACTGGTCAAGAATTCGGGGTAAATCATTGAAACATATAGGAAACTAAATAAACAGCAACAAAAGACAATTATTAACTGCAAGCAGAAAAAAAATGCTGGGAAAATTACAATAGTAAACTACATATGAATAGCAGGTACATAATCATGCTATGAATACTGGCTATGATATCATAGTTTAAACAAGACCTATGATATAGTAAATTGGAAAGTGTGTGTGTAAGGTGTGTATATGTGAAAAAAAAACAATTTTGTTTTTATTTATTTATTTACACTTAACCGCCAGGTGCCAGTTGGCCTCCTATATCATGTCTGGGGTACTGGGTTTTATTTTATTTTGTTTTTTTAAATCTAAATTGAGAACCCCATTTTTATTGGCCATATCGGGCAAACAAAGCCTAAAGATAAGATGAGCCTAAAACCAGAAAATCAGAGAATAATAACAGAATTCTCTAAGAGCTAAAAGGGGTTTATGCAGAAGGGGAAATGGCGATGAGTTTAAGGGATGTTTGCTTTTTTGTCCTAACTTGTAGTATTGTTTGATTCTCTAAACTATGAAGTTTGATAAAATAAAAACTAAATTTAAAATTACATATAATTTTTTAAAGATTTTATTTATTTATTTGATAGACAGAGATCACAAGTAGGCAGAGAGGCAGGCAGAGAGGAGGGGAAGCAGGCTCCCCGCTGAGCAGAGAGCCAGATGCAGGGCTTGATCCCAGGACCCTGAGATCATGAGATCATGACCTGAGCCGAAGGCAGAGGCTTTACCCCACTGAGCCACCCAGGCGTCCACATATAATTATTTCTTAAAGGAACATAATAAAACCAATAGAAGGGCAAACAAGAAGAACAAAAGAAGCGAAAAAAATGCAATGATAAAGAGAAGATACAAATTAATTTGATAGAAATCAGTAATCCTAACAGAAGGGAATAGATTAAACCAGCCCACAGAGCACCAACTCTGGAATGAGACAGTGTGGGTTACAATGCTGATGTGCATTAGTTCTGTGGTCTTAGGCAAGTTACTTAACTTTTCTGTGCCTCAGTTTCCTTACTAGTAAACTGGATATAATTATAGTACCTCCCTCATAGGTTCTGTGGGAAATGAACATTTTAATACATTAAAACATGAAATAGGCTCAGAGCACTGTTTGGCACATAGTAAGTATGGCATAAGGGCTTACTATTGTCATTAGTGACAATTCACTTTAATAAAAATTAGATTTTACAAAAATTCCCGTCTTTCATGACTTAAAGGGGCATACTGAAAATATAACACCAGAAAAAGCTAAAAAGTATAGCAGGAGAGAGAGACTTTAAAAACCCATACCAGGGTTGCCTGGGTGGCTCAGTGGGTTAAGCCTCTGTCTTCGGCTCAGGTCATGATCTCAGGGTCCTGGGATCGAGCCCCGAATTGGGCTCTCTGCTCAGCGGGGAGCCTGCTTCCTCCTCTCTCTCTGCCTGCCTCTCTGCCTACTTGTGATCTCTCTCTCTCCGTCAAATAAATAAATAAAATCTTTAAAAAAAAAAAACCCATACCAGACAAAATTTAACAAAAAGGAAGCAGGTATAACAATATAATATCAGAGCACATAAGCTTTGGAGCAAAAAGGATCAACAGAAAGAAAAAATTTACCAAGAAAAGAAACAACAGGGAAAAATAATGTTTACCAGATACATGAAACCTGACATCATCACCTCAAAACAGATAAAGTGAAAAGCCGCTCAGTCTCAAAGAGAACTTGCCACATTTGCTGAGAAATTTTAGTACCATTTTCTCAAAATAGATAGAATCACAGAAAAATAAAATATGTGAACAATAGGCCACAAACTTGATATAAGAACTCTGTACCTCAGGAAATACAGAATCCTCACCATAATTTAGTACATACTAAGCCTCAAGGGAAATCCAAGTATTATTTGTAAGAGCAAAATAATAATAATAAAATAAATTGGAAAAAAAAAAAAAACAGAAAACAGAAGTGCCCATCAATAGAGGGATGAATACATTCTGGAACATTCACAGAATGAAGCACTGTATTTGCTGGTAACGATAACGTATTATAGGGAGAGATGGCTGTATCCCCAAAGCATAACGTAAAGTGAAAGAAAGCAAATTGCAAGACAATGCAAATAATTTTATACTCTTTACATGAATTTTCATAGCATGTGAAACGGCACTGCTCATGAATTTGGCTCCATAAATACATGTAAAAGAATAAAAACTTGGGTGGAAAGGCTTCACCACCTTCAGGCTCCTGATGGCCTTGGGGAGGGAAAGCAAAAAGACGGGGGCGGGGGGGCAAGGACTTGCACAGTGTCTACCGCATTTTGTTTCTTGGAGGAAACATTCTAAGACAGGGGCACCTGCGTGGCTCAGCTGGTTAAGTGTCTGCCTTTGGCTCAGGTTGTGATCAAGGGGGCCTGGGATTGGGTCCCGCATCGGGATCCCTGCTTGGCTGGGAGTCTGCTTCTCCCTCTGCCTGGTTCTCCCAGACTCTTAATCTCACAAAACAAACTGGGGGTTGCTGGGGGGAGGTGGGATTGGGAGAGGGGGAGGGGGGTTATGGACATTGGGGAGGGTATGTGCTATGGTGAGTGCTGTGAAGTGTGTAAACCTGGTGATTCACAGACCTGTACCCCTGGGGATAAAAATACATTATATGTTTATATAAAAAAAAAAATTGGAAGGGGAGGCGAACCATAAGAGACTCTGGACTCTGAGAAACAACCTGAGGGTTTTGAAGGGTCGGGGGTGGGAGGTTGGGGGAACAGGTGGTGGGTAATAGGGAGGGCACGTTTTGCATGGAGCACTGGGTGTTGTGCAAAAACAATGAATACTGTTACGCTGAAAAAAAAAATAAATTAAAATATATAGAAAAAAAAAAATAGCTGGGCTGTGGAGCCCTGAGCAGAAGTGAACAAGGGAAGGGACCTGAGCGGACGTAGGGTCACTGCTTTGGGGAATGAGAGAGAAGATTGAGCAGGAATTCCCAGAAGGCTGACTGGACCCCAGCCACCGAGCCACTGAAAGCTGGAGGTCTTGAATTCACGGCAGCATCAATCTGACCAGAATGTTCTCTAACGGGGCTCCACAAGGTGAAGCTAGAAAAGCAGAAGCCTGCTTTCTTCTGAACGCGGTTTTGCCAGAGGAAAGAAAGAGACAGGGGGGCCCAGCGGCCCAGGAAATTGGGAGAGACTTGAGGCCCTGGGCAGGATGGAAGGTTAAGCAGAGCCCAAGAGGGCGGCGAGGGAGGCAGCGCCTCAGGGCCCCTGGGAGTGTGCACGGCCCGAGGATGTGTGAAAGAAATGGGCCGGAGGCAGAGCTGCTCCGGGCCCTCCAGTTTGGTCACGTTTTTGACGTGGATTTTAATATCTCCAGGACAAAGGCGAGCTCCCGGGAGAAGACACAGATAGTCCGGTAGGAGCCAGGTGCCCACGGCTCAGGGAACGAGGCACTCAGCAACCAGGGCAGGTAAGGGGCAGAGCCCGACAGAAGCAGCCGCAAAGACTGGGTGGTCTGGAAACAGCAACCAGGCCTGAGGAAGACCAGCCTCCACTGAGGAGGGCCACAGTGGGGACCAGGTGGGCTGAGCAAGGACCAGGGTGCAGCAAAGGCCGGGGAGTGGAGGGTGTGCCCTAGTTGAGGCTGAAGACACGGAGGGTTTGGTCCAGAGGGTGATGAAGGGAAGAAGCAGCAGGCACGGCACGAGTAAAGGCACGGAGGCAGGAAGTTGTGCAGTCGTAGCTGGGGCCAGGGGCGTGCGGTGGGGGTGGAAAACAGGGAAGGGTCCGGCCGGCGCTCAGCCGCAGAGCAGTCTGGGAAGGTGGCCTGAGCACACCTGCAAGTCTCCCTGCCTTCAGAGTCAGGCCCAACAGGATTTGAAAAACTTGATCACAATGACCTCTCTATTGGGCACCTGCCACATGCCCGGCATTTACTCTTGTCACCTGTACGGCTCCGAGGCTGGTACTGTTATCCTCATTTTACTTACAAAGACACTGAGACTCAGAAAGATTCGGTAACTTGCTCAGGGCCTTGCCCTGTGCGAAACCCAGGTGTGTGTGACTCTGGAGTCCGTGCTCCACACACCACCTGATGCTCGGGGTGAGAAAACCCTGCTCCGGGGACCGGAACCACAACAGAGCCTCTGCACTCCTCATTGGGAGAAGCCAGGAACCCACTGTGCTCAGAAGAAAGCCAGGTCCTGCCCCCTCACCCCAAGGGGGTTTATGATTTGGGAGGAAGAGGGCTGTCGAAACGCAGAGAAGCCAGGATCCATGTGTAAGCCGATATGGACACGGGGACAGTAGCTCAGGGCCAGCCAGGGGAGGGACAGCCAAGTCCAGTTACCGTGGGGAGCGGAGTCCACCTCTCCCTCCTTGTCCCATCCCACACTTAACGTGCCCCCCCTCTCCCATGCCTGCAGAGCTACGGCCAGAATGGCAGGTCCCTAGGTCTTTAGCCTTGTCACGATGGCCTGTTTATCCTCTGCTGTCCATGACCCATCCCGACGGAGATGTGTCCCGCAGCGAGATGTTTGTATCTGGATCATTTGCTGACAGCACAACAGGTAGGTGGGGCCAGTGACGTAGACGCTAAGACCACAGAATGTCCTGGGCACGCTCTGAGTCAACACAGTCGTGGCGTGCCAACCGAGATAAGAGTTCTGGTTGTTTATCTGTTTGGGTTTTGTTTACCTATATCCTTTTTCATCCCCAAAGATCTGAGGCTGCTGGCCGTGGAAATTTAGACGACGAGGGTGATGGAAGGGGGAGACCCTCGGAACCAGTGAAAATAAAATTAATAGCGGAAAATCTGAGAGCCTGACAAAACACAAGACTAAAAGACATGGGCACGGAGACCGTCAGGGAAGACAAGGGGGTAACCGCTGACTTCCACATTGGTTTTGGGTTTTGTGGAAATGGATGAAGAGGGAAACTCAGTAAGTTACCTAATTGTCATCATCCGAAGAAGGAAGTACACCCGGACTCAGAGGGAAGGTAAAGCTTTTCTAAACACTGAGCCGCTAATCGAATATCTCTATGGGACTTTATACACAGGGACCTTGGAACTGTCTCGGAAAGTCCCTGACCCATGGCAATTATGCCTCAGATCAAGGGGAGGCAGTCCAAAGACCTAAGTTCCTGGTGGCCCGACCAGATCTATGGCTGGGATCAAGAGTGCCTGACATGTATGAATAGGAAGTCCTGTCTATTAAAGTATTAACTGACATCATAGCTTTTTGTTTTGTTAATATTTTAAAAAGAGTATAATGTAGAGAAAGTGTAAAAAACAGAGAAGCAAAAATATACATAATCACCCACAATTCCACCATCCGCTCTTGTATATTCTTCCATATTTTTTAAAAAGAGAGTATGGGGGGGCGTCTGGGTGGCTCAGTCATTAAGCGGCTGTCTTCGGCTCAGGTCATGATCCTGGAGTCCTGGGATCGAGTCCTGCATCCGGGTTGCCTGCTTGGCAGGGAGGGGCCTGCTTCTCCCTCTGACCCTCCCCCTGCTTGTGTTCCCTTTCTCACTGTGTCTCTCTCTGTCAAATAAATAAATAAAGTCTTTAAAAAAAAAACAACAATAAATAAAAGAGAGTACAGGGTTTCTTTTTTAAGATTTTATTTATTTATTTGACAGCGAGAGCGCACAAGCCAGGGGGAGCAGCAGAGGGAGAAGGAGGAGCAGGCTTCCCGCTGAGCAGGGAGCCCGATGCGGGGCTCCATCCCAGGACCCTGAGATCATGACCTGAGCCAAAAGCAGACATTTAAGCCACTGAGCCACCCAGGCGCTCCTAGTTGAAATGATTTTAAAAAGCAAGAGAAACTTTAGCTCCCTTATGTCACCTTGGCAGAAGACTGGAATTTTAATTTCCAAAAGGGGAAAGAATGCTAGGCAGAGTTGAGAACAGGGTTGCCATAGTAGATACAGAGAGACTGAACCAAAGGATGCCCTCTGAATGTGGAGCCCCATTCTGCTCCTTCCACTTAGCCCCAGGAACATGGGTATCCAGGCCTTTACCCTCCAGGCAGAAGAGTGGGAGAAACTTCCAAGGGACCCAGGACCAACTCAAAAGGAAATACCTAATTTTTTTCACACTAGGCATCCCCAATTAAATATTCCAGTGGATCACCTAACAGTAATGCTCACAGTCAGCTAGACCACTCATGTGCTGGGAACTTCACATCAGCTTTAAAATCCCCACCTTTGGGGCACCTGGGTGGCTCAGTGGGTTAAAGCCTCTGCCTTCAGCTCAGGTCATGATCCCGGGGTCCTGGGATCGAGTCCCGCATCGGGATCTCTGCTCAGCAGGGAGCCTGCTTCCTCCTCTCTCTGCCTGCCTCTCTGCCTACTTGTAATCTCTCTCTGTCTGTCAAATAAATAAATAAAATCTTTAAAAATAAAATAAAATCCCCACCTTAGACTAAAGCAGACAAGCAAAGATGACCAGTTATTCAAGGACAGATCTAAACGTGAAAGAGAGGAACCCAAAACAAACAAACGTTCTATAAAAGAACTTGAAGAAAACCGTAGCTACGCAGAAAGAACATTCAAAAATACCGTGAATATCATCAGAGAGTTAAATACATTACATTGATCAAGCAAGAACAGGATATTATAGAAGAACATTCACAGAATGTTTTAAAAGCTCTTGCAAATTAAACACGTGAATGCAGGGGCGCCTGGGTGGCTCAGTCGTTAAGCCTCTGCCTTCGGCTCAGGTCATGAACCTGGGGCCCTGAGATCAAGCCTTGCATCAGGCTCCCCGCTCTGCAGGGAGCCTGCTTGTCCCTCTTCCTGACACTCCCCTGCTTGTGTTCACTCTCTTTCTCTCTCGGACAAATAAATAAAAATCTTTTAATAAATAATAAATAAAGATGTGATTGCAGAAGCAAGAAAACTGGATAGAGGCTGAAGAAGTCTCCCAGAATGGAGAGCATACATAACAGTAAGACATGAGAGGAAAAGTTAGAAAATCAGGCTTGTCCAGAAGTTTCCTATTATAGGAAGAGAGAAAGAAAAAGTGGTGCGATCATCTTATAAAGCAACTCAGCATTACCTGGTAAAGGTGATACCTGTCCTGTGTAACTGGGCAGGAAACAAAGATTCGTTAAATGCGTTAGTTTCTTCAACAACTATTTATTGTGCACCTACTAAGTTCTGGCCACTGTGCTAGGCACTGATCATAGAAGAAGCAAGATCGGCCAAACCTTACCCTCTCAGAAACCAGCCGAGATGGTTCACCCCAAGGCTGCGGTGAGTATGGCATTCCTCTGGCTCAATTTTGTCCACAAGGTTTGGGGTTCCATGAAAGGAGCGTCTGGGTACTTTGCCTGTGGGCAGAACGTATATATAATGAGATTATATCCATTCTGTGGTTCAAAAGAGAAACACAAATACCACCAAAGCCGTATCGAGAAAGATCAAGTGTAATTTTAATAATCTGTAACAGAGTCGTTCAAGGATAAGTCAGTTGTTGGGGAAGAGGGTAACCACAGAGGTGTCAGATACTGGGCAAGACCCATCCCCTCACCAGATGACCGGGTGCCCGGCACTGTGCGAGGCATGTGTACCGGTTAGCTACTCTGCGTAAAAAATCAGCCCAAAACTTAACATCACAGGATCCCTCCCAGTTCCGGTGGGTGTGTGGCCAGGCTGTGCGGTTCTAGTTCAGGATCTGGCACTAGGTCTCAGGCAGGACATAGCCTGGGGCTCTAGGCCTCTGAAGGTCTGGCCAAGCGTCTGTTTCTAACGTGGCTCGCTTGTGTGGCTGGCAGGTTGGCGCTGGATGTTGAGAAGGGGCCACTCCTCCTGCCTATCATCCCTCAGTGTCAACGATCAAAGGGAGAGCAAGCTGGAAACTACAGTGCCCTCGATGAGCCAGCCTCGGGAGTCATAAGCCATGATCTGCAATAGCCTGTTAATCACACAGGTCAACCCTCTGGCTCTAAGAGAGATCAGGAACAGTCTTGGAGCCAGGCAGGAGGCTGGAGAGTGATGGACAGAGGAGTGGGGTACCTGTGAGTGAGGAGTTGTGTTCGTGTGTTAGAGATGGTGTCAAGGAGTTGGACTGAGAGACAAGACGAGTCCCTCCAAACCTCATGGTCTGCTCACATCCCTCACTTCCCACCTCGGAACCAGCCGCCCACATCCTCACCGCTCTGACGTGCGCAGCGCTGGGGTCTCTGACTGTGCCCCTCCATCATTAGCCATTTGTTGTCACACAGCGAGATGACCATGGTTCCGTCTTCCTCGGACACAGAAGTCCCCAGATAACCCCACACTGTTGTTTCTCTCCCCAGAGCATGCCCCTGCCCGTGTTTTCCGCTCTGGGAACACAGCGTGTCCTATGATAACACCAGGAGAACACAGCATTCCCAGGCACGAGCTGCTTTCAGCTGAGCTGGGACAATTCTTCCACGGCCACAAGGTCCTGTGGGTACAGGAGGACAAGCCCCCAGACCCTTCCTTGGCTTTGCTGGGCTCTCCTCTCCTTAGTTAGGGCTGTTCCATACACAGACACCTGGGGGGTAGTGACCCCTTTGACGTTTTCAGATGACTTCTGACCTTTGAGCTTTGGGGGTGGGTGCGGGTGTGTGGCTAGCGTCTCAGCCTGGCCCACGTTGGTGCTGGCTGACATCCCTTTGGGGACACTAACCCATGCCTGTAGAGGTGTCCAGGTCACCTGAGGAGCCAGAGGTAGCTGGGGGAGCTTCAGACCTGAGATTGGGATGGGCTCTCAGAGTCCTCCTCGGGGAGATATTGATGTGGGCTGCACCAAGGACGGGGAAACAGCCCCTACCCCACACTTGCAGGGGCCTCTAGTACTTGGTTCTTCTGGGTTTAGGGGCTTGGGCTTGCTATGTGGTAAAGCCTGGATCCCGGAGTAGTTCTGAATTAACACGCCACCCAGCAATTCCAACTCTGGATGTACACACGGGAGAATTGAAATATTTCTACACACAAGAGCATTATCACAACAGCCAAAGGGTGGAAACGACCCTAGAGTCCATCAGTGGATGACAATATGGTCTGAAGCTACTGGAGTCTTATACAGACTTTATTTATTTAAAAAAATTTTTTTTGAAGATTTTATTTGTTTATTTGACAGAGATCACAAGTAGGCAGAGAGACAGGCAGAGAGACAGGAGGAAGCAGGCTCCCCACCAAGCAGAGAGCCCAATGGGGGTCTCGGTCCCAGGACCCCGGGATCATGACCTGAGCCGAAGGCAGAGGCTTTAACCCACTGAGCCACCCAGGTGCCCTATAATACAGCCTTTAAAAAGGAAGGATATTCTGGTGCAGCTATAACACAGATGAACCTGAAAACATTATGCCAAGTGAAAGAAGCCAGACACAAAAGGGTAAATATTGTATGATTCCCTCACATGAACTCCCTACAGCAGACAGAAAGCAGAGTAGAGGTTACCAGGGACTGGATTTGGGGAGGTGACGGGGAATTGCTTAGTGGATACAGAGTTTCTGTTTGGGGTGGTAAATCTGGGAGGGAGCTGTGAGGGTTGTATAACATTGTGAACGCAATTAACATCCTTGAATTCTATACTTGAAAATGGTTAAGATGGCAAATTTTATATGTTATATATATACATACACACATACATATAACCACAATAAGAAAATAATTCCAAATAGGATCTTAAAATCCCAAATACTATATATAAAATATATAAAGTGGAAAGCAAAACCTCCCCTTTCTGAGATGAGCCCTGATGAATTTACCACCTAAGCTTTTTTTCTGCCATGTCAACCAGATATCGGGACTCGAATGTGAGCCGGCCCGATGCCACACCCTGCCCCCCGTGTGGTGCGCATCCTCCGTGCATTATAGGGGTTCTGGGCAGGGCTTCCACTTCTCTCATTATGCTGGGCTCACCTCATGTGTCAATTCTATCATGAGAGTGAGGTGGGGAGAAATAAACCAAAATTCACACAAGTAAGTCAAGTTCAAGGCCCAGGAGAGCTTCTGGAAGGAGGGACAGCCTCCCCCACTGCGCCGTGAGCTCTTCAAAGTCAGGGAGCGGGTCAAGCTTACCTCCGTGGCCCCCTCAGAGTGAAGCACAGCGTCAGACCCGCGCTCCACAAAAGCTCTTTTGCTCACTGTCTGCTGCCTGGAACAGGGGCGTGCACACTGAGGGCATTCCAGAAACAGCTCTTGGTTAAGGGAATATAAGCCGGCTGCCTATTTCATCTTTGTGTAATGGGTGACACCTCCACCTCCCTTTAGAGCACCCCCCCACCCCTCTCAGCACACTCTGCCCTTGCCCCTCCTGCACTGTCCTCTCCCCAGCCCTGGTGTCCCCCCAAGCATCCCCCGCAGGCCCCCGCTAAGCTGTGCCGGCGGGTTTGTCCCACCCCCAGCGCACCAACAGTGAGAAGTCACATTGCCACCGGACTAGTTCTTTAGCAGCTTTATTGAGTAGTGAGAGGTAGTGTCATTTTCCACTGGACATGTGTCCTCAAGCTTGTACCAGAACTGCCTTGGGACAGACAGACAGACAGGGGGCCGGGCTGGGCAGGTGTCCATGGGAGGGCGTGAGCGCCAGGGACAGCTCAGCTCTCTAAAGGGACCAGCGACTGCTGCTGCTCGGGGACGGCCACAAGGGTATCCTGGTTCTCTGTCTCCTTGAGGGTGCTGAAAAAAGAGTTGACCTTGTCCCTCAGATCCTTCTCCAGGAAGCTCAGGTGGTTCTCCACATCCCCTGCATAGGGGCCCAGCTTCTGCCTCAGCTCCTCTACCTGCTGCAGGAGAGCCTTGTTGAAGGTCTCGCCGTAGGGCCCCACGTTGCGGCGGAACTCCTCCACCTGCCGGTCCAGCTGGCTGCTCAGCTCGGCCAGCGACCTCTGCAGCTCCTGGGTGTTGTCCTTCAGCTTGCCCCGCACCTCCTCAGCCACGGGCTCCAGCCTCTGCCGCAGCTCATCGGCGTTGGCCGAGATCTTGGCTTTCAGCTCCTCGGCGTTCTTCTTCATCTGGAAGGCCAGGCCCTCGAGCTGGTGGTTGAGCTTCTCCTGCACGTCCTGCGCGTAGGGAGCCAGGCTGCGGCGCAGCTCCTCCACGTTCTGGTCGATCTTGACCTTGAGCTCATCCGCGTAGGGCGTGAGGCGTCCCTTGAGCTCTTCGACGTTCTGGTCGATCTGGGTCCTCAACTCATCTGCATAGGGTGTCAGGGAGACCTGCAGGTTGTCCACGTTCTGGCGCAGAGCGCTCTGCATGCGCTGCGCGTGGGACGTCAGCTGTTTCCGCAGCTGCTCGGCGTGGGTGTTGACCTGCGTGCGCAGCTCATCCGCGTACGGCCCGAAGCGCTGCTGCAGCTCACGCATGTTGTCCCCGATCTTCTGGCTCACCTCGGTGGCGTGGGGCAGCAGCCGGGCGCGCAGCTCCTCCAGCTCCTTCCGGATCTCCTCCTTCAGCTTCTCGGAGTCTTTGCTCAGGCGTTCGTGCAGCTCCGTGGCAAAGGGCACCAGCTTCTTCTGTAGGTTGTCGGTGTAGGTGTTCACTTGCCCAATCTTGTCCTGGAAGAGGGCACTGCAGGGGAAGGACACAAGGGGGCCACCGTTACACTTGGCATTACATGCCGGGATTGTCTCCTTATGCCCCGCTCATCTCATACACACCTGCCTGAGAAGGATGAGTGTTCCGGGGTATTAAGGTCACAGGTAGATCATGGTTTGGGAGAGTAGATATAATAGACTAACTTATTACCCAGTATCTCTGACTCTCCCCCTGACCTTGAGTGACGGCCACCCGGCACCCCCATCCACCCCACGCCTGTGAAGCAAAAAGGGCAGACTTTGAACTCCTTCCCAGCTCAGGTGTAGTGTGACACAGATTACATTCATTAATAGAATGTTATGCTCTGGACCTCTTCCAGTCTTTTAGGGATTCAAAATACTAGTTTCCTTCCACGTGCTCACTTTCAGAGGCTTCCCAAATATCCCCACTTCCTTTCCCGTGATTTCACAGGCTCCCATCCTCCTGGAATGTCTTAGGACCCAGTTCCCACGACATTTCCTTCCCTCTCTTTCTCCCGTGACTCTCAGTACTAGCATGTGGCCATCTGTCACACTCTAGAAAGTTCAAGCAGGAAGATTCCTCGGGGATTATTATTCTAACCCCCTGTTGCATATGTGGATCGCAGATCTGGAGACCTCAGGGTCCCTGGGAGAGTTAGTGGCAGGGCAGTGTGTATCCTACGTTCAGGTCTCCAGCCTCTGAGCTCAGCCCTTCCATCCCATTGCAGGCTGCCGCGCAAGCCATGCCCCTCTTACTTGAGCTGCTGGGTGAGCTCTGACTTCTGAAGATGTTCCACGGCTTCCTTGGCATTGTTGCTCAGCTGACTAAAGTAGTCCCACACCACAGTGGCCACCTGGTCGGCACTGACCTCAGCCCGGGCACCTGGGCAGGAAACAGAAAGATTCATGAGGACCCATCCCCTTCCTCGTCCCTCTGCACCAGCCCTGAGCTGCAGACCGGCTGATGGTGGGGGAGCCCAAACACTGACCGCCCCCTCTGTGCTTCCCTCGTTAAAAGCTACAGGGGCGTGCAAAACTGGGAAAGCACCAATGCCAGGGAGCAGAACGTTGGGCAGAGGCCAGCCCTCCTATGAACCGCGGGGCAGGTGGGCAGCCTTCTGTGTCCAGCCGGGGGACGACAGGCATTTGGAACTGTCCTCTTGCCTGGGCTCCGGATTCTCCATCCTGCCCACTTGGTGCAGCAGATGGGTCCTGCCTGAAAGCCTCTTCCAAAGGCTACTCACCAGTGACAGCCACCAGGGACAGGGTCAGGACCACAGCCTTCAGGAACATCCTGGGCTTCTCGCTGGGCTGGAAGAGACTCGCACCGCACTGGATCCTTCCTGGGGTCACAGGGGGCCCAGAAGAGAGGCTCTCGGGCAGCTCACCTGTGCTGCTGTCGGAACTGACTGGACCTCGGAGCCAGCCAGACATTTAAACCCCCACGAGGCTGCCCTCCCCAGCTCCTCGCCTGTGTGACTCCACGCTGGAAGGTGACACATTCTCAGGAGGCCCCTTGGACTTTTGTGACCCAAGACAACGTGGCAGCTGACAGCAGACTAGGGCTGGGGCGGCAGTCCGTAGAGGCTGTTCTGTGCTGGTGCCCCACCCGGTACAGAAGGGAGGATGGGGAGCCACGAGTTGCTGGGAGAAAGGAGGCCTAGGGAACCCCTGAGCCAGGGACTAATGTCCCAGAGGCCCTGCTGACAATTCTGGGCCTGAGCCAGGTTTGGGGGCAAAGTTCACGCCTCCTCTGCCTGCCTCAGGGAAGAGAGCCCTTCCCTACAGCATCCCCCACTCTGATCCATCTCAGAGCACCAGACCCCAGACTGGGCCACCCAGGGCCACCCCTGAGGACAGCAAGCGAAGATCCAGAGCTCTGGTCCAGGCGTGCCTGGGAAGAGAAGGCTCTAGCAAGCCTTTGGGCGGGTGGGAGGGCCGGGCCCTGTATTGGAAGGGTTCATTGCAAGTGTGCTTCCTGTCCGACCACTGCCAAGCTGGGTCACCGGACCTCGTGATTCAGCTCAGCCTAGCTCTGAGCCTCGGTTTCTCCTTTGAAACAGGGGGGTTGCTCGTGGCGTGAGTAGTAAAAGGCCTGGCGCAGAGTTAGCACGACAAAGTAGTTGTTATCAGTAATAGTATTGTTTTCCTGGTTTGCACCAGTGAGAGTGGCAGAGTCAGGCCCAGGCCTCTGGGGGCTCCCAGGGGCGGTGCCCCATGCACTGAGATCGGCTGGCCTGAGGCCTGATTCCTGCCCCCAGCCCAGCCCTGCTCCCTGGGCAGGAGCAGTCAGTCTATGCTGAATCACAAGACCTGAACCTCTTAGGGGACTTCGCACTGGGGGACGGGGCTAAAGGGCAGGAGGTCTTCTACAGGACGTCCAACGTTCTCTACAAATGAAGGTCGCACACGCAATTACAGGAAGCCATCCACCAAGAAGACATTGCAGTGTGGTTAGTGTGGGTCGCTCTGCTGGACCATGCGACCCGCACTGACCACAGGATGACTCCCATCCTAGGGCACCATTGGCTCCCACGCGGGAGTGCCGGGGCCGGGAGGAAGCTGGACTCCTGTAGACCACGGCTGCCTTCACCCTGACTTATCAGGCCTCCATGCTTCGTAGTCCAGCAGTGGCTTGATGTCTCATGGCATTAAAGGCAGCTAGAAGGCCTGCTGCTCCCCACACCGTGCATCCCCCCCCGCCACTCGCGGTCGCCTCTAGTACCAGGGAGTGCCCTTTCCCCGAAGCAGCTCTTCCCTTCTCCCAACAGCTGTGTCGGGCTCGGATTCTGGAGTCGGACTCCCTGGGTGGGGACAGGGCACATCTCTCTGAGCCTCGGCCGCCTCCATTGGGCGTAGAATAGTCCCTGCCTGCCGGTTGCAGGGATTCAGTGAGAACCCGTGTCCTGCTGGGAACGCTGCCCGGCGCACAGTAGGTGCTCACCAAGCACGAGCCAGGTTTCACCCCGAAAGCCTTCCCTCCCTGCAACACTGACTTATGATTCTTGGTCCTGCTCCCGCGTCGGCATAGTCCGGCCAGGGGTGGGCACGAAGGTCCGTGCTCCATGCCCCCATCCCTTCTCCTGGGCCTGGAGAAGAAAAGAGCCGTGAGTCACCAAGGACACCTCAGCTGCAGTTTGACCTCTTGGACTTCGAGTCTGAGCAGCGAGTGTCACCAGCATGTGACAGGCTCTGTCTTACTTGCACCGGGAGTGTCTGCACCTACCTGAGCGCGTCTGAGAGTGTCTGCCGGGACATGGACAGAGTCACGGAGTCACTACTTCCGCTGTGGGTGGGCATGAAGCTGGGGCGCACTGCTGAGGGACGGGTGCAGACGGGTGCGGGCCGATGTGAGCAGTCGCATCCTTGAGGAGGGGGTGCCGTGTCCTGACGTGTCGTGGGTGGGTGCCGTTAATGAATGCATTTCTCTCCCCGTGTCAGTGGGCGTGTTTTGTCCCAGGCTGTGAATGGATTTGTGCTGGGAGCGGGGGAGAAGGAGTGCCCAGGCCCTGAGTGTTGGAGCTACGGATGGAAGAAGGGGACTCTGCCTCCGGCTGGGTTCTGGTTCTCTGAGCACAGATACTGGCTTCCCCAGGTCCTCCAGTTGGCAGGGCCGAAGCGGCGCTCCCAGTTCAGCCCAGGGGCAGGGGCAGGGGTCACAGAGGCTTGTGTGCTAAGCCTCACTCAGACACAAGGAAGCCAGAGAGTCTGCTCAACCCCAGAGGACCATTTCTGGCCCCAGCTGGCCAAGCCTCCCCCCGCCCCTCACCACCCAGGGCTGCCACTTACTTCTTAGGGCCAGTCTTGGGCCAGGCCCGGAGAAGTCGCCTCATTCCAGGGGAGCCAACATGGGAGGGAGGGAGGGAGGGAGGGGAGAATAGGGAGGGCCGGGCCACTTAGGCTGGCCACTGGGAGGGCCCCTATGGAGATAGACCCGCCCAGAGGGGTCCAGGCACTCAAACTCGCCAAGCCCTTTGAACGAGAAAATGGCCCAGGACTCTTGGCATACCACACACCTGCTGCATGGGTCTGCGCACCTGGGTTCTCAACCTAGCCCAGCACCTGCCTGCTGGGTCTCTCTGCCCCATCTTCTGACCTCCCCGGCGTCAGGGAGCCCATTACTACATAGCAGAGAGAAGACAGGTTCCTTCAGACCCTCCACACACGCAGGCAATGGGAGTTGGAGGGTCCAATGTAGCATGCCCAGGGGCTGAGGACTTTGTACTCCAACCCAGCTGGGATCTGGATTCCCACTGTGGTCTTCACCCCTGCCGCGGAGGGACAGGCCAGAACAGAAGAGTGACATGGGCACAATTGCTCTCCGCCCTCCCGAGCGCTCAGTTCTTTCAGTGACCAAATCAGCTTCCTTTCCTCCCCCACCCCATTGGCAAAATCTGCTCAGGAAGAGGTCTGAGTGACTAGTGAGGGTCTCCAAACTCTTTAGTACCAGTGTAAGTCATCGAAGCCCTGTGTTCTGTTTCCCAGCTCTACCCGTCATGGTCTCTGTGTACTTGGGTACATCTCCGTCCCGTGAGCCTTAGGTTTCTTACCTAAGGTTTCTTACCTAATGGGGTTATTAATATCTACTCCACAGGAATCTATTTGCATTTTAGCATAATATAGGATCTGAGTCAAAGGAATGAATTTCTAATGGAGAAACTTCAAGTCTCAGGCAATAATAAAGAATTCTGAGGGTGGAACCAGGTCACTTGCTCCGGCCTTTGATTTCATATTGTTGGGTTAGTTGCTTCTTCCTGAGAGGATGGCTGCCTGCCAAAAGCCCTGTTTCTACACTGGGGGCTCCTCCTGCCTTCAGACTGTGCTGTCTGGGGATGGACAAGGTATTTGGGAGGAAGAGAGATTTATCAAGCCCCCTCCACCAACCCCCTCCAGTTGCTTTGTATATATATCTCCTTTACTTTCACCACAGCTCTTGGCGTATTGGCATTCTTTTTTTTTAATTTTTTGTTATTTTACTTACTTTTCAGTGTAACAGAATTCATTGTTTATGCACCACACCCAGTGCTCCATGCAATACGTGCCCTCCATAATACCCACCACCAGGCTCACCCAACCTCCCACCCTCCGCCCCTTCAAAACCCTCAGATTGTTTTTCAGAGTCCATAGTCTCTCACAGTTCATCTCCTCCAATTTCCCTCGACTCCCTTCTCCTCTCCATCTCCCCATGTCCTCCATATTATTCGTATGCTCCACAAATAAGTGAACCGTGTGATAATTGACTCTCTCTGCTTGACTTATTTCACTCAGCATAATCTCCTCCAGTCCCATCCATGTTGGTACAAAAGTTGGGTATTCATCCTTTCTGATGGCTCTTCTTTTCACTACATTCTCTTCCCTTTTCCGAGGACGGAAAACTGGGGCTCTGAGGTGTTAGGTCTCTGGCCCTGGGTCATACGAATCAGTGTCAGAGGCATTGTTCAATCCGAGGATTTCTTGTCTCCGAAGTCTCAGTCTTACCGATCCTGCTGTCCAGGCTACGGTTCCCAGTGTGAGCCCAGGGATACCTTACCCCAAGCAAGGCCCATGGCCTCTCTGGGACAGCCCCTGCAGAGCTCCTCTGTACCCTCTCCCTACCAGACTGACCACACCACCATCTTGCTTCCTTCCAGCTCCCCGCCCAGCCAAGGGGCCATGGGGGCTGCTGTTTCAAAGATAAGAAAACCAAGACCCAAGGTGCGAGGTGAGGTGCTGGAAATCGATCCCGGCCTGCCGGCACAGTCCGGGGGAGGCCTCAGCCTAGAGCCAGAGCTGCTGCCCGGGGGAATGTTATCAGTGGGTCCAGAGGGCAGGGGGAGGAGGAGGGGAGGGAGGGTGGGACAAAGGCCTTGGGCTCGAGCAGCCTTTGCTGTTCTCCCACCCCCACCCCCCCCACCCCCCCACCCCCTGCCCTGGGCTCAGCTCAGGGAGGCTCCTGGGGGAGCAGCACCTAGGATGGAAGGGCGGAGGCGCAGGTGCGGGAAGGAGGCTGTGTAAACTCCACCGCGCGGCCCTCCCCTCAGAAGCCTCTGCCCGTAGGTCTTCTGTGACTTCAGTCTAGACACCGCACCCCAATACTGAGTTGTTCCTGAGCCTTCTCAGTTTGCAGGGCGAGGGGTGGGGGGTGGGGAGGGATCTACAAGCTTCCTGAGAAAGGCTGGGATGGGCCCGGAGGCCCCTGGCAGGTGCTCTAATCTCCCTCCCCTATCGCCAGCCTCTCCCTAGGGAGTCAGGCTGCTTGAAAATATGGGGTCTCCACGGGGCCTGAGCCCTTTTGGGCCACAGGGTAGCAGAGCAGGGTAGGCACCAGGGGACCCAGAGATTTCCCAACTCTCCCAGCAGGCCTGGCTGCATCTGGGCACCCTGCCTCAGGCCCTGGTCTAGACTGATCAGCAAGTGACCTTTGCCCAGCTCCCTGAGCCCTCCGTGCCCCCTGTCCAGGAGACAATATAAAACAGGCCAGAGCCCTCTTGTCTGTCTATTCAGCTCATCCCAGGAGGGAGCTGCTCCAGGTAATGCCCCCTGGGGGGGAGGAGGAGGAGGGTGAGGGAGATAGGAGAGCGGGATGGAGCGGGCAGAGTAGCGTCCCCGCCTGCACCAGCCAGCACAGTCTGGAGAAAAGCTTGCTGGGGCCAAGGAAGCCGCAGGGCTGGGGCAGCAGCTCCCACCTCCAGGTCACGCTGGGGGAAACCGAGGCCCACGGAAGGCAGGGCACTTGCCCAAAGCTGCATCGGGTGTGCTGGCACAGCTGGGACTGGGACTGGCTCCAGATTCGCACGCTCTGCCCTCACTGTGCGTGGTTAGGGCCGCAAGGAGCCTTAGAGCCCCGTCCTACCCCAGACGGGAAAACGGAGACCTGGATGGGGGGCGGGGATCTCCCCCAAGTCACCTAGCCTGTTAGTGGCAGAAACCAGGCCAGAACCCAGGTGTCCCGACTCCTGGTCTGACGGGTTTTCTGCTCTCTCCCTCGGGGCCCACACTCCCCCTCAGCCTGGCCCTGGAGGCTCTGGTGTCTGAAAGCCCTTCATCTCCCACATTTGCTGGCAGCAGGCCCTTTCTCCACCTGGCTTGATCCAGCTCAGGATCTACTATTGGGGCCACAGCCTATCCCCTGAGGAGAGGGGTGGCGGGGGTTAAGGTACTCCTCACAAGACGCTTCCCCGCAGGAACAGAGCCGCCATGCAGCCCCGGGTCCTCCTCGTTGCTGCCCTCCTGGTGCTCCTGGCCTCTGCCCGTAAGCAGCTTCGTGGGGACTGGGCTAGGGCTGGGGCGAGGGTGGCTGTCTGCCTGGAGGACCCTTGGAGATGGCTTGAGGATCCTGGGCCCTGGTGGGTGGCTGGGCAGAAGCCAAGGGCTCCCCAGAGGCCGATCCATCCCACTCAACCCTGCTGTCCCCGCAGGAGCTCTGGAGGCGGAGGACCCCTCCCTGCTGGGCCTCATGCAGGGATACGTGCAGCACGCCACCAAGACCGCCCAGGACACGCTGACCAGCGTGCAGGAGTCCCAGGTGGCCCAGCGGGCCAGGTATGCCCCCGAGTGTCTGTGCTCAGTACCAGCTCCCGGACTCAGGAGGGCCCCGGCAGTGGGGCTGTGGCTCTCCCCCATCCACCCAGCACCTGCACAACTCCGAGCCTCTGTGTTCCGCTCTATGAGACGGGGTCCCTCCCAGGGCTTCCTTGGGCTGCAGGGGGGGGAGATGGGAGAGCCGAAAGTGCCTCCTTCCTTTCTCTTCCCGGCTGCTCCTCCTGTCCGAGGGCCCTCCTCGCTCCTTTATGGACCCTGCAAGGCTCTGAGGAAGGCCATATCAGCTCTTGTGGCCATCTCTTTACTAGTGGAGGTTGGCCTGGGAGCTTCTATCCAACCCAATTTGGGCTGTGTGTGTGTGTGTGTGTGTGTGTGTGTGTGTTTCTGCCTTGTGCCAAGCCCTGGGGCCCGGTGTGCGCAAAAGTCCCTCCTTCCCCTCCCATCCCGCCCTGCCTCTAGTCCTCCCCTCACTCCGCTCCCCTCCCCGCCATCTCCCCGCACTGCCCACCCCTGAGTCAGCCTGCATTTCCATCGCTGAGGCATTCATTCTTAGAAGCTGGGGAGCGGGTATTATATTTGCCGTTTTGCAGATGAGACAATCGAGGCTCAGAGAGATCCATGACCTGCCCCCGATCACACAGCTAATTTACGCTCTGATGATTTTCTGAATGAGAGACTGCGTCCCTCTGCCCCACCCCACTCAGAGCCACCAGGTCCTGCAATCCTAGTAGGCATCATTTGCTCGGAGCAGACCAATAGCCAGAGCCTTACTCATCTCCCACGAGATCACTCCTGTCCAACTTGCCTCAGACCCGGGGGTGGCACCAAGGTCTGGCCCAGCCCGGAGAAACAGGCTTGACTTGGGCTAGGGTCCCGTTACGCCCTTCAGCATGTCTTCTGCCGGGGGTGACAGGTGAAAGGGTCCCTGCCTGAGGTCTCAGGGTTGCTGCTGGGTGAGGTTGAGAGGGTCGGGGGAGAGGCAGTGGTGATATGGTAGGAGCCCCATTGCCTTCAGGTGAGCTCTCACGCCCGCCTCCATTGTTTCCCCTCACTGATTTAACCTCAGGGGCTGGATGACGGATGGTATCACTTCCCTGAAAGACTACTGGAGCACGTTTAAGGGCAAGTTCTCTGGGTTCTGGGATTCAGCTTCTGAGGTCCAGCCAACTCCAGCCTTGGAAACCTCTTGAGATCTCGACACCCTGAGTCTTCCTGCCCATCCTCCTTGCAGCTCCTTGGACAGGCCCGAAAGTCACTTGAGAATGACAGCCTTCTCACCTCCCACCCCAGCCCAGACCTGGCCCAGCCCCAAGCTTGTTGTCCTCCCAATAAAGCTGGATGAGAAGCTGCCGTGAGTGGGACGTCCCATGCGTGCCATGTATGTTTGGGGTGGGCTCTTCTGCACGTGGGCACGGGGCTGAGTCCAACTCAGGTAGGTTGCCTGAGCTGACCTGCGGGACACATGCCCCTGGCCCTCTCAGCCAGACTTGAGAGGAGGAGGCTAATGGGGAGTGTTTGGAGGAAGATACGATTGGACTCTGGTCTTGGCGTCATCATTTTACATCAGCCTCAGTTTCTCATATGTAAAGTGGGGGCAAAAATCTTTTTTAAAATTTTATTTATTTGTTTGACACACAGAGAGAGATCACAAGTAGGCAGAGAAGCAGGCAGAGGGGGAGGGGGAAGCAGGCTCTCTGCTGAGCAGAGAGCCCGATGCAGAGGGGTCAATCCCAGGACCCTGAGATCATGACCTGAGGTGAAGGCAGAGGCTTAACTCACTGAGCCACCCAGGCGCCCCCGTTGCAGATTTCTTGAATGAATGAAAGAATGAATGAATGAATGAATGAAATAAGACTGTACACAACACCTGGTCATCGTTGTGGCTATAGGCTAAGCTGAATTCCCCCAGAGACCAGAATCGGAGTGAGGGAATCCAGCGTTCCTGAAGCTAAGAAGGACTCAGAGTTACCCAACAGAGGCTGTTTCCCATGTGTCCCCACCATCCAACAGATGTTCACCTCAGGGAGTCTCAGAATCACAGACTACTTCAGCAGGCCCCCGTTCTTCCAATGATGAAACTGAGGCTCAGAAAGGTGAAGGCCCCGGCCCAATGTCATGGAGTCCACAAATGACAGAGCCAGACCTCAAGCCCAGCTCAGCTGACACAGAAAAAACTTAGTAACTCGGACGCTGGGTGCCAGAGGGCTCCTTGACATAGCTTGGTGGCATCGAGTCATCCAGGCCCACTTGGAGACATCTGCTCTCTCTTGGGAAATCCACCTGGGCTTCTCTTCTGGCCCAGCTGGGCCACGGATCCCAGTACCCACACCTGGAAAGGGTTCTCACCTAGATCTCGCCTTGACACCCATTGCAGCTTTGGATGGTTAGGAACTACGAAGCCCACTCCTTGATCCAAGAGTTGTTGAGACACACCAGAGATGGAGGAGGGGCAGGGGTTCAAAGGCCTTGTGGGGGGCTGAGAGGGAAAGCTTCATCAGTGCTCTGCCCAGGTCTCTGATCTCTGAGGCCATGTGCACACACACAGGGGCGCGAGTGCCTGAGTGTGGAGAGTGGCTGGCGGTGGACAGGGGTGTATGCTTGGGAACGTGTATGCCTGTGTGCACAGCCGTGTGAACTTGAGTGCCTGGCCGCACACTTTAAAAAAAAAAAGACCTTGGATGGGTCTGGAAAGGGCAACCCAGCCCATCCTGCTCTTTGGCCTTGCTTGGCAAGGGACTTCAAAGCCTCAGCTTTCTCATCCGAGCCGTGGATGTGGTGGCCGTCTGCCCAGGATTTGGGGAAGAACACAGTGGGATGACGGATATGAATGCATCTTGGAAATACAAGAGGCTGATTCCCTGCAAGAGGTGGGGATTATTGTTCTGACCAGGCTTGGAGCCCCGGGGTGGGGTGGGGCTGGGGGGGGGATGGCCGACTGACACAGCTGTGCAGGAAGAAACATCGGCCATTTCTGGAAAGGGCAGGACTGTGAGGAGTGCCATGTAACCCTTGTAAAAAAAAAAGAAAGGAAGCATCTGTTTCTTCATTTTTTAAATTACTGAAGGAGGAAGGAGCAAAGGCCAAGCTCTTCATGTGAGCCTGCCCCCATCCTTCCAGCCCCAGTAGCTCCTGGAGGCCCACCCCAGCTGGCCCTGAGTGGGAGGGCTGCCAGAGAGTCCTGGCCTGGGGAGGGGGGAGGGACACACACTGGGGTGGGGGGTTGGGGGGATGGAGGGAGCCCTGTTCCTCGTGGTCCTCAGAAAGGGCTGCAGTCCTTATCTGAGGCTCTTGCTGGGCCCTTAGCATTGGATTGTCTGCCACCTGGCCTGGTCCTCTCTTACTCCTTTCTGTTTGGCCGCCCTTGGGAAGAGGGCTCTGGCGCACTACCTCCCTCCTAACAGTCAGGCCCTCACAGGTCTGCAACCTTAAATGAAGGCCCTGTGGGGCCCAGGTTCCAACTGAGGGGCTACAAAATCGGCAGCGAATTTCCAGCCCGCCCCCCCACCCCGGCCCAAAGGCCCTGTCCCCACCCCCTTCCTTCCATGGTCCGCACCCGCTCCCGTCCTCCCAAAAAAGAATTTACAGTTTTCAGAGCATATTTTATTGTTTAAAAATCGTAAGTGAAGCTTCAAAATACACGCAGCCCAACACAGGCGTCCCACTTTGGAAGTTTATTCTAAGAACCCGATGCGCCGAAAGGGGAGCCCCGGTAGGGGTTCCTCGGGTCCGGGGCGCATCACTGGGCGTTCAGCTTCTTGGTGGCCTCATCGACGGCAGCCAGCAGGCTGACCTTGAAGCTCTCCAGCACGGGCAGCAGGCCCTGGCGGAGGTCCTCGAGCGCGGGCTTGGCCTTCTCGCTGAAGGCGCTCAGGTGCTCGCTGGCCTTGGTGTGGTACTCGGCCAGGGTGGCGCTGCCGCCCTCCTTGAGCGCCTGCAGCCGGGACGCCAGACGCTCACGCAGCTGGTCGCTGTAGGGGGCCAGCTGCGCGCGCAGCGCGTCCACGTGGGTGCGCGCGCGGTCCCGCAGCTCCTCGCCCAGCGGGGTCAGCCTCTCCTGCAGCTCCTGCAGTTTCTGGCGCGCGCCCTCGCGCAGCTCCGTGCCCAGCGGCGCCACCTTCTGGCGGTACAGCTCCACCTCCTCGTGCCACTTTTTCTGGAAGTCGTCCAGGTAAGGCTGCACCTTCTGCTTCACCTCCTCCAGGTCCTTGTTCATCTCCTGCCGCAGCGCCTCTGTCTCCTTTTCCAGGTTATCCCAGAACTCCTGGGTGACCGGGCCGATCTGTTCGCGCAGCTTGGCCACCGTGCTGCTCAAGCTGTCCCAGTTGTCCAGGAGTTTCAGGCTGAGGAGTTGGGGAGGGGAGAGCGAGGAGCTCAGGGGTGGCCTCCCTGGCACCCGGGTCAGCCTGGCGCCCCGGCCTGGCTGCGGGGAGGCCCGAGCAGCACCTGTTCTCGATGGGCATCAACCCCGGGGGCCGAGCCTGGCCTGGATTTCCCCACACCCCAACTCCCCCCGGCCGGCTGGGTGCCACGGTCCTCACGGACCCAGGAGCTAGCAGAGACAGAGCTGGGTTGGGTGCCCCGTCTTGTCTGTCCCCAAAGCTGGGACTTAAGGACCTCATCTCTCTACTTGGAGTCCATCGTCCTCTCTGGAGACCGCCCTCCCTGCTGCTGGCCAGGAGCGGAGGAGGGAGTTAAGAATGGGAAGTGGCTTGTTGCCCTCCGTGCAGATGATGGGGCTGTGATTGCTGACCAGGCAGCACAGACCTGCCCCTTGCTAGGGTGCTATGGACCGTATTCTCCCTAAAATGAGTACTGAGATGCTGGTTATTTCTGGGATCCCATGCTGGTTTTTTTCCAGGCGTTCTATGGGGCCCAGGAAATAGCAGGTGGAGATTCGGCCAGTCTGGGTACATCTTACCACAGGCCTCTCTGCCTCGCAGGACCAGCCACCCCTGACCCTGTCCCCCAGCCCCTCCCGGCCCCGGGTTGGGTCCATACTTCAGCTGTTTTCCCAAGGCGGAGGCTTCAAACTGGGCCACATAGTCTCTGCCTCCATCTTTGACTGCGTCCACATACACGGTGGCTAAATCCTTCACTCGATCCCAAGGTGACTGGGGTTCATCTTGCTGCCAGAAATGCCGAGCCTGGCTCCCTGGGGTGAGAGGGAGATCCAGATCAGGCCAGCCCTGGACCAGGCTGGCTCAGAGGCTTAGAGGCAGGGGCAAGGGGATGAGTGAGAAACGCTGTTCCTTGTGTCCAGGAGGGCGGCCCACAGGGGCTTAGGGAGAAGCCCCCCCCCCCCCCGACCACCACCATGGTTGGCTTCCTAGGCTGAGGGGCACCTACCTGTGAGGAAGAGCACAGCCAAGGTGAGCACCACCGCTTTCATCCTGAAGGGATGTGGGTGACCTGGAGGAGAAGAGGGTCCCGGCTGAGTGGGGCAGGCCTCTAGCGAGAAGAGCCCAGGGCTCCCCCACCCATTTTACCAGGGCTGGAGGAGGCAGGGCACAGGGTGGGAGAGGGTCTCAGTACCCAGAGCCCCCGCATGGGGCAGAGTCTGGGGCCGGGACCCCAGATTGGATGCCCAGGGTCGGAGGTGGGGGAGCAGGCAGCCACACTCACCTCCGAGGATTCCCGCGATCTCTGAGCTGCCCGCTCTCCCAGCCTATTTATGTCTCAAGGAAGGGGCTGGGCAGGGAGGCTGATAAGCCCAGCCCAGGCCTTGCTGCTGCTCACTGGTCCTGGCGATGTGGAACTTAGAGTTCAAGGATCAGTTCTGTCCCCGGGGCCGGACAAATAGAGTGGGCAAACAGGAAGCTGCGGGGGCTGCAGGGCCAGGGATCAAGGGTTCAGGTGGGGGCCAGAGGGGGTGGGTGCAGGCTTGCAGGCCCTCAGGGTCGGGGTCATCCGCACCCATCCCTTCGCCTGGGGGGATGCGCGCCCCCCACTGTTTGCTGTGCCAGTGCAGCCGGGAATGGAAGCAAGAGACACCAGCTGGCCAGGGGTGACTGAGACTCCTCCCCCAGGAGACGTCCCCCCCCCCCACTGTCCCCTTGCATTCCAGGGAGATGACTCTGCTCCCACCCTTCCCTCCATGGGCAGCAGACACTCTCCCTGCCCCAACACCCTGCGGCCTCTTTTGTCCCAAAAGGTCAGCATATCTCTCTCCAGGCTCTCCCAGACCTTCCAAAGCCTTACCCTCACCTGGAGGGGACCTGTGGTGCCAAGGAGTGGCCTGGGCAGAGCAGAGAGGGCTTTGTGGCTCCCGGACTGAGATTTCGGGGACTTCGGTCATTTCCAAACCAATTCGAGAGACCAACACGGAGTTGCCTGCTTTTGATTTTGTCATGCAAAAATGTTACCCCCCAAACCCCACCCATCTCTACCACGACCAGCACTTCAAAAAAGAAAAGATTTCTTTTAACATCACTAAAGGGCCTCAGGTCAGAACAAAGGGCAGTCGCTTAAGCGAACCCCTACATCTTTGCAATGTTGCTGTGCACACGTGGGTGTGTGCCCTATAGTGGAGACAGGACTTCAGCAGTTCCCGGGGCAGGCCTGAGGACCTCTGCCTAAGGAGAGCCGCAGGAGACCTGGTCACTCACTTCATTTTGCCTCCCACTTGTGAAATCCTGGAGGAGGATTGGGGGCCAGTTAGGTCATCTCTCTGAGCCTCGGTTTCCTGTCAGTAAAATGGAGACAAAAATGGTGGGGCTTGTTGGAGGACCCGGGGAATCCTGTAAAAATAAAGGCAAAGCGCCCTGTGCTCCCTTGCTCGATGGTGTTTGCAATGCCGCTCTGCCAAAGGGGTCTCTTGGAAGGCTTGGCACCTCCAAGCCCAGCTCACTGATGGGCCCTGAGTCACAGAAGCTGTGGGGGCCCAAGCTGAGAGGCTCTGTGGGACCAACTACTCCGGCCGCTCCCCTCCCTGCCGTCTTACAGATGAGGAAACTGGAGGGAGTGGACTGAATTTGTCCCAGGCCTCTGGTCTCTCAGCAAAGGAGAGGCAGGGCTGACCTTTGCACCCCTGTCTCTGGCTGTAGACCCAGGACAGAAATGTGCCCTTCACTGTCTACCCAGGAAACTCCCTGCTGTCAGCCAGGTCCCAGAGCTGCTGGGCCCCGGGGCCTCTGCCACTGTAGCTGGTCTCCTTGTCCTTCACCACAGATAAGAGGGCTTGGAGCAGGACAGCCTTAAGCTGGAATCCCAGCTGTCTCTCGTTAGCCGTGTGGCCCTGGGCGAGTCAGAGAAGCTGTGCCCTCCTCAGTCCCTTATCTGCTGAATGAAGACAAGGATGGAACTCCCCATGCCTAGAGTCACGGCAGGGGTGTTGTATACGACAGGGGACGAATGCCCCTTCCCCCCAAAGATGTTCAGGTCCTCATCCCCAGAACCTGAGACTGTCACTTGGCAAAAGGGACTTTGCAGATGTGATTGTAAGGACCTTAAGATGGGTGGTTTTCCTGGATTATCCAGGTGGGCCCGATGTCAGCGCAAGGGTCTTTAAACATACGAGACAGGGGCAGGAGACACGGTCAGAGGAGACGAGGGGACAGCAGCTCAGCTGTGTAGGGGGCTGTAGGCCGAGGGGTGTGAGCGGCCTCCAGAAGGAGGACGAGGTAGACGCAGGTGACCCCCTGCTATCTCCAGAAGAAAGGGTCAGCTGATGACCTCTGCTGACAGCAGGACTTCAGCTTCGAATGACCAAGTATGACCGCTTGGGACTTTTGACCTCTAGAACTGACCTGAGGTCATAAATGTGTGTTGTTTTAAGCACTACATTTGGGTATCTGTGGCCAAACCGGAAGGTAGCTGGCACTTAGTAACTCTTCTTTGTCCCCAAATTTCTGGCATTCTCTCCCTTCACTCCCACTGAACACACTTGCACTGTGGAGACCAGAGCTAAGACCTAGGCTTCTGGAAGCAGACGTGGCAAGGAGTTGCGTTTTCTCTGTGTGGCCCTGACTTGCAGATGCCGGCATTTGGGACCTCTGTTCCTGGACCAGTCCAGCCGCAGAGGCTCATGGGGCCCCACAAAGAGGGAGCCAGTCTCCCTGAACAAGCTGCCTGGGCTGCCAGTTGGCCGGCCCAGCTTCCTGCCCGTGGTTTAAAGAGCTGTGGCGGCAGGGCAGAGGGGTGGGGAGGAAGGCTGGTCCCCTCCTGGGGCAGCTCATGGTTGTGTCAGGCCAAGAGATGCTCCTTTCTTTTTGGGGGTAGAGCTCACCCCAGCCAGCACACGGGGGATCTCAGAAGCTTACTGGTTGGACTCCAAGCCACCTGCCATTTTTATACTTTGGTTTATTACTGAAATGATTATTATGGCTAAACCTAATTCCAACATTTGTGTAGCTCCTCAGTGGCCAAAGCATTTCCACGATCATCCCTGGAAGGCCCGGCAGGCAGATATGCTCGCCGTTATCTGGCAGTACGAGAAGACAGCCTCTCAGAGCTGCCAAGAGCTGCCCGTGACCTCCAGGCATTAGTACTTGGTGCCATCGGGAACGGGAGTCAGGAGGCCTGGCTGGCCACCAGCAGCGGGGCCTCCGACACCCCTAGCCCTGGTGTTCTGATCGGGAGCCAGCTCGGGGACCTCAGCGCACCGGGTGAAGGAGTGCTGTTGCTAGCATCCTTACAAGGAGCAAGTTTTTCTTTTTCACCGTACCTGCTCACTAGTGTGTCTGTCTACTCTGTTTCATTATAAGATGTTTGCCTCAAACCAGCCCAAGCCCCTCATTCCTAGGATTTTGGAGGGGAAGGAAGGCTTTGTGTATTCAGAATGAGCCCGGGGGGCAGGCTGTGAGAGGCCTTGAGGCCCGTGGATTGCACTGTCTGCTTAGCAGAGGCTCACCAGCGCGGGCCCTTAGTCCCAACACCTTCTTTCCTTGATCTTGGGGCGCTCCAGAGTGACTGTTTCCGAAGAGGATCACCAAGGGCTTGGCCCTGTGTGCCCCCCCCGCCCACTCCCGCCCAAACGTGGTGGAGAGCTGCTCGCTGACCGCAGGAGTGGATTTTGCTCAGAATGATTAGCGACTCATTTCACAATTCCCGTCCCCATGTCATACTGGTCAGTCTACACTTGGGAGGACTCTGTCCTCTGCTAGGCTTGGCACATAACAGACACTCAACAAATATTTGCTCGACGAATGGCACTGCACGTGAAAGGAAGAGTCACCGGGCCAGTAAAGGGGCGTCTGAAGGAGCCGGTCTTGGGAGGAGACCCAGTGGTGACTAACCCTCGAGCCCTTGGCCTTGTACCACAGACCCCGCTCTGAACATCTGAATGGAGACGGCGTGTGGCTGCTCAGGATGGGAGACCTGGGGTTGGGATGGTTCAGATGGAGCAGGGGAGGGAGGGGCTCCCACCCCTGTATTTCCCTTTTGGCAATGTTGTCGCAGGTCCTGGTGACAGAGCCCCAATTTAGGCCCCAGGGCAGGGCCCTGTAACCCGCCAAACGCGATTCTCTCCCGCCCACCTGCTCAGGAGACCAAGAGCAAGGGACTCCTCTGCGGCCAGCCAAAGCTGAAGTCCGCTGCCTCGGCGGGCCCCTGAACACGGGCCTCCACAGTTGGGGTGGGGTGAGGGAGGACACAAAGTCACAAGGAAGGGGCAGGAAGGATCGGTGGGCATGGCGTCTACCTTCTAGAGCTCAGATCTCTGGCCGCACCCTCCTTCCTCTCGAAGCTCATCCCGCCTCTGGCCCAGAGGCGCCCCAGCTGATGTCATGGGGCTGCTGCCGCCGCAGAGGTGGTTACGGGGTGTGGAAGGCACCTGGGTGTGTCACCACATGCTTCCAGAGACGCTCACTCGAGCCTTCCACGGGTGAGTACACACTCAGACGATTTCTAGGAGACCCCTTCTTAGAAGGCTCTTTGTGTTCTACACAGTCCCATGGTGACCTTCTAGCTCTCGATGGGTGCCAAAGCTTTTGTAAGTTCCCTCTTCCTACTCTTTCTACAAACCCAGGCAGTGTTTCCAGCTTTCTTCACAGAAGCACCTCAGCCAGCCGTCTCTCAGCCAGGCCTGGGGCCGTGCTGGCAACTCCGCCCGCCCTCTGTGCAGTCCAGGTGTAAAAGAAGAGGAAAGTTATAGGAAGAGTCCCCTCTCTGTCCTAACACTGATTTGGCAATCCCGTCACTGGGCTGACTGGGGTCACCTCATCAAGGCCCCAGGTCTTTGAGGACCTCCTTTTACGCCTCTCAAGGAATCGGTCTTCCCTCCGACTCAGCACACTCCAACGCTCCCTTCGAAGGGGGCAGAGTCCAAGCTGGGTGACTGGGGACACGGTGTGGGCCGAGTTCAGGCTTCTAGAGAATGCTCCTTGACAAGGAAGGGTCAGATAATGGATTGCTCAAAGCTGCACCTTATGCTGGGTGGACCTCTTCGGCCGCCAGCCTCCGGCCGCCTGGATGCGTCTCCCAGCTAGACTCTGAACCACAAGGCAAATCAACGATCAACGTAAGATTATAATCAGGTTTTTATTTTCCCAACCCCCTACTGTCCAACCAAGATATTAAGTGGTAAGTTTGTAAGTAGCCCACCAGAAAAAAAAAAAAAAAAAAAAGACTAAAAGTCTTCATGCCCACAGTTTGGGTCTGGAGATCTTTTTAATCCATTTTTAGTTCAACATAAATGAGAAAGAAAAAAATACTTCTGACATTTTCAAAGAGCAGAAATAGGAAATTATACTCATATACATTCAACATATGCGGCGCATATCGGTCACTACGATACAAAGCAATGATGTTCTACAAGTGTAGTTCGCAAGATGGCACGGCGTCTCGGCTCGCTGGCTCTCACCCGGGTGGTCGCTGGCGGAGGGCAACCTGTTCTCCCATCAGCACAGTGCCATGTAAACAGAACAGGCTGAGCGCAGGAGCGAGGGGGCGGAGGGGGCGTGGGGGGCGGTGGCCTGGGAGCTGGAACAAGCCCAGAGAAGTCACACGGTAGCTGTTTGGGCCTTCTGGGTCGCCTCTTCTGGTGAGGAACTTGAGGCCTCACCAAGCGGAGGGGAGACTGGGGACCATGGAAACGCAGGGCAGATCCCAAGAAAGGCTCTCACATTGCAGAAATCCACTCGCGGGATCTCGGGTCCAGGAGCTGAGCTGCCAGTATCCGTGAGAAGGACAAGCTGCATGGGAATCCTGTTGGCAACACCAGGACGGCCATGCTGGACACCCGCTTTCTTCTGTGCAAATTCAGGAGGAAAGACTAGGAGCAGACTGGGGACCCTTCACTCTGCTTTCCCAGGAAAAAGGATCAAGAGTCAGAATATGGAACATCTCCTTCTTGCCTTGACGATCGGAAGGAGAGGGGCGAGATGCTCTGTCAGCCCCCAGCCGGCAGAGAAGACTTTGGTTTCTAACAGTGAAGAAACACAAAGAGAGCGGCTAACGGTTGTGTTGCGTGTGCACTGCTTCCCCGGGGCGGGGGAAGGGGACCACTACACCTGTCACGGGCACAGGTTAAGAGCTGCTCACGAGTACAACGTCTACATAAAATACTTGGAACAAAAGGTGCAAGTCACAATTCAAATAGAACAGAATCTGGTTAAACATTTCTCTTTTAAACAAAAATTCCTTTTGTTTTTATTTATTAATAATAATAACAACAATAATAATAACAATAATATCAACATTTACCCAAAACAATTCCTACATGATCAAGAATTAAAATAGGGGCGGAGGATGCCCGGGGAGGAGGAGAAGGTTAGGAGGGAGGCAGGGCCGAAGACAACCTCCTGTTCTTCTTGCCTGTGTCAAAGAGGCTGACAGGGAAAAGCGTGTGTGTGTGTGTGTGTGTGTGTGTGTGTCTGAAGAATCACCCCATGTATATAGCACATGATAAAATGAGAATGACAGGGGACAAGCATCGTGTACCACTGCGGGGTGTTCAGTCTGTGGGCAGGACCAGCAGGATGATAAAGGCAACCAACCTTCCAGGTTGTCAGAGGGGAGCTGAGTTGCACACCAAAGAGAAGGCTCCCACTGAGACATTCTGACTGGCGACTGCCCAAGGCCAGGCCACCCGCGGCCTCCATGCTAATGGTCTGATGTGACTTTGGCCAGGCCAGACACGTTTTTCATGGGATCCCAGTGGTAAAGGCCTTCCCAGCTCCACGGCTTGGGGGTTCGTTTTGTTTTTTGCTCTTTCTGGTTTCCAAGCACCAGGGGTCGTCACCCCTTCCTTTCTCCCTTTCCCTAACCACTAAGGTTCCAGAGTTGTTATGGGTTAGTATTTGCCTCTGTGGATCAGCAATGGGAAGGAATGGAGGCTGCAGGGGTTGGGGGGAAGCTGGGGAGGGGTGTGGCTCTGGGTCTCCTGGCCTCTGTAGTTTTAACTGCTTTGTTCCTCTGTCTCAACAAAGGAAAGAAAGGGGGGGAAAAAAGAAAAAGAAAAAGAAAAAGAGAAGGAGAAATAAAGAAAAGAGAAAATCACCTCCAAAAGAACACATACCAAAAAAAAGATCAAACCAAAACCAAACCAAACCACCAACTCAAATATACCAAATACACTTTCACAAAAGGTGGCAAACACGGATATCCTGTTTATTTCCTTGGTGACTTGGTCATACAAGCAAACATGGCAAAACCCCCTCAGAACCCAAAAGAACCGCACACTGATGAACCAGCGTGAGGAAAGGAGCCACGACATTCTGGGCGGGCAGAAACACAATGGCAATTGGGCGCAATGCTGCTAGGTCCTGTCGGCGTAAAGTCGACTTTCCCATCCCCGAGCTGTACACACACCTGCAACGGAGCAGACACGGGGGAGGTTCAGGTGCAGCCGGAGGCTCAGACGTTCACACGAAAACGTTCCCAACGTGCAACTGGCCCACCTGACCTCAGGAATTCGAGAGGGTTGCCGCACTGAGGCCCGAGGGTGGGTTTGCCAGACGGCCTTTCACTCACGGGCTTCTGTCAGAGTTTTCAAAGACAGAAGCCACGCTACCTACTGTGTGTTTAGGCGTGACACGAGCCGAGCAGGTCAGTGTACCTGTTTCCTACCACTGGCCTCTGCTCGCCTAGTTCCCCCGTCTGGAATGGCCTTCCACTTGCTGCGTGGCCTTGGAAACTACGGCCAGACGCGTTTTCTTGCGGGGTTTCCTGCTTGGGGACTGAGGTCAAGGACCGTCTTCTCCTTATTACCGTGGCCAGAGGTCCCCTGTCCTCTGAAGCCCTAGCTCACTTACTGATTCTATGTTTCTATGGCGCCCACAACACGTGTCTTCGCCCTGTAATTAAGCCAAGGGACTGTGGCCAGCATGCACTCCCTATGTGCCCTCCCCACTCCCCAGAACAACTGCACAGCTTCGTCCCACAGAGCAGGAAGAAGCGAAGACCAAGGGGGTGGGGGGCGTGGCGCCGTCAAGTTCACGGGCTGCCACACACAGAAGGAAGCCCTGGAAAGACTAGGAGCTGGCACTGGGCCCGAGGCTGGGTCAGGCCCTGGGAGGCGATACTCACTCTCCGTTTCCTGTTACACGCCTGCCTGTTCCATGCTGAAGGAGACCTCCGGGTGCTTGTAGCTGAGCAGGATGTCTGTGACGCACGTGGATGGGTAGCAAGAGGAGTTCAGATGCTGGCTGCCATCGGTCAGGTCTGGGTGCTCATGACCCATTAGATTCTCCCTGCATTCTGCAACACCAGAAAGAACATGTGAGATTTGCAGCTGGGGGGTGGGCAAGGTGGGGGAGAGGAGGACGAGAAATTGGAGCCTCCTCAACCAGACCCACAGGCCTGCATTCTAGCTCCCAGCAGGCCTTCCTTGTGCTCAGTAGCTGCGGCGGGCTGGGCCAGGATTCTCCCCAGACTCTCCGAGGGTTCCACTTTACCCTGCTCTTTAACTAACTCCCACCTCCACTATCAACCACTGCAGTGTGGAAGCAGACAGAGCTAGAGCTGGTCCTGCGATTCTGCAGACCTGCCAGGACCCTCCCAGATTTACCTCTCGAAGGGACCTGGCTGTTTTCCTGCTAGCAGGCTCCAAGCGGTGTTCTACACACTTTATCCTCACTAAGCCGATTAACGCTCACCCACCAGCTAGGATCTAGGCTCTATGGTTCCTGCCACTTTATGAGGGAGGACCCTGGGGGCTCAGAAATGTCAAGTGCCTTGTCTGTGGAGCCTGTAAAGGGCAAAGTCAGGATTTCTTGCAGACCTGTCCATTCCGAAAAGCTTATGCTCTGTATCTGTAGGGATAGCCTCCTTTCCTGGTGCCAAGGAGAGGGAGACAGTCCTTTACAACACAATGCCTTCTAATCAGAACAATAGTTACTGAAGCAGCATCTGGTCGACGCATTACAAAGACAGATGTGATACCCCTGCACGCAACTACAAAATACACTCCTTTGTGCGCTCATTCTCGACAGAGAGAAGTGTGAAGGGCTTTGGGTCCAGACACCGTGGGGAAGCCGAGGCTTCCCATCTTCCTGTAAACCCTTTACACAGAAGAGGAGAAGGGTCACCAGCGAAGAGTGGGGAGGGTGCCCCATGCAGAAGGCCCCTTACCCTCACTGTCCCCATCTTGAAACTGCTGGCTTCCCATGAGCGAGGACTGACTGAGAACCGCATCTGACATCCGGGCGGAACTGAGCGCTTTCCCAGCCACGAGACTCATCCCCGGCAAGTTATCGAGCTGCACCTGCAGGACACAATCAGGAAAAGCAGTTAGGATACCAGAGAGTGTGCCACTCCCGGGCGACCCTCAGAGCTAGCGGTTCCCGCAAATGGAGCACAAAGGGCAGCCTCGGGCCCCCCTCCCAGGTTGGACCACCCAGACTCCCTCCACGGTGCCTTCCAAACGGGAAGGCTGCAGGGGCAACAGCGGGGGAAGCTGCCTCACCTTCCCCTGTGGGGTGGGCGTGGGTGGGGGAGGGCACGGCAAACCTCAGCTGGTGGCCACATGCCCGTGGCAGCGACATGGCCTGCCCAAACCAGGTGCTGACCCATCCGCAGCACCCCCAGGGCTTGGTCTTAGGACAGCGCTCCACACCCGCCCTGTCCAGCATGGAGCCACCAGTCCCAAGTGGCTACTAAGCATGGAAGTGTGTGACTAGTGTGACTGAGGAACTCAGTTTCTAAATTTTATTTCATTTTAAATACACATGTATTTGATGGCCACATGTGTGCTACTGTACTAGACCGTGCTGCCCTAGGGAAGCAAAGTCTTCCTGAGCTGGATTAGCTCCCTTTATCTGAGTAAGTTCAGCGGAGCCGTCAGGAAACTAACGAAGAGCCTAGGGGTTCATCTGCTTGAGCTAGAGCTTGGCTGGTTTGGGGACAAGTTCAAGAACTCTGCCTGGAAGGAACAGAGAGCAACTACTCGGTTCCTCAGGCTAAAGTTGGGAGCACAGACTCAACTGGTCTGCAAGGTTCATTGAAAGCCAAGCTTGCAGAGTTTCCAGAGGTGCTGGACTCTGGTTGAGCAAAATGGAAGGGCAGATGTGACCCCACATTCCCAAGTTCTGTTGTCAAGGTCGGGACCGGTAGGGTCCTACTTCTGAGAAGCAGCAGGGGGCCAACGTACATAAGCATCATCACTGTTCTGGATCGTGTGGTGTCTCTGGAGGGTCCGGGGCCTGTGGTGCTCACTGACAGAGGGGCGAGTTGGGTACCCAAGTCCATTGTGATCTGGTAGCTCCATTGCTTGTCCTGGAGAACTTCTGTCCATGCAGTTCCCTATGACGGACTCTGAGGAGACAGAGCAAAACAGGGTCAACAGATCTTGGGTTTCTCCCAACATTGTCAACTCCCATCAAAGAAATGTCTGGCCAGAGGCAATGAGCATGGTGAGGGCCCCGTGGGCATGGTCTGCTAATCCTCAGCTGGCAAGTGATGGTGCTCACAGATATACTCGCCTCTTAACGGAGGGCTATAAACCCTCCCAAGAAAAATTCCATACAATGGTGGTTGATTGGATCACTCCGATCCTTTTCTTTTTTCTTCATTCCTCTGTTGCCCTGACAGTGCTGTTTCCCAAACCCACATGCACACAGGAATCTTTCTTGGAGCTTTCAGGAACCTCTACCCCAGGAGAACGGCCTCTGTTCTGTGGACGCCTTCTCTCTCCTTCCCTGGCTTCCATCCACCTCAGAGCACGGGCCTGGGCCCCTCTTCTACGGTGTGAACTGCCGTCCCCAGCTGCTTCTGGCTCCGCCGCAGTTTATGTTTCTACCTTGCCCTCCTCTCTCTCTCCTCACACTTACTTTGGTAATATCACCTATTTTCATGGCTTCAACTACATTGTCTCTGGGTAAAGAATTACTGAAACGATGTTTTAATAAAGCTCTAGATCTCTAATTCCAACTATTTACTCCATACCTTCCCCCGGAAAGCCAAGCGACATCTAACACTTAAAACAGGCCCAGCTCCAAACTCATCAACACCTCCCACCCCGGGTCCTCTTTCAGACGTTAAGTCTTGTTTTGGTGTCTGTTTTCCTAACCTTCCAGATGTGAGCTCATGGGGTCCCCTGTTGACTCCTTCCCCCCGGTTCCACATCACCTCAAGTCTAAAGAATCTACTGCTGCCATGTTGGTCACTTGAGTCCCCGCCCCTCTTGGCTGAATTACTGACCAGCCCTTCTCACCATCCCTGGATCGCCACTCTACAAAGGTTCACCTTTCACAGGGTAGCGCAAACAGCTCGTTTTCGCAATGCTGTCCCAGCCCACTTTCCAGTGAGTACCTCGCATTGCTCTTCCCCATGTGCTGGCTTCTAGTCAAATGGGAGCACTTAAGTCTTCTCCACCCACTCACGATTCTGTGCAGGTAGCCTCCCTGCGCCCTCTCCCTGGAAATGCGTGCTTCTCCTTCCATTCCAGCCAATCCTAATCAACTTATCCTCTCAGGTCAATCTCAAATGTTAACATCTTGATGAAACTCTCCCTTTCAAACAGAAAAAGATCCTTGCTTCCTTTAAATGTTAGAAAACTTTATAAAACATTATTATGCTAACATTATTTCTGATACCAAGTTCAATTGCGTATTTGCGTTAGCTGTTCATATTAACCGGTAGTTCTCTGAGAACAAGAATTATATCTTATGCAAGTCTGTGAGCCTTCAGTAGTGTTCCAGAACAGTGTCCTACACCTAGTAGGTATGCAATCCTTAGTTCTTTAATAGATTTTAATAAATGCCATCTTAATATGGGTTAGTATCTTGTAAGAGTCATGTACCCTATGGACTGGATTTTGGAGAGAAGAGAGTAAGAGAGGACTGAGTATTTCCTCTTGACCAAGAGTGGTCAAGAAGGACACCAGGACTACACCCAAGTTGACGGGATCCTCCTGGTAGCACTTTTGGCTCTGGTCCTTAAGAGCCTGGCACTTGAACATAGAGTTTTGTTGGCTTGATTTTTTTCAGTCGAAGCTCCTTGGCAACCATTTGCCTTATCTTCTGATGAACTCTACCTTGGCGAGACGAGGTTTTTGAAAAGTTGTCAGTAGGAGACATGGCCCTCATGCAAACCGTACCATTCCAATGATCTGTTTGAATAATGAAAGTAAAATGTACCACGTTGAGTGTTGGGTAAGGGTTTCTGGTCTCCATATTCAAAAGGACTCCTACAACAATCGAGGTTAGGCCTGGCTCAGAGGCTGAGGTAGGAATGGCAAGTGGCCAGTAACACAGTATATTCTGGAGAAAAAGGAGAGGAGGGAGGCTTCCCAACTGCCAAAGGTGAAGGTAAGTGAGAAATCTTTTGGAAGTTCTCTGAGCAAAGAGGCCAAAGAAACAGCTAGAAGCCAATTCTTTTGCTACAGAACGCCGAAAGCCAGAAGAGAGGGGAAGAGGAGAGAGAGCCTTGCCGGGCCTTACTGCATGGGCCAGTCCTCACTCATCTTGGCCACGCCACCTGAGTCCTTTTGGCAGGCACAGCTCTCACGCTCACCCCAGGACCAAGGAAAGTCACGGGCAGGAAGTGGTGCGGCCCAGGCTCTGTGGTCGGCTCTGCCAGGAAGCGACACAAACAGCGGCGGCTTGCTTTTTCGAGGTATTTCCTCATGCCTATCTTCCTTCTCTGACCGCTCACACCATCCTCTCACTTCCCTGGGGTTCTTTCCCGCTGGCTGCAGAGCTGGCTGCAAAGCTCAGCCGCGGCACCCCAGCTCTGTCCAAGACATGCGTGCCCCCCTGTTGAAAGACTGCTCGAACGTGAGGCAACAGCAAAGCTAACAAAATGTACAGGTTCCACATCTCGAGAGAGAGCTCCTTCCCACCTCTTCCAGAGTTTACAGTCTCCTTTCCCTCTCTTTTTTGGAGGTTGTTTTTTTTCCTGAGACTGGGGTTTCTCCAAACCCAAACACCCGTCCTTGTCTGGGTCCTGCTGCTGGGAAGGCCGCGCTCTTCCTGGCCCTCATGTCCAGGGCCAGCACACCTGACAAGGGCCACCATGGCGGGGAACTGTGCAGCGAGCCTTGCTGACTCCCCAGTCTAGAGCTCAGGGGCACAAGATTTGGGGTCAGGGAGGCGTGGGCTTGAATCCTGGCTTCGCTAGGACTCCTGAGGAGGGGGGCGTCGGGCAAGCCCCCTGACTTCCCTGGGTCTCACTCCACGGGTCCCCACATGCTCGGTGCACTGTGTGAGCTCAGCCAAGACTGGGGTCACTAACGTACTCATTCCGGAGGTGCTGGTTCTGAGGGCACAGGGTGTACCGACCCAGCGGACAAACACAGACAAGGAAACCGTACTTCCAGAATTGTGGGGACAATTCACTCATGTGTATGGGAACAAAGGAGTCACTGACACTTTAACTTCCCGAGATTGGTTTAGGAGTTTGGTTGAGTCTCCTCCGGTTGAGGAGAGACAGATGTAAGTTAAAAACCAGGGGAAAACAAGGCAGACTAACAGGAGTCAGGCGACACAGTTTCTGTAGAATCTGCAGGCCAGAGAGCCAGCGGGACCGGCATCTGTGGACGGGCAGAGCAGGAGGAGAGGAAGCACGACCCCGGAATCAGAACACTCGAAGTCGGAGTCCGGCTCCGTCCCCAGCGGTGACTAAGCGATTTCCCTATCTGAAAAATGAGGGCTGTTGGCGCGCTCCGAAGACAACACAGGTGAAAAGCTCTTGAATGAACTGGGAGGGATTATATGAGTCAACGATCCTTTTTTTTTTTTTTTTTTTAAAAGATTTTATTTATTTATTTGACAGAGAGAGAGATCACAAGTAGGCAGAGAGGCAGGCAGAGAGAGAGGAGGAAGCAGGCTCCCTGCGGAGCAGAGAGCCCGATGCGGGGCTCGATCCCAGGACCCTGAGATCATGACCTGAGCCGAAGGCAGCGGCTTAATCCACTGAGCCACCCAGGTGCCCCTCAACGATCCTTTTTAAGAAGAATGCTGAGTCCTGAGTCCCCAGTCGTTTATGACACTCCACAGAGACCTGCTGGCCTGCGGGAGGGGTGTGTGTATTCGGGGGGGAGGGGCAGGACAGGGGACTAACCTACTGACCGAGGGACAGGAAATCCAGGCTCCAGTCTGGGGTCCCTTATGGCTCGTGAGCAGCGGGAGGAACGGTCAGGCTCAAGGAAGGCAATAGAAATAACGGGGGAAAGAGGACCCTCCAGGAGCAGCGTCCTCGGGTACTGACCAAAGTCAAGCGGGGCGAGTGCGGGGGTGGCCACGCGATCACGCGGGGGGGGCACATACTTGGAGGCCCGGTATGCACCGCCCCCATGCCCCGGGGACTCTGGGGGCGGCTTGCACAACTCTCTGTTGAATCTGTCAATGTTGACTCGCCCTTACTCATTTACTGGGCTCTGAGAGAAAAGGAGAGCAGAAATGTCATGTGTGCCTATTCCTCTCAAAGGTTCTGGGGGTGAACCCTCCCAGCCTGTCACTGTTTCACCCCTCTGTGAGGCCTGAGTCTGCCTCACAGTCTGCTGAAGCTGGCGAAGCTTGGTGGCGGGGAGGGGAGGGGCGATGTGGTTTTCTTTGTGCGTTCAGTGTAATCTAGCTGTGTAAACTGATTAGGCTATTGGACTTATTTATTTGGAGAGTAAAAAAAATTGAGTGTACTTAACAGCACAGAAGGGAGATAAGCCTTCTTTCTCATTCTGGAGTGGCAGACAAGGGAGGTCACAGGCAGCATGGGGCATGGACAGTGCTAGAAGCTTGCCATGCTCGAGACAGGCCTCTGGCATGTTGTGTGTTCGGCGCCCCGGCAGGGCCTGATCTCGAATTGACTGACTGATTGGTAGCAAGCGGCCACGAAAGGAAATAGGACTACAGCGGATGATCACCCCTGACCCTGCTCATCTAGCCTTGCGAAATTTCAGCAAGCTCTCGCTCGCTCTATTCCGTTGCAATTACACCTATTACAGCGTTCATTCTGCAGCGCTTGGGGCTAACGCTGTTTCTGAGCTTGTCTTCCTTCCGCCAGCAGGGTGTAAGCTCCCCAAAGACAGGTTCTTTATCTTTCCATCCCTGCACTCTCCACAGCTCCTACAAGACCATCTTGTGAAACCTAGTCATTCAGTAAACTGCTGAATTTGCTGTCATGGGAATCACGGAGGAAGGGTCTTGGGACTCGTGTGTCACTACACAGAGATGGAAGGGGCATTCAAGGATAGCAGGCATTCCTTTCTGTCCAAAGAGGTAAACAAGCACGAGCCTCCCCTACTGGCCTGCAGGGGTGTGCGTGTGTGTGTGTGTGTGTGTGTGTGTGTGTGTATGCGCACATGGCAGTGGGGGGGGGCAGAGGATAGCATTAGAACGTTTGTTGGCTTCTCTCTGTCTACTTCTGATCTCTCTCTGTCAAATAAGTAAATAAAATCTTAAAAAAAAAAAAGAATGTTGGCAGAAGCGATAGCCAATCATCGGTGGTTCTTCAGTAAGGTAACACTATGAGCTCTCAAGTTTTTAAAAGGATGGAGTCATGTCAGGTTAAAGCAGGAAAAGATGGTGGAGCCACGGTTTCTACTGGAAAAAGGATTGTAACATCCATACACACACACACACACACACACACACACAAAGGTGTAACTGAGCGGAGAGCTTTGGGCGTGGAGCGGAAGTACTGCAGACGTGAATTCCGTCCTTCTTCTCTTAGGGGGCATTTAGCTTAATGTTCCTCGTTACATAGAGGAGGAAAGGGAGGAGAGGCGATGTGCCAGGCCCTCGGTCAGAGGAAGCTCGTGCTAAGGTAAGGACAATGGGGACAGCTCAGGGTAAGATGCCATTTTAAACATACAGATGTCCATGCCTGCAGGTGACCAGAACCCTTGAGCAGCATGGGGCCCTCTGAGGCCAGTCATTTCCCTCTTGCATTATCTCAGTACACCAGGTTATAAAATCATAGTCATCAACCTGTGGCTTTATTCATTAAAGACAATCGGGGCACCTGGATGGCTCAGTGGGTTCAGCCTCTGCCTTTGGCTCGGGTCAGGATCTCAGGGTCCTGGGATTGAGCCCCCACATCGGGCTCTCTGCCCAGCAGGGAGCCTGCTTCCCCTACCCCCCTCCCCAGCCTGCCTCTCTGCCTACTCTCTCTGTCAAACAAATAAATAAAATCTTAAAAAAAAAAAAAAGACAATTGTAGATGTGGCTTCGAGAGTCACAAAATAGGAACAGATGTTAGAAAGAGACAAGATGGACAGTATTCAAGCAAGAAAATGCCTCCTCTGTAGCTCACTTAAAAAGGAAGTTAAAACTGAGGGTTGCTGGGGAATTAGGTCCCATGGAATGGAGCAGGACAGAAAGCTTTGCTCTGAGTCGGTTTATGAAGAACGCTTGGTGCTTTCTGGTTGTGCTTAGTAATGCACAGATAGGGATGGACGTGGGCTTCCCTAAAAGAGTTAGAACTCCTGGGCTTTTGAGTAAATGGGTGCCGTTCAGCTTAGAGGCCTGCACAGTCAGACGCACTGTGTTCACCGGTGGCTGCAGTATTTGTAGGCAGACATAGGATGGTGGGAGATTTCAGAACCAGGTCATGTGTGGAACGGCTGACAGACTTGGCAATGTTTCAGCTTGGGAGGAAAAAAGAAACCAAGGAGAACCATTTTAACCAGGTAGAAGAAGGGATTAGACTTTTTGAGGGTCCATATTATGGTCCAGGACCAAGATCAGGATAGAAGTGTCAGCAAATGTCAACTCCTGTGGAAGATCTTCATCAGAACCTTCTAGAATAAGCTGCCTCAGCAGCCTGGGTGCTTTCTGTCACTGGGAGTGTCCTAGCAGAGGCAGGATGAGGGTATCAGGAATACTATGGAAAAGCTTCCTGTGTGAATGAAAGCTCTTACCAGATTAGCATACTATAGCTGGTATGAAAAGGAGGAGAATGGCTAACCTCTCTACAGGGCTTTCCATGTGCCGGACACCCACTGCTACTCACATACAAGTTCATTTCATTCTCACAGCAGCCCTATAAGGCAGTAGCTCTTTCTGTCTCCATGTCACCAATGAGACCAATGAAGCACAGATTGAGTAATTTGTCCCCAAGGTCAACAGCTGATAAGTACAGCTGAACCCAGGAGTTACTCCGCTCACTGCAGGAGATGCTGACTAAGCCGTTCTGGGTGTGCAAGGCAGTGAGGATGGAGCAGACCTGGAGACCTTAAAGGACAGGACAGGAGATGCGGGTAGCTCCAAGGAGGGGGAAGATGGAAGATATGCTAGGTTTCAAGGTGGTTTATTCTCTAGAGAAACTCATCTTCCGTGCTCTGTGCTGATGGGATGGATGTCAGGGCAGCTTTTGTCTTGGATGAGTGCCAGGATGACAGCAGATTTTCGGAGTCTAAGTGACGGCTGGTAACCTTAATCTCCTCCAGGATGGAAATGAACCGGCTCATGCCCTGCACACAGTGACGCAGGAGAACACCGGGCACCCGAGGGTGCTGAGCTATTCCGTGTTCAGCTTATCGATGAGAAGAGCGGAGTAATAACAACACCCCACCTTTCCACCATCCTTGCGGAGCGGCAAGTGCTTCTCGCACCCTCATGCGCGCGTGCGCACACGCGTCATGTCCCAACGCGGCACACACATGAACGTCCTTCTCTTCCTAAACACTCTGCCAAGCACCATCATTCCTCCCGCCCATTTTTCAGAGGAGGAACCTATCAACCTGAGGGTTTCAGTGACGAGGTTACGGTGTTCGTGATAGAGGCGAGCCTAGAACCGAGGGGTTTTTTGGACTCTTGGTCCTGCCCCGTTCACACAAAGCCGTATTTCCTTAGCACTAGCTGATTCTGTTCTACTGCAGCAGTTAAAGTGGGCTATCTTGACGACGGGAAATTCTGGAATCCAAGGAACCATGGTACGACTTAGGAGAAATAGGAACTCTCCTTACCAACTGGATTCCGTAAGCGCGAATTTCCTACCACTATCTTTGCACTTTGAAAGCCTACCCCTTGCGGACCGGTGCCCACTGTCTACAACCTTCTCCCCCGGGAGGTCCTGCAGGTCTTCGCAGGAATTCTTTTTCTCTTAGGAACACAGAGCACTGGCTGGAAGAAGACACTGTCCACAAGTTAAGTGGAATCCGGGCCGACTGGCCCGGGGCCGCTCGCCCCTCAGGGACTCTTACCTCGGCTGGACACCTTATTTCTACTGAACACGGCGGCCGGCTGATGTCGGTAGGGAGGCATCCCCAGCTCCTGTGCGTGGCTCACAGTTCCCAGTAAAGACTCGGGGTCCCCGGGTCCACCAGTGCTCAAGAGCAGGGGGCTGTCGTGGCAACCTTTGGTCACTGTGTGTGAGCTCTTCCTGTCCGGGAAGCCGTCCTTGGCCACCTCACAGGAGCACTCGTCTTCCATGCTCTCGGAGCGCAGGAGGGCCGGCGGCTGGGCGTACCCGTGCGCCGGGCTGGGGGGCGCCGCCTGCGACAGGCATTCCTGGGCCCTGATCTGCAGGAGATGCTGGGGGCTGGTGTGGTGGTGGTGATACGAGTCAGCATTTGGATACGGTAGAGCCTGGCGCTCTGTCATGGCCTGTGCCCCGAGACCGGGAGCCAGGCTCCCCGCGTCCCCCTGGTTCATGTGTCGGAACAGGTCGTGGTAGTCCTGCTGCTGCTGCTGCTGCCGCTGCCTCTTCACGAGCTGCGCGAACTCCACCGGGGGCAGCCGGATGTCCGAGTGGCCGCTGAGCGAGTGCCGGGGGGAGAGCAGTCCCTGGAGGATGTGTGGCACCTGCTGGTGTCTTGTATAGTCTGGCGGCGTGGGGGACAGCAGGGCCTGCTGCAGGGCCGACGCCGTGTAGTGCGCTGGCTGCTGATGGGCGCTGGGAGGGAAGGTGGGGAATTGGTCAAGTGGAGGGACTTTCAGGGCTTGGGTTGGAGGGAACCCCACTCCTGTTGAAGGGCTGTAGCTGCTGGGGGAACCCCGGGACGGGTCCGAAAACAGATGGGGGTGTAAGTGCGCCTGGTCGTAGTTAGCAGGGGAGAACCGATTCACGTTCGAGCTGCAGACACAAAAGGGAGTGAGTACCAGGCATCCGCGTGACAAGTACGCTTGACTCCCCTGGGGAATAGCTACTCTTCTTCCTCGGTAGGGAGCCCCCCGCCCCCGAGGACAGGAACATGGGGTGTGACGGGGAAGATGGGGTACACATGGCACCATGAGGGGGACAGCTCCGGGGACAGCTCCAGCTTTAAGAGAGTGACTTGGCCTAGTCTACAGCAGCTCTGAGCTACTAAGAAGCACCAAGCTCTTAGGAGTAAGAGTGACAGGGAGGGAAAGAACCCTAAAAGAATGGACAAGGGGAACTGGCATTTTTAGAAATTCCTCCAGTAGGCCATGTTGCTCTTTGCTGACAAACAGGAAGGCGCCTCTGCAATCTTCCTTCTCTGTCTCATTATTAGCACTTTGATGCTGGGTCAATAAACAGGTTCAAGTTCATCCCAAACCCACTGCCCTGATGTCAGAAAGGGTGAGATGAGCACAGCCTGGCCAGAATCACCCTCTTTCCCTTCTCCTCTCTCGCCCTGCTAAGGGGCTTCCCCCGACCCGGATCACCTGGACAGACGGCCTTACCTGTGGGCCTCTGCGCTGTCGGCGCTCAGCTGCTTGGACAAGGGACGGTGCCCGTAGCTGAAGGTGGCCATCAGGCTGGCCCGGTGCTGCATGTGAGTCTGAGCGGCGCTGGCGCTGATGGGGATGCCTCGCCCGGCAGAGCCTGCAGCCGTCCCCGGCATGCTGCTGAGCATGTCCACGGGCTCCTGTACTTGGATGGTCACCTGCTGTGACTGGGGAGGCTGCTGGAGGCCCAGGCAGGTTAGGGCCACGCTGGGAGGAGGGGAGCAGTTCTCGGGTTGCTGCTGGTAGACTGCACCGCGGGACGGTAAGCCCGGAAACTGGGAGGACGAGGCAGCGCCTGGAGAGAGAGGAACCTCCGCGTGACCGAATGCCCGGGTCACCTGCCAGCCAGAAGCAGGAGCCGGCGAGGACACTCACACTGACATCAACTAGGTCAGCGCTTCGCAAACTGCAGCGTGTGGGAGCCTCATCTGGAGAACTTGTTGAAGCACAGACTTCTGGGTCCTACCCACAGAATTCTGGGAGGGGTCCAGGTGGGACCCCAAGAATTTGTGTTTTCAGTAAGTGGCTCTGAGAGGCGATCCTGAATTGTTCTTTGAGTGGCTCTGATCTAGGGCAGAGCTTATCAGACTCAAATGCACATGAATGGCCCAGGAGCTTGCTGAAATGCAGACTATCACTCAGCACAATCTGGGGTGGGACCCAAAGCTCTACTTTTCTAGCTGATCCCATTGGCTGGGGGAACAGCACGTCCAGTAAGAAGGGCCTAGAGACTAATCCAGACCCTTCAGGGGATCTAGAGCGTGTGGCGTTACTTAAGAGGTTACCAGTTTGGGGAGTACTCAGCCCTCTGATCACTGGTCTCTGAAGACCCACCCACACAATGTGGGTACACTCACATCAACCTCCTCCTCGAGCCTCGCACGAGAGGAGCCCACGTGTACAACGGACAAGCAGCCAGACAGTGAGGGACATTCTGGTAGCAGCTTTTTTATCTGGTAGGGTCGGAAGGGGATTTCTTGAAAATACTCGTGATAGTTAACCTTTATTGAGAACTATCTCGTGCCAGAGACTGTTCTAAGTGCTTTTCATATACGTATTCATTAAATACTAGTATTATCCCTATTTTATATTGGAAGAGGCTAAGGCACGTGGACGGTAAGTCACTTACCTGAGGCTGCACAGAGAAGGCGTCAGTGGGACCAGGCTTCAACGTGGCTTAAGAGCCCGTGCCCTTAGCTACTAGTGCGCGCCTGTGGCGCTCACGACTAGACTCATTTTCTGCACGTGGCTTAGCAGGGCTCCACGCCAACCCCCGCACTCACCGTGAGACGGGATCATGGCACTGTTCATGGGGGGAGGACTATTACTGGGTGGTCTGAAGAGATGGTTGTTGGGGTGGTTGGGGGGTGGGCTTGAAGGCTGAATCCTTAACCTTAAAAAACAACAAAACCAGATAAATAAGTAAATTTCCTGAGGAGACAGTATAACCTTGACCTTACCCTCAGTCATACGCTACACAAATGCAGAAACGGTTTAAGTTTTAATAAGCCTCCGGGCTAGAGAAGCATACATACAGCCCCCCACCACCCCCAGGGTACATAAGACCTACCCACGGCTCAGTCTGCCAGGCTTCCCAGACAAAGAGAGGCAGAGGCCATGTGGGCCTGGGACTTGGCCTGTGTGACTGTCAGATTACTCTGTCTGCGGGGCCAAGAAAAGAAGGTGGCACAGGGCTGTATACAGTCAGGATTTCAGGGACACGGCTACCATTGAGCCCCATCTCTCTGCTTTTCACAGAGGTTCTTCCAGGATGAACGCTAAAGCCAGTCACTCTCTCCCATCAGAGGCAGGCCAAGGATGGCAACCACAGAGACAACGGCTGAGGCGTGAGACAAGTGATTCATTACCTCTGGAGCTGGTGGGTAAGGAGGGCTGGCTGATTTTCACACGCAGCCTGAAGAGGTGGAGAAGGCTGAGGAGGACAGATAGAATCCTAAACATATGGGGAAAAGGAGAAAAAGAATTGTCAGCTTGCAGATCCATCAGAGCTGTTCTCAGGAAGGGAAGAAACGGAAAGAACTATCTGTGACTGAGGTTTATGCTCCCGTGGTTCGGCCAAAAGTCAGATGACCTTTCCTCAAGCACGTCAACCACAAACATAACTCCACTCTGCTCTGCGTGATCTCCTCCAGAATTCACAGGCAAACGAGCCTGAGCGCAAACTCCAAACAAGCTGGAGACCGAAGAGTGAAGGCCTACTTGGATGTGCTGCTGGAGAATTTGCTGGTGCTGCTCCTGCTGGTAGAGCACGTGCTGCTGCTGGGTCTTCTCCAGGGCTCTCTCATCCATCTGCCCCCCGTACAGCTTCTGCAGCTGCTCACACTCCTGCAGGGAAAGCAGTGACACAGGCCGGTGCAGCCAGGCCCTCCCCGCTCCGCCACGGCAGCAGATGCACATCTGCCCCAAGGTCGCAGGGGCAGAAAGAGCCCCGAGAGCGAAACAGTGTCCTTAATGAGCAGCCGACCCAGGTATGTAGGTATGCGTGTCCCCAGGACGTTCACATTCCAGGCTGGGTGAACGAATGGATGATACCAAGGGCGGCCCGTGGGCCATGGAAGTGTCCGCTCTCAATCTGCATACAGAGCACCTGTCTCTGGAAGCCTGGTCCTCGGGAAGGCAGAAAGGAAACCGGCCCTTTCCAGAAGCCTGGAGGTACCCTTCCTTCCTCTGGGAGCACCGTTCCACGCCCGCTGGAGAGTACTCCAGGTGCTAACAATGCCAAGCAGGCTCCAGCAGGGCCCAGCACCACGGATGATGCGAGGAATGCCGAGGTTGCTTAGAAGTGCCTTCCGGGGGGCTTCCCACCGAAACCCACGCCCAGAAATCCCTCTCTAAAAGTCACAGAGACAGGAGGGAAATCTGGGCCCTTCCTGGGGGGTTGGATGTTTGAGCCTGGGGAAAGCCGTACATACCAAGGAGTAGGGAAAGAGTGTTAGGAAGCTACCCGGATTGGAACCTCGACACGGGCAGGGCAGAGATTTGCCACCCCGGTCCTCCCCACGCTCCTGCAGAGCTGCCTGCCGCCTCTCCCATTACCTGCTGCAGCTGCTTGATGCTGCTGCTGTTGGCCAGCTTTTCCAGGTGAGCTTTGAAGGCCTGGATGCTTGCAGCCCCGTCTGAGAACCGGCGCACGGGGGAGAAACGCTCCGTGGGGAGGTGCAGGGTGTTGGAGTCCTTGTAGGTAGAGCTGAATATATGGGAAGAGAAGGTTAGGGGCGAGGACTCAGGGGCTTGGACCAAATCACCCGGGGACTGCGGTTCCAGAAGAACGCAGAGGTGGCGGGCTGCATGCGCAGCCTGGCACATAAGGCCATTTCCCGGCCGTCTCCGGAGGCTGGCCGTTGCCCTAGCCTGCTGCCCTTTCGAGAACTCCAGCTGCACGTCCTCTATTTCCACTTACCTTGGCTGGCTTACTTTCCACGCCCGGGGAGGTGCTGGGATCAAATACATCCAGTTCTTACAAACAGACTAGGTCAGAGAACAGAGCTTCTCAGTGGTCCTCAGGCCAAGCCGCACAGGCGATCTGGCTTTCATACTCATGTCTGTCTAGTGCCTTTCGAAAACTCAGATTCACTGTTTGACCCGGTTTCACTGAGCAGCGCTCTCCGAATGACCAGAAGGAAACTATGGTCAGCTTTGTGGCAAAGACCTGGCTGGGAAATCAGAGGTTCTGGGCTAGAAAGTGAAGGGTGAAGGTAAACGGGAAGATTTGGGGACTTCGGCTCCCCAGACGGAGACGGCACCCTCTTGAGGAATGCGGGCCTCAAGATCCAGTGTGCACACGTGGCCAACGCAAATACAGTCGGCCACCGTGAAAATTAACTTCCCAGAGCAGCACGTCTCCCCCCGGCCTCCTAGCCAAAGAGGAATCGTGGGGCCAAAATCCCACCACTCACTCCATACAGAGCTGGTATCTTCCAGAAAGAACAAGCTATGGATAAGGAATGCCTAAGACAGCATGGGAGTTAGAAGCTAACACCTCTCCTCGTTACCTAATCAGAAAGAGATGTTTATGGGTTGAGGTAAGCAGATAAAAGACTGCCAAGGCAGCATTCCAGCAGCTGATGAAAGGATCAGGGTTTCATGTCCAGGGCAGAGATGATCTCACACTGAACTATGGGTGAAATGATGCACCCCTGGCCAGCTACTCCCTCGGACCTGAAGCAGAGCGAGTAAGGAAGCGGGTGGACAAGCAAGTTCAAATACAGTGCAGATGGGGAGGGGCGGGGGGCGCTGATGACTGTGCAGAGCGGTCTGGGGGTGTGGCCACGGGGGCAAGCCCTTTACCCTCTCTTTGCTAACGATGACTTCGGGTTCAGGCTCTACAGGAAGTTCGACACAGTGGTGCGCTGATGAAATGAGCACAAACACACGCGTGTAACACAGAAGACGCATGGTTTTGGCAGACACTCTCCAGAAACAGGGATCACCGCCTTCAGGAGCGCTTCCTCGGTACTTTCTATGTCTGTTTCTACTCCAGGGGTCTGCAGCCAAAGCCAGGAAATACTATTTTCTCCTAACATTTGACTCCTACGCTTTCGCTATTTTCTGACCATGGACCCATTTCTGATGGACTCAGAAAGCTGTGTTCTGCAGGGGTTCACTCTGCACAAAACCCGCCCTCCCCCTTCAGAGCCGCTCGCCCGGGCCCGGGTACTTCGTGACTTCCAGAAGCTCAGGCTGTGCAGACACCGGCCCTGGCCGGTCGGACACAGGAACTTGGGAGGAAGAGTTCCGATGGACCGCTCGTTTCGGAAGCACTCACAGGATCCACTGTGTTTTATTTTTCTTTGCAATCACGTTCAAACTCTGGAGAGCCCCATATCAGGCTGATGTTCCTACTATACTTCTCAAACAGGAACTTGGGTCCCCACCTAGATAAAATCCATCCTGTGTTCGTTTTTTGTTTTTTTTTTAAATTACGCTTTACATTTTTTTTAGCTTTTAAAATACACACTTCCAGGATCTGAGTGATCAAAGCCCTCTTCTGTCTCCATGCTGGACTTCAGGAATTATACCCCAGAAGAAGAGATGTCTATATGCTGTTCTTGGACCATTTCCTCCGGAAAATGAGAGGAACTCAATCATCTGTCTCGGCCACCCACTTCCAGGGTTTTCTGGCCCTGCAAAGGCACGTTTGTCCTCTGCAGATTACCTTCAGTCTCTGGTGTTGCCGCCTCTTTACAGGAATCCCATAAAGACAGGCTGAGTGTGCATAAGTGCCCCGCCTGGCACAATCTGCCACTCGTCAAGCACTCATTCCAGTTCAAACTGGCTTGGTCACAGGAAACCCTTGAAACACTCCACCACGAGTGTTCACACGAACACAGACGGCAGACACATTTCCAGCAGGCGAGGCCTTGGCGGTGACGTAGGCAGGGTGGCAACCACACACACAGGGAGCTGTGGCCGACGTGGCCGTCCTCACTAGACACACGGAGACAGGGGAGAGGACCCGTGATAGAGGTGGACTGTGGAGAGGGGCCGATCTCCACGTCTCCCCAACAGGAGGATCTCCTGAGGAACACGTACAATGAAACGAGGATACCCAAGGGACTTGGGCTGAACAACAGACCCTGACAAAGGCGTGACAGCTGTCAGGCTGTGGGGGCAGGGAAGACAGAGACAGGGAGAAAAAAGAAATAAAGGTTCTGCTGGGTAACGGTGGCGGGCTCAGCGTTGCTGAGAAATCACGGAAAACTGAAGCCGGGCTGTTGGTAGCAATGACGGGCAGCGTGTGTGGCGGGAGGCACCTCTCCAACCATCACCCCGAGTCCCTTCTCTTGCAGTGCCCTCACCGTTTAGGTCCTGAGAGATTTTCCTGAGGAAACTACTGCCTCTCCGCACCAGCGTTTTGGTTGGAGAGCCGTCATTCCCGCTCCTCCGACCAGACCATTCTGACTGTTATTCAAGGTTGTCTCTAATAGCTTATCTCCCTTCTCTCGGGATCTCTCGGGGTGCCAACAGGGCACTCATTCAGTCCCCGTCTGCACAGAGTCCACGGCCTCTGCTGATTATAAGGACGCCTGATGGGTAACTCGCCACAATAAAAACGTTGTGTCGAGCTCGCTAGTGTGAGCTGGTTGGGAGATTTCATGACAACACCTTTATAAACTTCATCTCCTCAGAACCTGACTGCTTTTCTCAAGTAAGACTGCTTTCATTGTCCTCCCAGCAAGACTGACATGAAATAAGCTCAGCAGGTGGTGGTGGCCTGGAACGTGTGGCCCATGAGCTTGGGGATGGCTTTAGAGGGGATACAGCTAAGGATCTGAGTCATTCACAGAAGGTGATCACCTTCTTAATCCCGCCAAGTGTCACACCCCTGAGCTTCCAGGCTTACTTGGATTTAATTGTAGGAAGCTGTCTTGGCCAGGAAGGTGAAGCTTGTTATTTCTTCAAGAGGATGAATTACAAATCTAAGAGAGACCTAGTAAAAGACTTCAGCAGTCAGAGTGTTGCTGCAAGAATGATTTCTCGAGCACCACACTCAAGAGAACGCCGTATCTCTACTCTACCATTCACAAAGGGATGTACCTTCCTGCATGTCCAAGTTCACCGTTCAGTGGTAACGTGATAAGATACGCTCATTCTTTTGAAGGTGATGGGTTACGAACGGTCAAGTCTACCGATAAGGCTACAAATCCTCCCATGTCCAGCTGTCCTCTGAGAACTTCACCTCCTCGCAGGTTTCAAGTTCAAGTTCATCTACCAGTCAATTCCCGGAATCACGAGAACCAACTGCAGACCATAAACGTGTCTACAAGGTAATGGGGAAGAAGAATCTCACACGGCCCTGGGCCCTGCTTGGTGCAAGGAGCTAAGAAGATGTAAGCTCAGGATGCTACTGAAAGCCTCGATGCTCGTCGCCATCACTTGTAAGATTAGCAAGAAGGGTGCCTGCCCGATGAGCCTCAAGGAGCTCACATAGCTCATGTGGCTACTCACCGATGCTGATCAGGTACCAGGTGAGGGGGCCAGACCCGGGAACGGAAAGGCTGCTGTCCTAGCTGCCGTTGTAGGTCCGGTGGGATCTCAGCTGTAGGGTTGGTCATGGCCAGTGTATGTCTTTTGGACCTATTTGCCAAGTACCTGCAACAAGCAGGAGCACATTTCATAGTAAAAAAGTCAGACAGGAATATTCCTCTGCAAGAAGCATTAGAAGTTAATCCAAAGCACTCAGAATGAAACAGTGCCAGAGCTCAAAAAGGGCTCCATGGCAAACAGACCCCTGGCTGGATGAAAATGAAACATGGCCAGCTGGCCAAGGAAAGCAGACTTCCCACTCAAGTGGCTGAACTTCGAACCTAAGAGTAAGCCACTAAGAGAAGAGAGCAAACAGATGTAGCTCACAAAGAAGATCGATTTCTCTTCCTTCATTCCATTCACTAGAAGGATTCATTTCCCACTTGTTAATTTTATCCTTCTTGTCCCTCCAAATGTCTAAAATACAAGGCAGAGCTGATGAGCCCGAAGGATTATTCCTAGAGATGAGCCGAGAGAGACCGATATTCAGAAGGACTCCATGTGCGACTCTAGACCTCACCGGCCCCCCGGGTCCTCACTTACAAGTCACGGCAAACAGATCCTTCCACTCGAGGATGAGGGATTTCCAAAACTACCCCATCTCTCATGCCCCAAGATTGTAAGTCAGTCATCAGAGAAGAAAAACTGATGTTGTCCCAAGGGAACCGTATTCTCTAGAGGATGAAGAAATGAAACCGCATGAAATGTTCAGAATTGTTTTTTTCTAGTTGGCAAGGCAAGAAACGGAAGTTTCAAAGCGAAGGAGTGGACAAGCTGATGAATTTCATTCTAAAGCTCTATCGGATCTACTACTAGTTAATGCCAAAAATAAGCTATGGGTCCCCCTGCCTCTAGCCGACAGCTTCCTCGGTCACCGCCGCTCTTCTTGGGCACACGTAAAGGAAGGATTATCCCTCTCCATGATGTCAGGACCAATGGGCACTTTACCCCTTAATGTTAGTCTAAAGAAGAAAGGAGGTGGAGCCGGAGGAAGTCAAGTCCAAGGCAAAGAGGACAAAGTGAGCCGCCATTGTCTAATTAAGGGAGAAAGGCAGGAAGTTTCCTAATTTTTTTTCAGGACACCAGCAGGGGCCCATTTGCAACATCAAGTACCCTATTATCAGCAAACTATAGAGACAACAGCATAGAGGGGGGAAAAAAAAGGTCGCCGATGATTCTTCTATTGGCTAAGCCGCAGGAGGAGCTGACCCGCCTGCCACCACCCCGCTCTCCCCTCTTCTTTTTGAACCGCAGCCCTCATACAGAGCTACCCGGGGTAAAGAAGAGAGTACCAGCCAGCAACCGTCAGGTTCCGGAAAAAGTGGTCTTGCTTTGTTCTTAACTACTTTGCCTACGTATTTAAGCCGAAAGCAGTTAACAGACGATAGGGCAATTAGTGGTACGTAAACTTGCCAAAGAGTGAGCCATGAGTGGTTTAATACCCATTTGATAAAGACACCCAAAGGTCCCCCAAGAGCCCATGAAAACCATTTTATTTCAACTTCCCTCAAGGGAAAAACATATAATTTTGAAGAACACCTGTATTTCTGGGAAAATACATGCTGGATTCTGGTCAAACCCCCCTCCCCGGAAAATAAGAAAGACTCCCACAGGGGGGCATGCACGGAGCTGTGGACCACGGCTAACGGGGCTGAGGGAGAACGAACAGTACAGCGTGCCTGACGGTCACTGCCGTTTTCTGTGAATTAGGCATCTCTCACCAAGGTTCTGCAAACAATGGGTATTTGCGTTTGTCCCTGGCCCGAATCCCATATTCCTTTTTTCATTATCTCTTTGTTGGCACGGGGGACGGAAGAAGCATGCAGCAAACAGTACAAGAGGTATTCATTCTCCTGGGAAGGAAGAGTCCATGCCAGAGGTCCATGGCCAGACTAGCTAGGATCACTGTCATCCCAAATCTCCAATTCCTTTTCAGTAAACAGTTCTTGGCAGGTAGGAGCAGGCTTTGTGCCTTGTGAATACTATCAGAGTTGCAATATGAAGGCAGGGGGCAAATAAGGAGGGAGGAGAGAAAAAGTTCTTATGGTTATTGCTGTCACTTAGGGGACTTCCAATGGCGCTTACAGAAATGACATTTTCTGGGTAGTCTTCTGTTACTTCCATGTGGGGAGGAACATGCCATCTGGCTTGAGCAAAGAGACCACACAAATGTTGAAGCTGCACTGTGCCACCTCCTTGGGCAGAGGTGACCTTTCGCTGGTTGCAGGGGGAGCCTGCCCAGGGGCGTTCTGCAAGCACTGCCAGATGTCACATTACCTCTGCACGGCTTCCTGATCTGGCTCCCCGTCCGAGCTCTCCTCGTCCACAGGGGTAACCGCTGGCACTGCCTGCAGGGAGACAGGAAGGAAAAGCTCAAGGTGGCGCTTCTTCTGGAATATGCTTGTTCTGGAAACCGGGTGGGGACAGGCCTTTCTGTTTGTTTCATTTACAAAACTCTTCTAGGGCCCCCGGTTTATGCGGAACTTTCACATGCCTCTCTAGCTTTCCATTTTTACCTCGCTCAGGTGATTTTACTTTGCATTTCTTCCTCTGATTCATCTCCGTTCACTCATCCAACAAACAGCTGAATGCCTACCACGTTCCGGGATGAAATGTGAATTAACAAATACAGTTCTCGCCCTCAGTTTACAGTCCCGTGGAGGACGGAAACAAGGAAGCAGACAATCACAGAACAGCATGACCCAGTCCTCTACTGGGGCCCGTGGGCATCGAGGAAAGCATCTTGGAGGACATGACGCTTCACTGAAACCTGAAGGGTAGGCAGGAGCTGGCCAGGCAGAGGGGAGAAGGCTCACGAGCCTTTGGGGTTTCTAGGCTGAGAGAAAAGAGAAGGTCTGCAGGTGTCTGAGGGCCTGAAAATATAGCAGGGGCTTGTTTACCTGAACGTCTAGGACCTGGCCTGTTGTTTCGTATTAGTGTTATCACCAGCGTTTCGATGACTTACGTGCCAAAAAAGCATCACAGTTTTTTAAAAGTACACTTGGGTACACAACATAGAATTGTGTAGTTGCAATTCAGCACTTTAAAAGAGCTACGCCCCGCCACAACACGTACGTGTATCCATCACTGCGGCTCTCCTCATCTACGTGAGAACTTTCATGCGCTGTGCGCCCTTCACAGCCCCTCTCAGCCTGGGGGCCCACATAGTCAGCACACCTCAGGCATTAGAGCAAAACAAGTCCTACTTTGATTATTATGAAGGAGCTTTTTAAAATAATGGAAGATCATTATAAAACAGAATGAGAACTTTGGGAATAATCTCGTTGTTTATTTTTTTTATTTTATTTTATTTTTTAAAGATTTATTTATTTGACAGATAGAGATCACAAGTAGGCAGAGAGGCAGGCAGAGAGAGAGAGAGGAGGAAGCAGGCTCCCAGCCGAGCAGAGAGCCCGACACGGGGCTCGATCCCAGGACCCTGGGATCATGACCTGAGCTGAAGGCAGAGGCTTTAACCCGCTGAGCCACCCAGGCGCCCCTAATTTCGTTGTTTAAATGCCAGGCTGGGGGGCGCCTGGGTGGCTCAGTGGGTTAAAGCCTCTGCCTTCGGCTCGGGTCGTGATCCCAGGGTCCTGGGATCGAGCCCCACATCGGGCTCTCTGCTCCGCAGGGAGCCTGCTTCCTCCTCTCTCGCTGCCTGCCTCTCTGCCTAGTTGTGATTTCTGTTAAATAAATAAAATATTTAAAAATAAATAAATAAATAAATGCCAGGCTGTCCGGATCCCTTACTACAGTTCCACGAGACTGGAGTGAACAGGGTCAGGCAGGAAGGGGCGACAGGTGAGGTAGGAATGGGAGGGCGGCCAGTTACAGATGGCCTTGAATGCCACATTAAGAAGTATATTTTGAGGGAGAGCAGTGGTGATTCACTAAAGGATTTTCGGCAGGATGTGATGTTACAAGGTCTAGGCTCTTGAAAGCCAGCTTGCTTGAGTTGCAGTGTAGACAGGGCTGGTGGTGGGGATGAGGAGGAAAGGCTGGAGGCAAGGAGGCTAGTGAGGAGGCCCCTGTGTTAGTCTCAGCAAAGGATGACAGTGACGAAAGGAAGGAGCAATGGAGAGGGACAGACGGAAGGTGCTGGGTAACTGACTTGATATGGGGATGAGGGGAAGGGAAGAGTTAAAGAGAAATTCCACATTCCCAGCTTGTGTGACCAGGAGAACGACAGTGCCTATCACTGCCACCCAGGGGGAGAAACAGGTTACATGCAGTCATTTGAAGACATGTCAAGTTCAAATTTGAGGACATGTCGAGTACTAGCAGGATAACCAACTAAATCGACGCGATCGGCGGTCATCTATACAAAGTGGAGAACTCGGAAGAAAGAGTGTTCTGGGCTGGAGATCATTTGGTTAACGGAAATTATGGGAGCAGACAAGATCAGCCAGACAGCGTATGCAAAATGAGATGGAAACAGGACCTAAGATAAAATTGGGGTTTCACCAACTTCAAAAAACAAGCAGAAAGAGAACCTGAAAGGGAGAGGCAGGAAGAAAATGAATATGTGTATCACAGAAGCCAAAAGAAGACGGTATTTCCAAGAGAAAGAATGGTCAACAGAGACCGATATAGTTAGAAGGCCCAAAAGATAAAAATCGTCCACCGGATTCATGAACAGAAGCTGGTTAGTGACCGTGGTGCAAGCAGTTAGAGTGGACACGGGAAGTCAGTCCATCTCCCGCAAAGCCGATCCTGGTCCTTCATAACCTGCGCTGATCTGGCGGGTCCCTGAATGCCGCTGCCACCTCCTGGTCCACGAGACTCACTCGGGCACTTACCCACACATGGTCCTTCACTGCTTTTCCAACACTGAACATATGTTGATCCTGTCTTCTCAATATGATAAGCCAAGAACTATGAACACGATCTTTTCCTTTTCCCAACAGGCTTGTTACTGAAAGGGTGGCCCGTGGTGGGCCCATATCAGTCCACACACTGTTTTGTTACCAATCCGTGATAGGGTTAGTACAGAAGTAAAGAGTAAGCTTTTAGAAACTCCTAGAGCAATTTAACGGGGTGATTTTGTCTGCTGAAAATTTAGCCTTATATTTTGTAGGTTTAAAATTTTTTCTCTAACAATTCACTTTTGTTGTATTTTACAAAGGTATTAATCCCTTATGGGATTGAAGGGGAGAAAGGTCCTCCACAAGAGGTAGGTTGAGAAGCGCTGCTCTAGAAACACCCAGGGAGGGCTGTGGATATGATTAGCACCCATTTGTATGGCCCCTGAGAATGAACGGACAAAAAAAGGTTTACCTATGACAAGAAAAGAACTGGAAATAAACAGAACCTAGCAGAGGAAAAGAATCTTTGAATGTGACCATTATATATATATGAAAAGATGGGATTGAGAGACAATTGATTGTCTGTGGGAAAAGATGGGATAGATTAGGTTAGAGCTTATGAAAGCCAAAATTGAGTGATCAAAGTTGTACCCAAAAATGCAAAGCAGTGCTCATCAATGGAGAACTGGGGCAGCTCATTCCAGAGCAAATGGTTAGGCACCACTGCCCTCAGGCCCGGAGGCGTTACCGGGAGAGAGCTGAGTCCGTCAGGGCACGGGGACCCCACTCCGGGCTGTAGGGCTGTGGTGGCACCTAGCAGCAGAGCCCAGAAGTGGCCCAATGAGGATGAGCCTCTCCAGGCGCGGACTTCGAGTGGCAGCTGTTTGGTTAAGTAAAGAAGTTAGCTAAAAATTAAGTCTGGAAAATTCTACGAGCCTGAAGAAAATGGGAATACACTGAGCACCATAAGCTTAGAGGAAGAGGAAATTCGGACATCTAGGGGGGTGACCTGGGTTCCCAGCCCCAGGCCCACAGCTTCTTTATCAAAAGCCTTTGAGAACGTAGGTGGGGCCTTTTGCCGCTACTCACTGGTGTCATGGTGACAAGTGGGGAGGGTCCCCGTGGGCGCTTCAGCAGCTGCTGGGCATGTAGCTGGATGTTGGCTCCTCCGTCTGATGCCCTCCGGCCGAGGGGGCCCATTCCATTCAGCAGCTGTAGGGTGGGCGGCTGTAAGAGGGATTGCTCCTGTCGCAAGCAGAGTGGGCAGGAGGGGGTGGTGAGGAGGGGCAGGAGGTGGGGGAAAGAGCAGTCCGCCAATCCATGGAAACTAAGGGATCCTCTGAGTATGTAGAGGCCGAGCTTCCCTCTCACCCAAGCTGCTGTGCAAGGGATATTGTCCTTCTCTAGAAGGATATACCCTTAAATCCTGGGCAAGGTCCCTCAAAGTCCCCCAAAGGAAGCTCAAATGTGTTTCTCTGGGAGCAAGCCCTGTCCCACATCTGGGTACCTTGTACTCAAGCTGCCCCGTCGGTTGCAAATTTTGCATGGGCAACAGGTTGTGCATGAAGTTCATGTTCGGGGCCACCTGCAGGAACGGAGCCTGCGGGTTGACTCCAGGAAAGCCAGGCAGGAGCTTCTGCAGATCTTCCAGAACTTCCGTGCTGATAGGAAACAGGATGACAGAGAAGTTTGGTTAACTGTCTCACTCCAACATGCTTATATCCCCAAACTGATGAAACTGCTAAATTCAGCACAAGTTTTGTTGTGGTGGTGGTGGTGGTTGTTTTAGTTTCTCATTTTCCTTCTGAATTTGTGCCTCGAAGACCCCAAAGCAAGCAGAAGCCTGGTGCACGGAATGTGGCTCTCTGCCACCTTCCCAGTTGGGACTGGGGATTGCTATTCTTCGTTGACCAGTCATGTAAAACCAACAGCTCTGAGCCAAGAGGAAATCCTGGCACCACTCCAGTTCGGGTTTTCAAAGCCTGGAGGTGAGCAGCGAGCTTCTGGAGGACACAGACCATCCACTAAAACAATGGCTGCCCGAAGTAGCAACTGATTCACCAGGGAAAGAATGCAATCACTCCCGTCGGAGCTGATGGGACAGATAAGTGGTGGACGTGCAGGGCTCTTGGGCCCCAACAGTAAGGCTGACAGCACCCGTTGAAATAAGAGATCTTTCCACCAACGGAGTGACACAGGACTCCGCCCCTGTGCAGCTGACAGGGTCTTTGAAGCCAGAATGCTCCCCTATTGCCTGTTTGATCACAGGCCGAGAAAGAGAAACGTAAAGCAAACAACCAGCCGGCCTTGGGAGGCTTTTTTGGAAATCACTCAGAGAAAAAAGGTTTATATTTATAAGAACGCTAGCTTCGCCCCTAATTGAACTCTCAGGAGAACTCTTGCCATAACCTTCTCTTCCCAGCACAGTAAAGGAAATATCCAGAGAAGAGGTAAGGCTATTTTTAATGTTGAAAGTCTTCAAATGTAGAACAAAAACAGAGAGCCGGCCTTCGGTACATTCCCCGTGTGAGGGCATCAGAGAGCATACCGAAGGACTGTTTTGGGAAAACGCTGTGGGAAACTGGTACTTACTTGGTATGTTTTTGGAGTCTTCCTCACTTAATTTTTAACTCACATAAATTACACTGTACCATTTGTCCTCCCTTCTTCAATGAGTCGTGCCTTAGAACATGTAGTAAACAGTATCTCTAAAAGCTGTTAAACTCGGATGAATTTTAAGTGACTTACATCTTAGATCAGAAGAACTCCATTTTAGTGAGCCAAGATGTTACCATGTTCCTCACCCAAGTACTGTGATTAATTGGGTTAGAAAAACATATTTCGGCCACTGGATTCGATCTCATCCAGGAGGTAGAACAAAGTAGGAAAAATGAGCCACGGTAGGGAATCCAAGTCGGGTGGGAATTCTCTGCGGAGGAAATACTCAGTGCTGTCGGTCAGATACTCACCGGGGGTCAGCCACGCCCACCGTGTGCCTCCTCATGGACAAATAGCGGACCAGGGCTTCAGGGGAGGGCTCTTCACCCTCGTCGCTGTCCAAGTTCACGGTCCCATCCGGCTGAGGTGGAAGGAAATACGATCAAATTAGAAATAAAAAGGAATTTAAAATGGAAAGCCAGGAAAGGAAGCAAAGATACGGGGAAGAAAGTGGTTTCGGCTGACAGCTATCCGAGGTCACTACTTGCCTCCACGATCTGGTTCTCTGGGTTGATCAGCTGCACCTGGGGAACGCTGATGTTCATAGTGGTACCGGCCTGCTCCGCCTAGAAAGCAGCACAGACGCATACACTCTTGTCTGACACGCTAGGTGGAAATCATGATGCTCTTTCAAAGGATTCTTGGTTGCTAAAGTCTATGTTTCTACCTCTGAGTCTTTGGTTCCTCTGCCCTTAGAAGCTACAACAAGGAAGCATTCTTTAGGGAAAACAGTCTCTCTCAATGATTGGCTGTTTCTTTAATTAAAAAACAAAATGCAACTCCTGTTGTCCATCCTGAGTACTGGAATACCCTTCCATCCTCTCTGTCAAGGAAGTTCTGACCTTCGCTTCACCTCTGACAAAGGAAGACGTGACAGACAGGAGAGGATGGAGGTAAAGAAGAAGAGGAAACTCTCTTGGAGTGAGTTGCGAGCACTGGCTCACCGCCCCCTCCTCCCCTGTGCTACTTGTCCTGATTCAGGTCACTGGAGTGATTGCCCACCTGGACATTGACTGGTGCTTGAAAGGCCATGGCTCGGGGCATGCTAGGAGGTGCTCCGACACGCAGGGTTTTGTGTCTCTTATGTCGATCACACAGCAGGCTGTAGATCGCACTATAGTGATCGTAGGCATCTGATCTTAACGACTACCAAGGGAGAAGGGAAAAGAGTGAGAAACCCTGGTGAAATGTCATGTCAATAACCAAACTCTCAGTAGTACATCAGCAGACCAAAGCACCTTCTTGCCGAGGCTCAAGAGAGGGGCAGAGGAAGAAGAACAGGAAGAAAAGGGAAAGTTCCAGGAGGGAGAAAAAAGTGGAAAAGGCAGGACAGAGGGACTACGGCGACCCCTCGCTTTGTCCTTCACGCCTTTAGAAATACCTGTAGCGTCCGCTCTTTGTCCAGTCCCATGTCCTCCATGGCCAAGAGGACGTCCTCATTCAGGGGGTCTATCTGTCTGTCTTCCTTCAGCTGCTGGCACTCAGCTATTAACTGTGACATTAAAAAGAGTCAAGCTGTCAAAGCCCCAGTTAACCACGCAAGGATGGCAGGTCACCTATAAGGAACTAGCTGTTCCATGCCCCAAGCCTGGGATATTTTTGGCCTCAGACAAAGCCAAAGCAAGAAAGTTCTAGGTCCTCAGCTGCCAGCGGACAAGATCCCTGTTTCGCTGAGGTCCTTCAGGATGGCCAAAATGGTTTAAATAAAGCTGCGCTGCAGAAGCCACGGAACGTAAAACACAAGGACAAGAGGAAGGAGCTGTCCCTGGGGTCGGGGAGCTGCAGGAATGTGGGCTCTACAGTTTCGAAAGCCAAGGAGGGACTATGATTTGGGGGCAAGTGGCCAGCAACTGCGATCACTACTCTCCAACAGCCCAGCTGCTTTAAAATTCCCTCCTGCTTCGGTGACACAGGGCAGTTTGCTCCCAGCACCCGCCCTTTTGCAGTCCGGGCACGACTACAATCTTATGTGACAAAGAGAGCAGGAGCTCCCGGCGGAGGCCCCCCGAGGCGCGCAGGACTCAGCTCACCCGGTCAAAGTTGGGATCGGCGTCGCCCAGCTTCATCCACTTGTGCTTGCAGATCTGCTCCATGGAGAGGCGCTTGCTGGGGTCTAACACCAGCATGTGGCGGATCAGGTGCTCACACTCTGCAACAGACAAAGGGGCCGCCTTCAGCCGCGGCGACGGGGACACCGCGGCGGCTGAGGAGCTCGAGGTCAGGCAAGCAGACGGACTCTCTAGCTCCCTGCTTCTCCTTTCTCTCTCCTGTTCCTTACCGCTGTCACTGCTCACTCCACGAGGAACCAGGCAAAGGCAGGAAGTGGCGAAGAGAAGTTGGGTTAATGCCTTCATTACAAGTCTGACCGGACAGTTTAGGGATACTCCCGGGGTCTCACGTATTTATACACTATCTGGCCCCATTTAATAAAGAACTGAATGTCCTCTAGGGACACCTGGGTGGTGCACTCGGTTAAGCATCTGACTTCTTGGTTTCGGCTCAGGTCCTGTTTTCAGGGTGCTGGGAGGGAGCCCCACGTCGGGCTCAGGGCTCAGCACAGGGCCTGCTTGAGATTCTCTGCCTCTCCCTGCCCCTCCAGCCTGTGCACTCACACGTGCGTGCTCTCTCTAAAATGAATAAACAAATCTTTAAAAAAAAAAAAAAGAATTGAATGTCCTCTAATCTAAAGAGATTTGGTATCTTACAAGGTCCTTGAAACATTCAGTTCTCCCTTCCTGTGTGTATTACTACGTGTCTACTAATGCTACTGGCTTGGTGTCTAGAGCTCTCTTCAAAGCTCAGCATTTACATTTCTGACGGTCCAGGTTTTGGGGCTGAGAGGCTCTGGATGCTCCCTACCATACACCGGGACTCGCTGCCAGCCTTATTTATCATTTCCTCAATGTGCATCGAGACCTTCACGGGTCCATACAACTGGGCTCTGAGCTACCGATATCCAGGTCAGTATCGTTCTTGGACAGCTCCTACTACACGCCATGCTACAGAACGTACAACGGATTCACGAGCAAGGACCCCGTATTCCGATTTCAGAACCGCTCTAAGTTTCCCTGGGTGTGCGCTGCGGGTAGAGGATGGTGAGGGCGTGGCACTCGTGTCTGGAGGTGGCAGCGATGACAGGAGCGAGCAGCACTAGCAGACACTCTCGGGAGCACTTGACAACGAGTTTTCTCTCATTTGCACCTCACAGCCATCCTAGCGGGAAGGTCCCATCATCGCTGCCACTACAGAGATGGTAACAAAGAGGCACAGAGGAGTCAAGCACTGCGTCCAAGAGCTCATGAAGTCAGATTTCAAACCAGACAGTCGGATGCTTTGGCCGCTGCCCTTAACCACGTGCCACGCTGCCTCTGGACTGTGCAGAGCTGTGGGCAGGATCCGTACTCCTAGCCAATAATTTGACACCTTCGGCCAAGCCCCCATCATCTCTTGCTTGGACTACTGCCAAAGTCTCCCAGCTGGTCTTTCCACGTCCGCCCTTGCTCCCTTATAACTTGTTCTCCGCAGAGAAGCAAAGGGCATATTGCTAAAACAGAAATCTGAGTTAGCACCACCTTGCCTACAACTCTCCAGTCTCTTCCCACATCCCAGAGAACAAGTCCAAAGTCCCCGGCCGCCAGGCCCCCATCTCTGTGGCTGGGCCGCCCCCTCCTGCCGCACTCCCTCTGGCGGCTCAGGTGTCCTCTCTGGACTGTGCACGTGCTTGGCCCACACACGCCCACCAGCGGCCTTTCCACTCGCTGCTTCCTCGGACCCTCACGCTGCTGGCTCCTGTCACTCAGGAGGGGACTCAAATGCCACTTCCTCAGAAAGCTCTTCCCAGCCACCTCATCGATGTCAAGTGGGCCTCCAGTCACCCTCTATCCACACCACAAGAATTTTCTCCACACGAAGGACTTCTTTTGAGCCATCTGACTTACTGCCTTCTTGTCCAGCTCTCTCACTGCAGTGGAAGGCCTGTGTCTTTCTTACTGATGTTTCTGGTACCAAATCTCCAATACCAGACATGGGATGATACCTAACTGGAGCTCAACCCATAGCTACCGAGAATATGAATCAATATTTACTGAAACTCTAATCAAACAAGACTGTGTTTGTGAAAATGCTTTTTAAAACTATACATTTTGGGGGAGTAGGGCGAGGGGGTGGGTGAGTTGGGGAAGGGGACTAAAAGGCACACATTTCCACTTACAGAAGAAATAAGAAGTGAAGAAGCAAGGTACACCATTGAGAATACAGTAAGGACAGTGTAACTCCGCACGGCCACAGAGGGATGGTAGCTAGATTCTCGTGGTGATCGCGGCATAATGCATATAAATGCTGAATCACTGTGTTGTATGCCTGCCATTACTACAGTGTTGTATGTCAATTACGTTGCAATGAAAAAAAAAAGATACTTTTTTAAAAAGCTACAAAAATTCTCTGTGAGACACAGGTTTTTAAACAGTTTCCATTTCATGACATTGGTCCTGAAAATAACACTGGCCAGTGATGAGAGTAGTCACTGATCAGTGCTAATTTTAAAAGACTTTTTATGTCCAAGGCCCTGTGCTTAACAACTTTATTTCATTTACTCCTCTCAACAACCCTAAATTAGCTTCTATTATTAGCCCCTGTATAAAAGAAGAAACAAGTAAACGTGCTTGACATTGCAAAGTAATGGCAGGGCTGGGGCTGGAGAGAGAGGCTCCAAACCGCCTTTGATACGTCTTCATGTAGATACAAATCTTGTTTGATCTATTTTTCCAGAGTGAATTCGACCTGCAACCCCACAGTTTCGGCACCACGTGGCAAACACCATTCTACATCACCGTGCTAAGAGGAATACAGAGAGTAATTAAGACAATGTACTCAATTCTTATTCTTGCTTTGAAAGAAAGTGCCCATATCAAAATGATTTTATAGCGGGCATCTGTTTGTTCTTGCTTTAGAATTAAAAGTAGACTCAAATGCGGTGTAGATCCTAAGACCTATATGCCTATGAAAGAGTAAGCGGCACCTACCACATTATACTTTCATTAAAGTTGTGTTTCCAGCGTAGCCAGGCTACAGCCCACAACTGCAGCATTTGTATAGATTACAAATATCTTTGATGCACACCTCTGTGATCTGCAGTTACTTGAGAAGAAAAAAATGTTCAAGACTTAAAAAGTTACTACAAGTGGGCGCCGGAGGCACCATCAGTTGAGCGTCCAACTCTTGGTCCCAGCTCAGGTCTTGATCTCAGGGTCATGAGTTCAAGCCCCATGTTGGGTTCCATGCTGGGTGCATGAAGCCTACTTTAAACAAAGAAAGAGGGGCGCCTGGGTGGCTCAGTGGGTTAAAGCCTCTGCCTTCGGCTTGGGTCATGGTCTCAGGGTTCTGGGATCGAGCCCCACATCGGACTCTCTGCTCCGTGGGGAGCCTGCTTCCTCCTCTCTCTCTGCCTGCCTCTCTGCCTAGTTGTGATTTCTCTCTGTCAAGTAAATAAAATATTAAAAAAAAACAAAGAAAGAAAGAAAGGAAGAAAGAAAGAAAGAAAGAAAGAAAGAAAAAGTTACTACAACTAAAGACTCCAGGTGAGGAGGAGGCCTGGGCCTGACTGGAAAGTGGTGAGATTTTCATTCACACCTCTAGATGGTGCCGTTCTGTTTTCTTTCGGTTCCCACACCGCATGGAGTGCATAAAAGGTAACCACGTCAGTCCTCAATCAGATGACCAAGGCAGGATGACGTTCAATCATAGGCTTACTTTAAAACAGGATTTTCAAGGCAATTTCTTTAAAAACAAAAGAAATGAACACCAGTATAATAAGCCTTGCTTAGAAGATGTACCTAGTTCAGTTTCAGGATCTTGAAAACTTTATTCAGTCATCCTTAATCATTATTCGGTTTCAGATGCCTTGAAAACTCTCCAGAAAAACACGAACAAGAATTTATACACAAAAATTTGCGTGTAACTTCAGTCTGTTTAAGGAACCCCCAGATCATGCCATCGATATTCCCCTGATGTCTACAGGTCCCAGGTTAAGGCCTCGGGTGGCAGCGACGATACCCAGGAGACAAGTTTTTATCTTGTATGCCCTCTGTAATATCCCTCATGCAAAGGAACAGAAATCTCACACTTCCCATGTGTTGCACAGATGGTAAAATATGACAAAATGCAGAAAGCCAGATATTATCCTCAACTCATACTTCCTCAGTGTCCTACATAGCTCACGAAATTATATTCAAGCTCGATTTGAACACACCGTTCTACATAAAATATGGACAGAGGGTGAAAACAACGGTAACCAATGCTCCCAACCTAATACCACAAGCAACCACGGGGACAGTCAATTAAAATGAGTGGAAGGAAGCTAGGGCCTCTGATGAAAGGGTACATGCATCCACTTTTCCAGCTGCCAAGTCCTCTATTTTCATGTCGCCGGTGGCCCCGTCCCTCATCCCCTCCCGTGGCTGGGGCCTGACACTGCGGCGCTCTGGGCCGAGCGGGAACCGGCTGCCAGCAGCGCCTTCAGACTCGGCTTCCATCTGCTCCACACAAGACGCCAGGCGGTCTCCGCAGGCAGTGTGGATCGCCCGGGGCCCTGAAACTCGATCTGCCACCAGCAGTAACTAGAGGGTGGCCCCGCTCGCTCGGGCCCTGCCCTGCGGCGCTGACAGGGGTTTGGAAGGCTCTGGGGACACAGAGCTGCTGTCAGGCCAGGCCCTAAACTGGGAATTATGTGGAGATTGCCCATGTCATTCCATCTAAGAGGGCCAGGTCCTTAACACCCTTTTTCTTTTCAAAACTTGATGATAAACAGTTTTTTCTCTAAGAGGGTCAAAGTATTCCATCTGGGTCGGGGGGCGAGGGTGTGGGGGAAAGAGTGAGGAAGGGGAATTAAAAACCCACTTCAAATTCATCAAAGATAGTTGACAGAAGTTCTGTCTCTAGTTTCCAGCCCAGAAGAAATGAGAACTTTAGAAAGACTTTCCGGACCCGAAGTTTGAGAACATGGACCTGAAGACAGGTGAAAGGCCAGAAGCCCAATTCATCTTGCAGACGAGAAGGTGTAGGCCAGCCTCAAGGGGAATACTGCGTGTTCTTCAAGTACCAGAAGGCTTTTTATTAAGAAAACCAAATGGATTTATCCTGTGCTCTTCCAGGGGCCTGAATCTGGATAATAGGAAGTCACAAGTTCAATGTAGGACAAGTCTTCCTAATTGTTAGAGGGGATCCAAATTCCTGGGTCAGGGTGTGAGGGATCGGAGGAGGGGCCCCTCAGGGATGCGAGAGGGGCCATCCAGTGGGCACGGACACACCTGCAGCACAGCTAATTTTATCCATTTTATAGATTAGTGTTCTGAGTAGAAGTTCACTTGCGAAGTTAAGTCCAGAAGCAACTATCCTGAAGAGGATGACCTCCTCGGTCCCCTCCAGCTCTGAAAACTACGTAACTATGAAACCAGAACGATCTGTCTTGGGAAACTGCATACTTATTATTACTAGACATGCTGAATCAGAGGCTGGCATCTGAGATGTCACTAGAAGGGCTCCCAGCATGATGTGAGGAAGACCAGGAGTCCTGTAAGGACGGAGCCTGTGTCTGCCTGAGCTGTGTACCCCGGTGCCCACCACAACACCGGACAGGCTAACAGCCCTCCAGAAGGTCAACGAGAGAAGTACTGGACTGCACGCCTGCCACAGTTCCTTTGAACACCTTCCTCAGCGGATCCCAAGAATCCACGAGAGAACAGGCCTTCTCGATGCTTCCAACCAGAAAAAGCAGACAACTATCCTTTCATAGAAGACCAAGAGGTGGCAGTATATGGGGGCAAAAAGCCCACATTAGGTGGTTTCCAGGGCTTTCCCTCGTAACTTTAAAGTTCTTTGCCTCACATGGGGGCACCTACTTGCTGATCTTGTCTGAGGCAGAATACAGAATAACCTGTAAATCAAGATTCCCGCTTGGGGAGACACTGATATCTGCAACGTGGGCAAAGTCTTAGCATCAAAATTGTTGCAACAAACCAGACCTCTTAGCAGATGAGTCTTCTCCATAAACCCTGTGCATCTGACTGGAAGTATTAATCATATATCCTTAGCATTTAATAGAGTGAGAGTGAAAGAGAAAAGAGTAAAAAAAAAAATTAGGAAGGAGGGCAATGAAAGATGAATAGAGCAATTCCTTCAAAAATATTACTGAGTAGGGGCGCCTGGGTGGCTCAATGGGTTAAGCCTCTGCCTTCGGCTCAGGTCATGATCTCAAGGTCCTGGGATTGAGTCCTGCATTGGGCTCTCTGCTCGGCTGGGAGTCTGCTTCTCGTCCCCCTCTGCCTGCTTCTCAGCCTACTTGTGATCTCTCTCTCTCTCTGACAAATAAATAAATAAAATCTTTAAAAAAAAATTAGTGAGTAATAATTGCTAACATTTATTGAGCATCTATAAGCTAGGCAGAATGCTAGGCAGTATTTAATTCACAACCAACCCCTATTACCACCACACCCATTTTATAGATAAAGAAAATAAAAATAAGAGAAGCTAAGAAATTTTACCTGAAAATAAGAGGTAGAGTCAGTATACAAATTCTGATCAGTCCTACTCTAAAGCCTGAGTTTGTACCCCACATGGCACCTAAAATACATGCATTCTGGATGGCTTACTTAGTAGCTAGTATACCTTTAAAAAGGCAAATCAAACCGATTTTTCCTTTTCTGATAACCGAATGCCAGGTACTCTCCACAGGCTCCGTCACGTTAGAGTCACCTACAAGCCAAGTTCAGAAAAGAGCAGGCTGTGAACTTGCTTGTTAAGGGACGGTAATAGGGACGGATTGCGAGGAACTGAGAAGGCAGCAACATCAGGCTGAGTATTAAATGAACCAGTTACGGGAGTCCGGGTGGCTCAGTCGGTTAAGTTCCTGCCTTCGGCTCAGGTCACGATCTCAAGGTCCTGGGCTCAAGCCCCGCACTGGGCTACCTGCTCAGTAGAGGGAGCCTGCTTCTCCCTCTAGCCCTCCTCCCATGCTTATGATCTCTCTCTCAGATAAATAAATAAAATCTTTAAAAAAGAAAAATAAATCCACCAGCAAAGAGCGAACCACGTTGACACACCCAGGTTGCTGCTGATGGAGACTGGCGGAAGGCCAGAAACAACAGGGCTCCTCCAACAAGGCGCCGCAGACCAGGAGAAGGGGTGGGCAGAAATCTGGGGAACTGAATCACCATCCTCTTCAGGCTGATGGAGGGAATGCCAACGGTCCCCTAAGCCCTTCATGTGATGCCAAAGGATGGGGCATGGCAAGGCAATCATTTTCGGCTCTGTGGGCAGAGGAGTGGTCTGAAAGAAATTGAGTCATAGGTTCTTTCTGACCACAGAAAACTGCTTTGAGCTGGGGAAACAGAAGACATCTGTGTGCCAGGAGGCACGGGAAAAATGCAAGGAAGGGGCAATTACTCAGGAAATTCTTGTTCCTTGTAGGTGCCTGGAAGAAGGGTATGGTCTGGTGTTTCACGTGAGTACATTCCAGCCGATACCAGGTGTGTTCAAAGGTAATTCCAGAGAGTTCTTTATTTTCAACAATTTTAACAAACTTCTTAATAATATTTAATTCCCCAGAGCAATTCAAATTTCAAAGAGGGTTCTATTTCTCTCAAATCTCAAAATCCAGACAGGAAACAAGAATAAGTTGGCTATTAAAATTTCTAAAACATCTGCTTCCTGGAAAAGAAGTAAGCTTGTCATTTTTTTTTTTTTCAAGTTAAATGGCACTAAAGTCATACACTCTTCAGAACCAGAATACTACGGGATATACTGCCGGATTCTGTTATTCATTCCCCTTGCCTAGCCTCGGGGAGAAGAGACACTGTGAGAGCAGATGACAGATGAATGCTCTGCAATGACAGTCTCTGGGTGGGGTGGAACGGGGCCGATACAAGTCTGTGTCCTTGCTGTCTATGCTGGCTTATGAATTCTTGTGTCTCATAGCTCCTCTCTAATGCTATCTCCCTTTTCGCAAAAGGGAAACCAGGCACCAAACATGCTGTGCTTCTTAGTGGAAAGAAAATAGTTATGGACAAGTGTCCTTGTCCTATCATAATCATGGTTAAAAGAGTGTGACCGTCTTTGCAACATAATGATCCTACAGAAATAATTAAAAAGTCAATCAAAAACACAGCATCGGGGTTACTGCCAAGACCTCCTCTTCTGGTAAGAAGCTGGCCAGAGTTAAAGCACCCTCACTCTGTCTGCAGACGCAGCCCCAGTAATGACGTTTTTTAATACCCGCGAGGAAACCCTGTCGTTGTCAGCTGTCAGCTAAGGTCAAACAAACCTCTTTACATGGTGACTATTTTAAAATCTAAACGAAATAGACAAATGGTCTTGAAACAAGACATTTCTATGTATAAATAACGTACATTGAATGTGCTGAGACCTACAGATGCATTCTGAGATTGCGTAAATGTTAAATACAATCATACAAAATATAGAGGGGTTTTGTTGTTGTAATGAAATTTTGTTATACTGGATATCCCTGGAACAACGATGCTGTAGGGATTGAAGACTTGCACTCTATAAAGTTAATTTCGATACGTTACTGTCACAAAAGAAATACATACACATTTCCAACTTGCAAGTTAGTTAAGGGTGTTTATTTAAAGTACTAGTCAAAACCAGTTTTAGACAACCAAAGAAAAGACATAATCTCTGAATTAGCTATAATGGAACTTAATCTACAATAGTGCTGGCTGTAGTAAGATTTGATTCATAAAGAACAAGCACTGAGATCAGCTCCTCCTGTGTTGGAGTGGCACGGGGGAAAAAAATCTTGTTCTGCAATCATCTGCTTTCAGTTCTTTAGGGGAAAGAAAACTGGGAGTCCCAGTATTGAAGTATTCCGTAAAATTCCTAAAAATATGGTCCGACAGTAAGAGATCAGCCAAGAAAACTGGAGAGTTCTTGATTTAAATGCAAATCCCAAAAGCACTGGTTTCTGCAAATTATTATCAGAATGTTCTGGAATAAAAATAAAGTGCCTTATAACTAAACCCTGTGAGACACTTTCTGTGGCTCAACACAGAGGCCAAGGGAAGGTGGCTTGGCATAACTGAGCAAATAAAAATGGGGCTGTTGAGAAAATCTTCTCGGGTGATGAATAAACTTAGGCTGAGAGACTTTCCTCTTTGGTTTTAGCAGTTTATCAGCCTTCGACAGACTGAGGAGAAAACAAGCGTTTGGCCATTTCTCTCCATTTATTAGAAAAATAACATCTATTTCTTGAATGTTCCTCATTTTCTAGTTTTCCTAGGTGGCTGTGATGCTTCAGAATTAAGATCCAGAGATCAGGAGATGCAGGCTTAAAGGCTGGGAGGCCGGCCGATGCTGACCTCCAGGCCCCACCAGTAAGAGTCCCCGGCAGGCTGTCCAATTTGAGGCTCGCATTTTTTAAAAAAAGAACGTTGTTGCCTATACCGCCCTAATAGTATTCAAGTACGGCTTTAAGTCCTAATATCAATCCTTAGAGTAGAACAGAATTCTGGCTTAATTTTACCCCAGAGTCCAATACAGAGTGTTGGTTCTCTTTTTTCCATACGTAATTGATGTAGATGGACAAAGATACCTATTCCAGGACTCTCTTGATCCTTGGAATACCTTCGCAGATAGGTACTTCTTGAGAATTAAAACACGATCAGAGATAGGTGGTTTCTGAAGCCAGGTGGCTGGTGTTCAAGTCTCAGCCCTGCCACTTCCTAGCGGTGGGATTTGGGGTCCATCACTCCATCCCTCCACACCTTGACTGTCTCGTCCGTCGGATAACGAGAGTCGCCTGTTTCATAAGGCGGTTCCGAACACAGAGCCGGCTACTGCGGCTGCTCCTGGTCCATAGAAAGTGTTCACTGAATGTCAAGTATTATCCCAGAAAGAAAGTCTCTGGTGTCCTCCCACTTAGAACTTTCTTCCCCTCTCGATTTTCCTCCGTAGGGCTGCCGTAAGCTCGGAGACAGTCGGCCTGCAAGGGGCAAGAAGCCGTAAGGCAGTTCCCCACCATGTCAGGTAAAATCAGAGGCGGCCTGCGTACCCCCGAGGCAGATCCTGTCTCTTTCCTGACATCACCTGTGATTTCTTCATTCACTAACATGAAAGTGCTACATGGGTTTCCCGCTAGTGGCAGAGTATGCCTCAAAATGTGGGAGAGAACTGCTTTCAGGGTGCTGAGCCCCTTAGTATCTGGTCGCTGGCGGGTGAGCTCCTTTCATCTCCTGTCCCATCCCCTCTACGCAAAGTGCTTTTAACCAAGAGAGATGGTGTGTGGTTCTCGAGGAGTAAGCCAATCAGGGCAGAGCCGCTCGCATCGAAGTACAAGGTTTTTGGGCAGGAGCCGCAAAGCAGTCTCCATCAGCTGCATTATGGAAGCCTGGGCCTTGCGTTCCCAGGGATAAAACGCTTATGCAGTATTACAATTAATTAAGGCACAATGAAGTCTGATCAATAAGGACTCAAAAATATTGTCCACAAGAGATCTCTCTGCTCTCACTGGCATGGCAGTTTTTCCACTTTAAATTAATTTTCCTTCAGTTAAATGAATGACTGATCTTACAATATTCACTAGCACAGAGTATAACTGGTAAGTGCATAAGACCAACTAGGCTTTAAGAAGTAGGCCTCTACAGGTTTTAAAAAAATACTATATTGCACCAGGGGTTATACGCAAACAACGAAATTATGGGACACTACATCAAAAACTAACGATGTACTGTAGAGTGACTAACATAACATAATAAAAAATTATTTTTAAATAATTTTAAAAATATACTGGTAGTTAATGAGTTTGGTGCTCAAAAAATTTAAGTTGTTGGCTTCTTTCAGTGGAGGGGAGTCAGAGAAAGCTCCTGCCAACACATGTGGTCAGACAGGGTCTCATCATCTATCACAGCTCGAAAACCAGCAAGTTTCAACTTTCGATTCTTCTGTAATTTTGGTTCAAGGTTTTTACCTGACCACGGTCCAGGATGCTCTCAGAATTTTAATCCAAATACGCTGGTCTAGACCAAACTTATTTCACTTGAGACACAGAAAGCCAAATTTGTAATAGATCAAAACCTTTTTAAAACAAGGGGTCACGTGACCTGGTCACTCGCTTAACAACCTATACAACAAAAGCCCATAAAGCAGAGAATAACTGGGATCATCAGTGAATTACCTGTTTAGTAGTAAGACCCAAGAATCTGAGGCAGGCGGTGACAATTCAGTTCTCACTAAGAAACAGTTACTGAGTGTTTATGCCACAGCAGGGCTGTCAGGTTTTATGGGAGATGAGACGTACAGAAGAACACAGTTCGGGTATAAAGAAGCTTCTCTTCCAGCGGAGAAGGGAAGACGTATCCATCAGTATAAAACCGGGTGGTACACAATCGTTCAGCCTCGAAAAAATCCTCTTTTACATGTATACGGCGATCTTCCAACTGGGAAACCAGGTCTGCAGTGGATCTCGAGATGCCCATGGAAGGACGCCTGCATCGGTCACCCAGGCCCAGGCCCAGAGATACCCACTGGTTGCGGGAACACCTCATTCCACACATTACCGACAATAAAGAGATGCTTAGAATTCCTGAACTGTGTCCATCTGGTAGCACGGACCCACACAGCTGCAGATATCCTGGAATTCAGCTCCGCGAGAAGCAGCTAGATGATGCGGCCTTCTGCACTTGGCCCCCAGGTGCTCATTTAGAGAACAGCAGCTCTGCGGGAGCGTCTACATCCTTAAGGCAGAAGAACAGATCAACTCAGCTCAAGTCTGTGACAGCAGCCTGAGAAAAGAAAGGCTCTTGCCCTTTAGGACTTTGCTCTATCGCGGTGTCTCCGACAGCACAGGAAGCAGAGCCGACGGGCGCCGGCCTCAGAGTTGGCTCGAGCTCTGGGGAGGTGCCGCTGTGCCCAGCAGCCAGAGGTGTAAGGAGGAAAGGTACTCAGGGACAGACTGCAGGCTTCTTTCATGTGAACTTGAAACGTCACGGTACTACGACGTCTGAGCTAAGAAGAGACTAAGCAGCTTTACGAGTTCATTGGCTCCTATACCTACACCTTGGCCTTTTGACGGCATGGCCTGCTGGGCCTCGGGCTTCAGGCCTCCAGTGTTAGGCAAGGCCAAGCCCGTGTGTGTCCCTGAGGGCAGGAGGGCTCAGACTGCTAATACAGAACCGTCTACTCATTTCCTAGACTGGGTTATTTCTCATTTTCTGGCCTTAATTTTATGAAAACATTTAATCCTACTTACAGAATTACTTGTCTAGGATTGAAAAGTGACCATACATTTGGGGTAATAATACTGACAGTCTGTGAGTCTTTAAACTTTCAAGTTAACTTATATCACAAATATTAGTTCTAAGTAGTTAAAATGCTATACAGTTTATTTCTAGGCACTAACAGACAAATGCGGCTGGCAGCATGATAAGCTTTTTTACCAGCATCCACTAGCTGAAGCCAGCTCCGGCAAGGCTGGAGTACCAGTCTTTTGCCGTGATGCAAGGGGACGGGGGTGGAGGGCGGAGGGAATCCAAACTGCTCACAGGAAGTACTGTGGACACTGGAAAAGCAGAGGAAGTGGTTTGTTTATCTTGTTCTTTCTTTGCAACAGTGCGGTGTCATCAAACAAAACTGAATAAAGGACTAGGTTAGTCATTTATTATCTGTGTGGCTTTAGGCAGACCAAGCAATTTCTTTAAACTTCACTGGCAAAATGTTAAAATAGTATGTATCAATATCAGTTCCAGAGTACAGTTATCCAGCTCAAATTAGCCCAAGTATAGGAAATACTGTGTCAACTCGAAAGTCCTAAAGAAATATCGATCGCTAATACTGATATTATTATTTGAATGCCAGTGTACATTCTGGAGGGGTTTTGATAGCATTTTAACAAACCTACGCAGGACTTCATTCATTCATTCACCAAACACTTCCTGAGTGCCTACGAGGACCCAGGCACTGTCCCAACCCCTGGAAATAAATACAATAAACACACCAGTGAACAGAAACAAGCTTATGCCGTCAAGAGGCAGTGGGATAGCAAATAGGGACGCGATCAACAGATGCGGTCAGGCAGTGGTACAGGCCACGTAAGAACTGAAGCAAAGTTCTGGAAAGAGAAAGGGCTCTCTGAGGAGGCTTTGAAACAGAAACCTCAAGTGACACGAGGAAGCAAGTCATGTGGATACTTGAGGGAACGGGAACGTGTGTGCCTGGCGAGTCTGAGAGACGGCACGGATGCCTCTGTGACCTCGGAACCTGTGTCCACAGCAGCAGGAAATGATGTGAAAGAGGCGGCCAGTCACCGCTGGGCCTTGTTGGCCACCATGATAATGGCTTTTTGAACTTTATTCTACGTGGAAAAGCAAGCCATTGGAGGGTTTTAAATAGGATTCTATTTACTATCTACTCACTATTTACTAAGTCCTGCTACATGCCAGATACTACGTTAGGCTCTAGACAACTGTGAAAAAACATGCTTCATCTATATTTTCTCTAAGCTCAGTCTGGTGCCGAAGATGTACAATAAAAGAAGTAATTACAATAAAAAGTTTGGTAAGTCCCATGATTTAAAACAAAACCAAACCAAACCCAGAGATCTGAAGACTGGTGGAAATTATCTCAAAGCTTTTTCTAGCACATCTGATTTCTTATTCGAGAATACAGGAGTGGGTGGAGTCGGGTTGGGGGAGGAAGAAGTATTCCGGGCAGAGGGAAATGCTCCACGGAACATCACCAGTTCAGGGAACTGGAAGGAAGTCAGGCTGACTAGGTGTACAGTGGGGGTTGGGCCGCAGAGAATGGCAGGCACCAGGTCATATGGCATTTCTAGACCACTGTTTTTCAAACAACAGTCATGACATCAATCTAGTAAGTTATAATCAATAGTTTTTAATGTAATAGAATAAAATATATTGGAGTGTGCTGCCCATAGTCAAGGCAAGTTTTGCTTCTCGAAAACAACTTCCGTTCAGGAGTATGGGTATATGCGTGTTCCAGGTCACAGTATAAGATATTGTTTACTACGGTCATGGTCAAAATGTCTGCAAGTCAGTGCCTCTGCCACATTGAGGAGTGAACTTTAGCCTAGAGGCAAACCATTTCGGGGGCGAACCACTGAAAAGTTTAAGCTGGAAAATGCTATGACCAGATCTGTGTGTGTGTGTGTGTGTGTGTGTGTGTGTGTTGTTTTTACATGCCTGTTTTAGAAAGAGTCCTCAGGCAGCATGTGGAGGATGGACCAGGGAGGGACAGGATGGGAGCCATTAGTTGGCTATTTCTCATCTGGGCAAGAACCCCTACGGACGTGGTCACAGAAAAGGAGGGCTGAACGGACAGAATTTGGTAACTGATCAGCTGTGACAGTGGTGAGTTTCTGCCTTGCTCGGGTGGCGACACCCACCATTCACTAGGATAGGCAACCAAGGATAGGGAGGGGGGAGTTCAAGTCAGGTTTGAAATGTTTCTATTGATGTGAATTCAAGACGTAAATGTGAAGTTGATCAGTAGCAATGGGCAGGATAGGTCACCCTTCAGCCCAGAGGAGAGGTCTGGGCCGGAGAGCTGACTGGGCGTTAACAGGGGGCGGAACATCACAGTCCTCCCTGCAGCCAGGGCAGTTAAGATGGCTCAGGACGATGGTATAAAGAAGGAAAGACTTAAAGGAGGAACAGAGGAAGAGAAGTCTGGCACAGATGAGGGCGAAGGTGAATCCAGAGAGACGGGAGGAAAACGAGAGAATGTGGTGTCTGAGAAGCAGTGAGGAAAAAGTGTTTCAGAAAATAGGGAGTGATTCAAGGATAAGAAAACACACAACCTTCTTTAAAAATGGGCCAAACACTTGGACAGACAAGTCACCGAAGAAGACAGATGGCAAATACGCATTATGAAAAGATGTTCCTCATCATACATCATCAGGGAATTGCAAATTAAAATCACAGGCAACCACCACGCATCTGTCCGTTAGCACGGCAGAACCCCAGAGCACGGACAGCACAGCCTGCTGGGCAGGATGCGGAGCCAAGGGGACGCTCACTCACTGGGGTGGGAATGCAAAATGCGGCAGCTACCCTGGAAGGCAGCTTGGCGGTTTCTTAAAAAACTAAACATATTCCTCCTTTCTATCCGGCAATCACACTTCCTCCTATCTGCCCGAGGAGTTGAAAGCTTCAGTCCACACCAGAACCTACACATGAAGTTTACAGCAGTTCTATTCATCGCTGCCCAAACATGGAGACAACCCCAATGTCTGGCGAGTAAACAGATGAATGGGGGTAAATCCACACAACAGAATGCTATTCGGCATTAAAAAGGAAAGGTGATCAAGCCCTGAAAAGCCAGAGAGGAACCCTATGTACGTATTCCTGCGTGAAAGAAGACCACACACTGTGGGATTCCAACTACTATACATGACGTTCTAGAAAAGGCAAACCTAGGGAGACAGTAAAATGATCAGTGGTTACCAGAGGTTGGGGAGGGGACCAAAAGGCATAGAGGATTCTTCCGGCAGTAAATCTGCTCTGTATGAGAGTGTAATGGTGGCTCCCTGTCAGCATATGTTTGTGCAAATCCACACAGTGGACACCACGGGTGAGCACTACTGTAAACTACGGACTTTGGATGATAATCTGATGCAGTGTCGACGTAGGATGACGGACTGTGACAGATGTGTGACGTTGGTGCAGGAAGGATACCGATCGTGGGGAAGGTTGCGAGCGAGGGGACATGGGTATATGGGAACTGGCTGCACTTTCTGTTCGCTTTTGCTGTGAACCTAAAAGTGCCCTAAAAAATAAAGTTTATTTTTATAAAAGAGAAAGAACGTAAGTCTGCTGGTCAGACGTGCAGATAAGGATCGAGGACACCCAGCAGATGAGGACGGGATCATGGATGACTGGCCAGAGCATGCTGCTGGACCCCGTCTCTGCTGCCTTTTATAGTAAAATTGGGAAAAGCTTTGTCTACTTCTTTTCGCCATTTCCCCTCCATTCCTTTTCTGTTGTGGACACATGAATTAGGTTTGAGTTCCTGTCCCTTCACCGAAACTGTCCTCCAATGAATGCCGGTGCTGATTTCCACCTTCCCAAATCCAATGTTCCACTCCCGCTCATCTTCTCTAACCTGTCAGCAGCATCTGGTAGAGTTCCTCCATCCCTCCTCCTTGAAACACATTCTTCCTTTTTTCTAGAACAGCAGCCCCTCTGGTTTACCTCGCTGGTGATTCCCATGCTGATCCCTTTTCATCTTCCTGATCTCTGACCATTAGAATGGTCCGGAGATGAGCCCCTGGACCCCTTCTCTATAATCACTACCTACAAAGCGATCCCATCTCATAGCTGTAAATATTATCGATACACCGATGATTCACAAACGGACATCCCTGGTCCACGACTTTTGGCTAAGCTACACAGTCCTATATTCAACAGCCTACACCAGATCTCAGCCTACAGGTGTAACGTGCATCTCAAACGAAATGATCTAAAACATCTCGCCAAAATTCGGTATCCTTCCCTAGTCATCCTCGTCTCAGTCAGCAGTAAGCCCATCCCTCCAGCTGCTCAAGCCACTTTAGTGACTCCTTCCACGTCAAATCCAGCACGAATGCTCTTGGAACCAGACTGGCTAGGTTCGAATTCTAGTTTAGCCACTTTGTAGCTGTGTTATCTTGGGAAAATCGCTAACCACGTCCTGGCTTCAGTTTTATCACTTGTAACATGGGGGTGACAGACTTATGTAGCTCACAGGGTTGCTGTAATAACGAAATGAGTCAGTGTTTATAAACTGCTTTGAACGGTGCCTGCCCCACAGCATGGAGTATCTCTCCAATCTGACCACTTCTCACCGTCTCCAGCTCCACACGCAGCCTGGGAATGAACCACCAGTCGCTCCGGTTGGGATGACTGCAAAAGTCCCCTCCGTTAGCCCCTAACCCTTTTAACCAGCAGAACAGCCAAAATGATTAAAAAACAAAACAAAACAAAGAACAATCACAGTCACGCGCTTTGGACTTATTTTGTGTGTTGGAAAATTGTGATAATAAAAGTTAGGAAAAAACCAAAGTCAGATCGTATCATGTTTCTGTCAATACCATCTGATCCGTTGTATTTGGCTCCAAGTAAAAACTCAGGTCTTTTCATTGACTAGGCCCTAAAAGCAAGTTCTCTCTTGCCTCTTTGACCTCATCGCTCGTGTCCCTGTCACTCCTTCCAAGCACAGAGGCCCTGGCCTGATTCTTGGAACACTGCAGCACGCTCCCTCCCAGGGGCCTCTGCCCTGGCTGCTCCCCCTGACTGGAAAGCTCGCCCTCAGGCTGCACGGCTCATTCCCTCACCTCCTCTACTTTTGTGCCAAAATGTTACTTTCTCAGTGAACGGGGTTCCTGATCCTACATTTTCAAATAACCTCCTGCCCACCAGCGCTGACCCCCTTCTCTATTTTATTTTTCTCATAGCACTTAAACCATTATCAGACATGCTATGAAGCCATTAAAGCTAAGGAGACTTAAAGTAAAATCTAGAAAAAGTTTCCCCTATTTACTCTAAAAGGCAGTTCCCGTGTGCTTATATTGTGTCGCCAACATGGGTCACACACTCTGTGCGTCGCTCCTTAAACCTGAAAACATGTCGAGGCAAAAGAAACTAGACGCTTCCAGCACAGTCTCTGAGCTGTTCCTTTCTCACGTGCACAGAAATGGTGAGGAAACCCTGTAGGTTCTGGGCAGCTGGTGTCTGGAGGGTTACAGCTTTCCGAGGGTTACTGACCACCCTACTGCCCACTCATTTGAAAACCACTTTTTTTATTTGAGTCTGGGGGATACATGTCATGGAAGTGGGAAATGTGGCAGCAAGACTGAGAAGCAAAGCCTGCTCCATCCTGGGCATTGCTGGCCACAGTGCAGCGGGGCCCCCATAATTGAAAATATTCTTGTGAAAAAGAGTGGGAGGGGGGTGAAGGGCAGGGGTGAAGCAGGAATATTTGTTGCCTTGTGACTACGTGACTCTTTTCACAGACTATTTAGTTCAGTTTTCAGAGTAACGCCCTCACCAAACTGCCAGCCACTTACAGATGAGGAAACCAAAGCTCAGGCAGACTTAGCAGTCAGTCAGCCACGCGACATGAGCAGCTGTAGGCGGTGCCAGGGCCAAACTCAGGCCGCCTCAGCAGGGCCACCGGACGCCACAGGCTGTACGCTATGTTCCCAGAGAGCCCCACTTCCGGAGGCGCTGGTTCAGCACACTGGCGCTAAGAAAGGCTGTTGAATGGGCCGTTCATACTCTGTCACCCAATTCCTGCGAGGACTCAGCATGTCTAACTCTCTGTGAACCCCATCCCTGCTACGTGCTGGTAACTCCCTTACCTGTGGACATAAAAAATGGGATGCGGAACTTTCCACTCAACACCCGGGCCCGCAGATTCTGCAGTGTGCTCCCATCAAATGGCAGGGCACCACACACAAGCACATAGAGGACGACTCCAAGGCTCTGCATCCCAAACAGAGAGTACACACAATTAATCGCATCAGAGGAAACAAAAGAGGCCATTATAGTATGTGTATGAAGACGGTGGTGAGTCATGCACAAGATAATGGAACAAACTTTTTCTTCTTTCTTTGTAAGAAATAATATGAGGCGTTGTCAAGGTCAATCATCTTTTGGATAGTTAACATTCTTCTTTGCGTCCAGACATTAATTTTGGGTAACATATCTAGAATTTCTCTCCACACTCATCCTCGAGGGAGAAGGCAAGTGGCAATGACAGAAAGAATCTTTGTTCTTGGCAAGGGCACCCACCCAAGATTGCTCTTGGGCTTTTTTTTTTTTTTTTGCAGATGCAAAAGGGGGAGTTTGGCACCTGCGGCTCGGTCCATAAGACAAGAGCTGGAGGAAAGACTGCGTGAGGAACTGGGAACTCAAAGCACAGGGATGGAGGTCTCGATTCGTGTGCAGCCTTCGCGGTCCCCCAGGGTGACGGCGGCTGTTCCCAGTGAAGGAGAACCACCAGCCAGGGGGCTCAGGGAGGACAGTACATACCCAGATGTCCACTTTGGGCCCGTCATACTCCTTTCCCTCGAAGAGCTCGGGCGCCGCGTAGGGGGGGCTGCCGCACCACGTCTTCAGCAGCTGCCCGGGAGTGAACAGGTTACTGAAGCCAAAATCTAGAAAGACACATGGACACAACTCATGTTACTAGCTTCTCGTCACTGAATAAAGGCTCTGGTGCGTTGAATGTGAGGATCCAATGGGAAGAGGGACCATTGAGCAATCCTCCAACAGCCATTGGAACTCGACACACTGGTGGGAGGGAGCCGCAGGCGAGCTGGGACACCCAAGACCCCGGTTAGCTGAAGGACGCGCAACAGGCCTGCGTGAGCAGAACCAGCGCTGCCGCCCTCAGAAAGCTCCACGGAGGTGGCCAACACACCTACGGCCTTCAGAACAAAAGTGACGTCGGGAAGTGACTGATGTTAAGGCCGCGTCAGAATTAGTGACACCTTTAAGCCCACTCACCAGGACCCAGACTTTTCCTATTATTTTTACCTCTTATGGCAAACACATTTACGAACACTAGAGACACACAGACTTGAAAATTTAGATAAAGTGACGCTATTATCATTATGGTGGCTTATTCAAAAGAAAGATTAGGCAACTTATTTACACATTGAAACAGGAACATGTGCCATTGAACTCCAAGGCCCTTTGTGCTTCAACATCCCCCTACTTCTCTACTTCTCTTCCCCTTCCGCTCTTTTAGGAGCCGATGGGAGACAGGAGAGGTGAGACGCGGAGAGGAATGCTCAGAAAATGAGCAAGGATGGCAGGCCAAAGGACAGAGAGCCACTGACTTCTGAATACTTTCATGTATGTATTTACAAGAACGACTCCTCTGGGAGCCAGCCTACTCTCTCCCGCCCCAGGCCTACCACATTCCCTGCGGTAATAGCGCCTGAAAATGCCCAGCGCCTCGCTACTCCCCCCTCCGCAGTTTTACTCCCCTGGACAAGCCCGTCTCCATGTGCTACCGGCTTTACTCCTTTATTCCTTTTACAGCACGTGTGTTCTTGTAAGGTGTGTGCTGATTTTGTCTCTCTCTCCTTGCTAAGGCTGCCTCTTCTGGTCCCATAGCTTCCATTATCATTTTTTTGGTAATAATTCTTGAAGTTGCTATCTCTGGTCCTGGTACCTCTCCTAAATTCCTGATATGAACCTCTAATATACCTGGGAAGAAAGAGCTCATACTCGCCACCTTCCCAAAACCAAACTGTTCTGCTCATGTTCCCATTAATGTTCGTTGATGGCATTGCCATCCCAGCTACTGGGAGCTCTGGAGTCTCCCTTCTCCCTCCAAACTGTAGTAAAACTTTTCATACTTCTACCCCGGGTGTCCTGAACCCATTTCCATTCCTACCAGCTCGACTCACACTTGTGTTCTCTCTGACCGAGGCTTACGCATGGCTCACTACTGCTAATTCATTTCCCTCTAGGCCACTCATTCACAGTGTGGGGACAGTCACATAAGTCATGTTGTGTCAACTCCTCACTCAAGAACACAGGGGGCTCCTGTCTGCTCACAAAACAGTCTAACCCTCTGAGCCTTATTCTTCAAGCCCCCCACGGCCCAGCCCCGTCCACCTTTCCAACTTCTCCTGGCCATTCGAGTATTGCTAGACTACTCACATCCTGTGTTCACAGGCCTTCCTTTGGCTACTTCCTCTCTGTGCCATGCCTCTTCCTTTATTTCCCACATTGGAAAGATCTCTCATTTCCAAGGCCCAGTCAAATATTACTTCCTGTATGAAGCCTTAACTGGTTTCCACCACAGAAGACTATGTCAGTGGCTTCCTCCTCTGTGCTTGCATAGTCCTTCGTTATACCTCTATGTCCCAATTACTCTGCCTTATCTTATGCTTAGTTGTATTATGTGTTTATGCCCTCCACTAGTGAGTAAATGGGGGGACGAGAGCTGGATTTACCTGTTTCCATGCAGTGCTTTCACACACAGCAGAAAGGGCCACTGAACGAAGTGGCAATAAAATCAGGCCAAGCCTCCTGTCACTTTCTGGCTCCCAGAGCCTTGTCATCCTTATAAAGGCAGCCGGCCAGCCACTGGCTAGAGTCTCTACCTCCTAGCCCTCCAGCCTACACTTCTAAAATTAACGTAATGATCACAGGGGGCTTAGAGGTCAGAGCCACCATTAGAAACATTTACAGCTACTCCCATAAGAAATCGAATATTCTCTTTCATCAATGGGAAATAAATATCACTTCTGCTAATTCTTTCTTTACCTCCCACAGGAAATATCGTCCACCTTCTCTGTACTCCCCTACTACTTTGTATTTCTCCCCAATTCTGGTTATTTCCACCTATATATATCCTATTCTCCTAGCTCCTGAAAAACACACACTCTCTCTAGTTCTTTAAGAATACCTTACTCACCTCTCACTCTCTCTGATTACCCAGTATAATAGTGTTTATGTCATTTTTAGAGATTTTATTCATTTGACAGACAGAGATCACAAGCAGGCAGAGAGGCAGGCAGAGAGAGTGAGAGGAAGCAGGCTCCCTGCCAAGCAGAGGGCCCAATGTGGGACTTGATCCCAGGACCTTGAGATCATGACCTGAGCCGAAGGCAGAGGCTTAACCCACTGAGCCACCCAGGCGCCCCACTAGTGTTTAAACACAACAGGGTCCTACTAAATGTCAACTATGAATGCAACTGCACTTGAAGCTCTACCAACCAACCTACAACTTTTGAAACCCAGTATCTTTCATTTACTAAAGTCTGCATGCGCTGAACCCTGTTAATATTTCTCCTGTGAGACTGAGGACAGGTTGTTAAAAATCCTAACAAATGAGATTCAGCAAAGCAGATGTCTTTGAGAATTTTCCAGAAAGAGGACCTTAGTTGTTTTGTTTTGTTTTAATTGGCTTGCACACCTCTTCCTCAGGTCCTCTTCCACGGCTGGCCCTCCTCTGTTTCATGTGGAAGAGACGTGGAGATGGCGTCTGTCATAACAGAAGAACGCTGACGTTGGTGGGACTGCTTATTTAGCAAAGTCCAGAGGAGAGAGTCATGGAGTATTTTGTATTTTGAATGGACAACACAACAAGCAAAGCAATTAAGTAAAAGCAGTAGGTTTAAAATTTTCCCAATAAACAGCTTTAAAATATATAGGACATTTCTCATTTTGAACCATAGATACTCTACCTACAATTAGCAACCATTTAACCCGTTTAGTCTGCTGGGGAGGGGAAGGCACAAACTTAATGGCATGAGCATGTTTATTCCAGCTAGCAAACAGGAAATCTTTACAAAGGAAACACTCTCCAAGGGAACCATTTCCAGTGGCGGGTACGAGCTTGGATTGCTATGAGGCGCTAAGATGAGAAATGACCGCCCAAGAATGAATGATACGCTCCGGGTCCGACAACTGCAGGCATCCACATCTGGGCAAGCACCTGCTTCGACGGCGCGTCACAACCCGGGGGCTTGCTCAACAGCTATACCGATGACCAACAGCAAGATTTCAGCAAGATTCAACAACAACCGCCCCCCGCCCTGCCACCCACACACCTGCTTGCCCTTGTTTCCTAGTACACACCAAGCAGAAATCCTCTAGTCCTGCAAACCTGTCAAGGGGTCCCCTATAACCACACCACATGTTGTTCCCACTCCTCACTGCACATTTATGCAAAATCCGTCTCTCCTTGCCGGCTAGGACACTTCATCTTTTCCCATGAAAGCCAGCTTCCTCTGATGAGTGATCCTGGAGGCCCCAGTTCATTCTTTAATGTACCAAACCTCACGGAATACGACCCCCCCCCACTTCAACACAGGTCACTGTAACTCCAGAGCTTCACTGAGAGCGAATGCGGCCGCACCTTCCCCGCTACTGCCTCCTCCCAGGGCTTCACGTGCGACCTCAGAATGGCTGTGTGCCTTGTGGGGTACAGCTCTGGCCGGCCCACTGTCCATTCGCCGATAACGTAACTTACTTTCTGAAAATCTAAGTGACTGATGTGGGGAAACCTCAAGTTATTAACATACTAAGTCTGGAACTCATTTTGAAAGTTTAGTTCCTTCTAATCCACACTCCAGGGACTGAACCACTGGAACAGGAAGCATACCTCCTCCTTACTCTCCTGGCTGCTTACCTTCGAGGGGCATTTTAAGAAGAATGGAAGGAAAAAATGAAAGTTGAAACTCAAACCAATCTGTTTTGGGTTCCGTTGGTAGTTTCGGGAAGTAACTCCCCACTGCTGGGTTGTTGTGGAGGCAGGAAGGGGCAGGTGGGGACACACTCTTCCCCTTGCCCCACTCATGGCCTGTTTTTACTCAGACTGTTCTTCTCTAGCCTCACTGAGATAAATGTCATATTCCATAAAAGGACCCAGTTAAGATGCACTGTTCAGTGGCTTTTAATATTTTCATAGAGTTGTACAACCATTACCTCAATTGATTTTAGAACATTTTCATCACCCAAAAAGAACCCTGTACCCATCAGCAGTCCATCTTCATTTCTCCCCCAACTCTCCCACCAATAAGCGCAGCCCCAAGCCATCACTCCTCAGCTTTCTGTCTCCATGGATTTGCTTACGCTGGACATTTCCTATAAAAGGAATCATACAATACGTAGACTCGGTGTCTGGCTTCTGTTCCTTAGCATAATGCTGTCGAGGCTCATCCATGTGTTATCATCCATCAATCAGTGCTTTGCTCTTTTCTTTACCACCGAGGGATATTCTGTGGTATGGTTATACTGTGTTTTATTTATCCACTCACCAGTTGATAATTTCCACTTTTCAGTACCATGAAGAATGCTGCTATGAGCATTCTTATATGTCTTTTGTGAGTGTATGTTTTCATTTCTTAGGGTTGTGTGTGTGTGTGTATATATATATATATATATATATATATATATAGTGACTTATAAAATATGTATATATATCTATCCTTACGGGTGTGTGTGTGTGTGTGTGTGTGTGTGTGTGTGTGTGTCTCATATGGTATGGTAACTCCATGATTAAATTTTTGAGGAACTGACCAAACTTTTATCCAAAGTGGATGCCACATTTTACATTCCTACCAACAATGTACAAGTGTTCCAGTTTCTCCACATCCTTGCCAATACTTATTACTGCCATATTCTTTTTAATTACAGCCAACCTACGGGGGTATGTGGTATCTCGCTATGATTTTGGTTTGCATTTTCCTGTTGACTAATAATGTTATGCATTGTTTCATGTGCTTGCTGACCATTCGTAGATGTTCTTTGGATAATTGTCTATCCAAGTCCTTTGCTCATTGTTGAATTGGGTTGTCTTATTACTATTGAGTTGTAAGAGTTCTCTATACTCTCTGGATACAAGTCCATTGATACGATTTGCGTATTTTCTCCCATTCTATGGAATTCTCTCCCACTCTCTTAATGGTGTCCTTTGGTGCACAAAAGTTTTTAATTTGGATGAAGTCCAGTTTATCTAGCCTTTTCGAAGGTCACTTATGCTTTTGGTCATTTCGGAGAAACCACTGCCTAACACAAGGTCGTGAAGACTCATCCCTGTGTTTTCTTCTAGAAATGGTTATTTTCAATACCAAATAACCCAAATGGTTATTTGGGTGGAATCCGCCACCCAAATAAAAAACTATTATCTTGATAATTACTTACGTTGAATCATAAACACCCTCATCCCATCCCCTTCTCTCCCAATCACTGATTTTCATCCTGTCTGTACTTCAGAATCACCAATGCAGTTTTAGAAATGTTGAGGGATCCACAAACCCCGCGTCAGCCCTACTGGATCTCCTGGACATAATTTAGACATCGGGATGTAAACAAACGAACAAAAAGGAACTCTTTCTGAAGCAGTTTGAGGACCACGCTTACTGGCACTGAGGAGTCAGCACTGCAGCTTCTAGAGCGGACAGGTGATGCACTGAAATTAACCTGAAAGCAAGATGAGACTAGAGGTGAGGTGAAGAGGAAGGCTTGTGATAAAGCAGAAGTAATGAAAATGAGAAAGACAGTTCAAAAAATATTTTGAAAAAACTGGGCAGGACTTGAAGACAGATTGAACACACAGATAAAAAGGAGGGGAAAGCAGACAGTATAACCATGCATGTCTGGGTAGCCTGGGCACATGAAAGTCTAGACAGTAGTAGTTGGTTTGGGAAGAAAAAAATATGTATTTTTGTTCTATCCTGAGTTAAAGGAGATGAGAAGAAATTCAAGTTAGATTTTCTGAGGAACTGAGTCATAGTATTGAATGGGTAAAAATTTTTTGAAAGAATAAGTGCAGAAAAGGGGATGGCTGGGAGTTAAGGCTTAGAAGGTACCCCTAAGTACTTCCCACTCTATGGGTACAGGAAGAGAAAGAGGATGCAGCCAAAAGCAGAGAGAAAGATCATTACAACGAGGAAGCTGAGACAGGAGAGAAGCACGTGAAAGAAGGGCAGTCCGTAGTGACATATGATGTCACCCAAGTAGTTTGTGACCTGCGTCTGTGGGAAAACTATGGTGAGATTGTTACTCGAGATCAGAAATGGCGTCAATTCCCCTCAGAATTTCTATTTGTCTTAATGAAATGCTAAGTTGTACAGACATAATCCAGATTCATTCTGAATCACCTAGACGCCATACTGTGAGCACAGTAAGGCATTTCTTACCAAGTCCGATGACAAATAATGGTTCTCAACTATTAGGGAATTCAGTCGGGGTACCTAGAAAGGAGCCACCCGGCCATGGAGCCAAGTGGCACAATCCTGGACAGAGTCTGGTATGTGGCATGACCTAGAACCAGACCGGCCTGGTCTCGCTCAGAGCAGCCCTTTCCCCATTTCTGCCGTACTCTCGACCATACAGAATAAAGTAAGAAGACATTTGTAAAGGACACTCTGTTGAAAGCTGGGTGACAGTGGCATGTTACTTATCACCTCATTAAGAGGAGCATTATTTTTGTTTTATGCCTGGGAAAGTGAGGCTTGTTAAGTAACATGCCCAAATTTGAAGTTTAAAAAAAAAATTTCCAAGAACAAGGCCAAGCCCATAACGCCAGCCTGGGTGCCCTCAAATCCCACACCCACAACTGTGCTTTCAGCATCTTATGTAGGTTTACATTGAGGTAAATGTACATCCCATAACTCTTTTCGCACAACTTCCAAATTCCTTAGTTATTACATTCTGTTTTTCATTTCATTCTTGACTCTCAACCCCTCACTCTGCTTATGTAATTCCCAAAGTCATATCGTGCTTGAGGCATACTGCATGTTTCTTTAAAAAACAGTACTCTGGAAAGAATTGTAAGCCCTACATATCACTGAGAAAAGGCCGAATTTTTCAACACATGGCATAGGAACAGCTGGTTTTCCATGTGGAACAAAAATTAAATAGGACACCTTCCTCACACTAAGCCTCAAATCAATTCCAGGTGGATCACAGATTCAAGGCAAAAGGTAAAACTACTAAATTTTTAAAAATAAAGTGAGTATCTTTAATGCCTCAACAGATGGAAGGATTTCCGAAATAAGAAACAAAAACCACTAATCATAAAGGAAACAGTGGTGATTTGGTTACATTAAAATTATACCAAAATATCTATTCATTGAAAGATGTTTTAAAAAGAGCAAAATGAAAGGGGCGTCTGGGTGGCTCAGTCGGTTGAGCGTCCAACTCTTGGTTTCAGCTCCGGTCATGATCTCAGGGTCGTGAGATCAAGCCCCGCATCAGGCTCCACACTTGGTGCAGAGTCTGCTGGGGATTCTCTCTCCCTCTCCCTCTGCCCCTTTTCCAGCTCACATGATCACTCTCACTAAAATAAATAAACAAATAAAATCTTAAAAAAAAAAAAAGTAAAATGAGCAAGCACAAAATGAAAGAAAACATTTGTAACCCATACAACAAAAGACTCACATCCTTACTAGTGAAACAAAAAACAAAAACTATGAATCAGTAAGAAAGACAACCCATCAGAAAAATGCGCAAAAGACTTATTTAAACACACTTCACAAGAAAAGGCCAAAAGATGTGAGCAAGAGTTCAAACTTGTTATTAGAAAAATTAAAACACTAAAACCTACCCACACAGTCACCCACACACCCACCGGACTGTGAAACTTACAAATAGTAAAACTTACAAATAATAGCCAGCACTGGTGAGGGCGTGCAGGAACGGACACGCGCATGCACACCTGACACCAGTTCAGCATTACCGGCAAAAGCCAGAGACAGACATAATGTACGACCTAGCGACTTTGCTCCTTGACTAACACTCCTGAATGCTTGAGACTGCACAAGGATAAACGCTGAAGAATGTTCACGCAACTATTGTACGAGCTCCAAATTGAAAGCAACGCAAATATACGTCACTAGATACGATGGAAAAAGGACTTGTGGTATATTCATATCATGAAATACAATAAAGAAATAAAAGTGACTAAATCACAGCCATACAGACATGGAGAAATCTCACAAACACACTGTTGTGTAAAGTAAGGCACAAACTAATATATTTCGTATGATTCCATTCATACATAGTCAAGAACAGGCAAACTACATGAAGGATGAGTCCACTGCACATTATCCCCAATAAATACGATCCCTTGTGGACCACAAGCGGTAAAACACAGAAATTCAGACAGCAATTACCTCTTACAGCAAGGATGAGGTAGGGATGGTGGGGTGCAGTCTGGGCTGATGAAATTATCTAATTCTTGCTCCTAGTGGTAATTGCACAGGTGTTTGCTTTACAGTATACTTTCATTAAATACACGTATATGGTTAATGCACAATTCTGTCTACTTATATTGTATTTCACTATGAGCAGAGAAAAAAATGAGAAGAGCATAGGATCTTTTTTTCTTCCCTACTTCTGTTTTTCTTGCCATTCAGGGCAGTTTCACTGGGATCTAAGCGCCATCATCATCAGGGCTCAGAGGAATAGAGATTAGGCTGTTTTTCCTCACCACTGATTTCTTACCACCTAGAAGAGCATCTGGCAAAAGACAAGGCATTCAATATTTTACAAATGATTCACTGATTAATCAAGAGCAGAGAGGGAGGGAGAAAAAGAGGAAAAGAGAGAGAAGGCTAAAAAAAAATAAATGCTTGAGAACTCAGAGCAGCGTTTTGTGAACAGTTAAGAGGCCAGGAACTGGAGCTACTCATTAAAAACAGAGAGCTCAATGACATTTTTGTTGAAGACAACCATAATCCTAAATGAAGGACTGTAAACTATGAAGATTTTATATACAATGATAACATTTACAGTTGTAGTCAAATACAATTTAAAAGGAGTAAATATTTTAATGATCTATATTATCACTTCAGAAGTGTGAGCAATAAATTTCTGTTATTCATATGCTACTCGAGCTGTGGTATTTTGTTACTGCAGCCAGAATGGACTAAGACACATTACTTATAAGTAATTTAACAATCCATTTTTTCCTATAATGTTACTATCTTCCCTAATTTAAGATGAGCTGCTAACAAAGAACAACATTGAGAAGATTCAGATCTCTCTTCTTTTCCTTTAATACGACCAACCTAAGGTAAACAGGTTTATTAATAAAACTAGCAAACCAGAAAGAAAGAAAGAAACTTGGACGGCCAGAAGAAAGAGGAGGAAGGGAAAAAACAAAACAAAACCAAAAAACAAAACACCCAGATAGTAAAACAAACAGGCAAAATTGGATAACTGAGAGTTGACATAATTTTGGCAAATTTTTCAATTAAATAATCTTAACTCTCTCCTAACTTTAGAACATATTTTATTTTCTGACTATTACCTTTTGATTATTCAAATCCCATAAGTAACAAGCCAGAGAATAGACGGAGCCTCACAATTTCTTTAAAACCACAGTCATTTTGTATTTAATAACTTTTTTTAGTTTTCTAGAATTAACATCATCCTAAGGAATACTGGAGTACTCTATTTCCTCAACTCATGTCAACCTGGGATCATTCTAGTTCAGGGACACAAGTCAAATAACTACACTATCATAAGCTCAAGTTCAGCTCACGTGGCTCAGGAAGAAGAACACTACCAGACCAAACACTGGAGCAACATACAGGAAAAAACAGAAGAGGGGCAACTTCAATAGAAGTAAAATACAAGAATAAAAAAGCAACAAACTTAAGGCAAAGAAGAGACTAGAGTCGATGTATATTCAAAAAGTTAAATATATACTTTATAGTTTCAAAGTGGTACTTATGAAGTCAAAGAAAGGCCTGAAGCCCTATGAAGAATTTCTGTGCTCCATTTTTTTCAAGTGCACATGAAATACTGTCCAGGACATATCACATGTTAGACCACAAAACAAATTTCAATAAATTTAAGAAGACTGAAATCATATCAAACATCTTTTCTAATCACAACAGTATAAAAGCAGAAATCAATTTCAAGAAAAGAACAGGAAGAAACAAACATACATGGAGGCTGAACAACAGGCTCCTGACCAGCCAATGGGTCAACAAAGAAATCAAAAAGGAAATAAAATAATACCTGAAGACAAATGAAAATGGAAATACATGCGATCAAAATCTTTGGGATGCAGCAAAAGCACTTAGGAGAGAAATTTTATAGTGATACAGGTCTAACTCAAGAATCAAGAAAAATCTCAAGTAAACAATCTAACTTTACACCTAAAAGAACAAGAACAAGAACACACAAAGCCCAAACTTAGTAGAATGAAGGAAATAACAAAGATCACAGCAGAAATAAATGAAATAGAAACCAAAAAATATAGAAAAGACCAATGAAAACAAGATCTGGTTCTTTGAAAAGATAAATAAAACTGATGAACCTTCAGATAGACTAACCAAGAAAAAGAGGACTCAAGTAAATAATATCAGAAATGAAAGAGAAGTAACAACCAACGCCACAGAAATATAAAAGAGTATAAGAGACTACTACAAAAAATTACAAGTGAACAAATTAGACAAACTATAATAAATGAATAAATTAGTAGAAGCATATAATCTTCCAAGAATGAGCCAGGAAGAAACAAACAAACAAAAAAATGAACAGATCAACTACTAGTAATTAAATTGAATCAGTAATCAAAAACTCCCAACAAACAAAAGTCCAGGACCAGATGGCTTCACAGATGAATTCTACAAAACATATGAAGAAGAATTAATACCTATTCTTTTCAAGCTCTTCCATAAAATAGCAAAGGAAGGAATGCTTCTGAATTTATTCTATGAGGCCCACCATTACCCTGATACCAAAACCAGAAGATGAGGGGCGCCTGGGTGGCTCAGTGGGTTAAAGCCTCTGCCTTTCGCTCGGGTCATGATCCCAGGGTCCTGGGATCGAGAGCCCCCGCATTGGGCTCTCTGCTCTGCAGGGAGCCTGCTTCCTCCTCTCTCTCTCTCTGCCTGCCTCTCTCCCTACTTGTGATCTCTATCTGTCAAATAAATAAATAAAATCTTTAAAAAAACACACACAAAAAACCAGAAGATGATACTACAAAATAAAAAAACTACAAACAAATGTCTCTGGTTAACAGATGTAAAAATTCTCAACAAAATGTTGAGTATATTGAAAAATACATTAAAAGGATCATTCACCTTGATCAAGTGGGATTCATCCCAGGGATGCATGGATGGTTTAATATATACAAATCAACCAACACTATATACCACATTAACAAAATGCAGGTTAAAAATCATATGACCATCTCAATAGATATAGAAAATAATTTCACAAAGTTCAACATCCATTCATTATAAAAACTCTCAATAAAGCCAGTATGAAGGGGACATATCTCAACATAATAAGGGCTGTCTATGACTAATCCACAGCTAACATCACATTCAATGGTGATAAGCTGAAAGCTTTTCCTCTAAGATCAGGAATGAGAGACAAGGATGTCCATTCTCACCACTTTCATTCAGAAAAGTACTGAAAATCCTAGCCACAGCAATCAAACAAGAAAGAGAAATAAGAGGTGTCCAAATTGGTAAGGAAGAAGTCGGACTGGTACTATCTGCAGATGACAAGATGCTCTCTAGAGAAAACCCTGAAGACTCCACCAAGAAACTACTAGAACTAGTAAATGAACTTGGTAAAGTTGTAGGATACAAAATCAACATAGACAAATCTATTGTTTCTATACACTAATAATAGCAGAAAGAGTAATTAAGAAAACAATCCCATATACAATTGCATCAAAAAGAAAAAATACCTAAGAATAAATTTAACCAAGGAGATAAAATTTCTGTACTCTTAAAACTTTTAAGACATTAATGAGAGAAATGAAAGAGGACAAAAATAAATGCAAAGCTATATCAGCTGACAGACTGAAAGAATTAATATTGTTAAAATGCCCATACTACCCAAGCAATCTACAGATTCAGTGTACTCCCTGTCAAAATACCAACAGTATTTTTCACAGAACTAGAACAAAATATCCTCAAATGTGTATGGAACCACAAAACACCCTGAACAGCCGAAAGCTAAAAGAGAAAGAGATATCCCAGATATCTAACTATATCAAAAAGCTATAGTAACCAAAACAGTAATGGTACTGGCACCAAAAACCTCCACAGAGATGAATGGAACAGAATAGAGAGTCCGGAAATAAACCCATACTTATATGGTCAATTAATCTATGATAAAGAAAGCAAGAACACAATGAGGAAAAGACCATTTCTTCAATAAATGGTGCTAGGCAAACCAAATAGCTACATGTAAAAGAATGAAACTGGACCACTTTTCTACACCATGCACACACACAAAAAAACCTTCAAAATGGACTGAAGACCTACCTGTGAGACTTGAAACCATAAAAATCCTAAAAGAAAACCAGAGGCAGTAAATTCAAGAACAACAGCCTTAGTGATATTTTCCTGGATATGTCTTCCCAAGCAAAGAAGCAAAAGCAAAAGGGACTATATCAAACAAGAAGGCTTTGCAGAGTGAAGGAAACCATCAACAAAATGAAAAGGCAACCCCACCGAATGAGAAAAGACATTGATAAATGAGATGTCCAATAAGGGATTAATATCCAAAATAAATAACCAACTCACACAACTCAACACCAAGACCCCTAAATAATCCTAGTAAAAACGGGCAGAGGACCTGAATAGACATTTTCCAAAAAGAAGAAGAAGAAAAAAAAAAAAAAAAGACACACAGATCGCCAACACATGAAAAGATGTTCGCCATCACTAATCATCAGGGAAATGCAAATCAAAACCACAGTGAGGTATCATCTTACACCAGTCGGATACAACAAATGCTGGCAAGGATGTGGAGAAAAGGGAACCCTTGTGCACAGTTTATGGGAATGTAAACCAACACAGCTAACTCTAGAAAACAGTATGGAGGCTCCTCAAAAAACTAAAAATAGAAAAACCATACAATCTAGGAATTTCACTACTAGGTATTCACACAAAGAAAATGAAAACACTAACTGAAAAAGATCCATGTACCCCTATGTTTATTGCAGCATTATTTACAATGGCCAAGATATGGAAACAGCCCAAGTCTCCATCAATGGATGAATGGATAAAGAAGAAGATACATACTGTGGAGTATTACTCAGCCATAAAAAAAGAATGAAATCTTGCCATTCCGTGACAACATGGATGGACCTAGAGGGTATCAAGCTAAGTGAAATAAGTTAGACAGAAAAATACAAATACCATACAATTTCAGTCATATGAGGCATCTAAAAAACAAAACAAATGAACAAACAAGAACAAAACATGAAACGTACCCGTAAATGTAGAGAACTGGCGGTTGTCAGCCGGAGGGGACTGGAGGAGCGGGTGAAACAGGTATTAAGGGGTTTTAAGGGGTACAATGAATGATGAAAAGTCCAACGTAGGGAATACAGTCAGTGGGATTATAACTTTGTATGGTCACAGGGTAACTACATATATTGTGGTGAACATTCTGTAATAGTTTCAGAAAATTCTCAGGTACGAAGATGCCCATAAAGATCCTTTATGTCCCCAACTGTTCACTGGCAACAGGAAAGACTTATGATCTACAGATTCGACATTAAGATGATGAATGTTCTAAAAAGTTACATAAGAAAACAGCAGCAGAAACCGGTTAAGATGGATACTCCTATCCGCACAACAGAAGCCACATGGGTGGGGTGGTTCTCTTCATGTGGCCTATGGTCATTTATTTCTCCCCTCACAAGTGGCTCCTAAAGTAATTTGTTAAGTCTCCTTCCAGCCCCCAACACTCCGGTTGGTTAGCATTTGTCTGCAGGCTGAAACGGTATCTTCTATCCCCTTCTCATAATACAGAGCACAGACTTTAATTTGAACCACATGTCTGTCTTCGAGGGATGGTTTAAATACCAGAGCTTTACTATCAATTTTGAGACTTGAAATTCTTTGTTCTAGGAAAGATCAGGAGCCTGGGGCTGTATAGGACAGAGATATCGTATCCCTAAAAGTAAGCATGTCATCAACTGGGTATGTCTGTGTGGTAAGGGGAAACAGGAAAGAACGAATGGCACTAATTTAAAAATCAGGACAGCCTGCAACAGGAAATTTTCTTATTTGGTCCACCACTTCAGAGCAACACCCTTGACTTCGTTTCGGGCTGACCAGGAAGCAATGCAAAGCAGATGTAAACAGATTAGGCACAGCCTGCAGCCAGTTCCAATGTTCACAATGTCTGTTAAGCTAAACACAGCTAAAATAGACAGGCAACCCCTCCAAGTGTAACATGTACTCCCCTTCCTCGCTGTTGTAAGTAAACAGCTCAGGAGTAGGGGGCAGAGGAACAAAGTAAAGTGGGAAAATATTTATTTATCCTAAAGAAACAACCTCACCAGAAGACACGATGACAAGATTCTCCATGTTTTAAAACCTGAAAGCTTCTGAGGACTCATCACCCTAATTCCTCACTTGCAATTATAGACAAAGACTAAGAAAAGAAATAATTTGGGCCCTTGATTAATTTCCCAGTGGACTCAGGGGAGGGGAGGAGTGAAGGAGACAAGCTGTCAGTAGTTTCGCTAGAAATGACTCAAAGAACCAAACATCCCACAAAGCACACTACATAAACAGGATTTAGAGTGCTGTATGGACTGTGAAAATGGAACACGACACAGACAAGGAACTAATCTTGCTTTTCCTGCACAATACCACTAGCCTAGAAATCATGTGACCCAACAGCGTTATTTGGAATTGTGCGAAACAACAGTCAACTGTGTGAGTCTCGGAATTACGGTAGTGAGGAAGGATGAGTTTCAAAGTTCCCAGGAGTCACAATATTAGTTCAGTCTTAAAAATGGGTCTTGGGAAGTCCTCGGTGTTTAGCAATCACTCCAACCCCTGGCTGAACTTCCTGACTAGGAGCTAGTAGAGAAGTAATGCCAAAAACTACTGACTCACAGCCCGAGCATTTATACACGAGGGAAATTCCTTCACCGGGGACGGGGCGCGGGGTGGGGGGGCGCCGAGTGGGTAAGAATCAAGTAATCAGCTCTCTTTTTTGGGTCGTGGAAGGAAGATATTTGGTTTGGTTTAAGAAACTAGGGCAGGTCAGAATTAGAGGAGGAGAGGGTAATGGGCGTGGTACTGACAGACTGTGTCCACCTCCTACACATTAGAGAAGTAGTATAGCACCGTCTTGTTGCACGTGCTGCTATGACATCATACAAGGGACTGTTTCACGTCTGTCGCTTAACCTTAACCAGACCTGAGCCTCCCCAATTTCTAGCACGATGTATTTATAAAGCAGAATACTAGCTCTGTGGAAGGTGAACATTTAAAATGCTGGTCCTGCCTTACACTGGCATTTTCAAAGAGTGACTTATGAATTTCCCCCTAAAGCTTTAAAATGCCTTAGCAGCTAGGATCACTGAACTCAGCTTTCATTTTCAAATGAGGTAATTTCATTTCATTTTCAAATGAGGTAATAAACCAATCCCTTCCACTCTATTACAGATAACACACCTCAACCCTTCTCATTTTTCTCACAAAAAACAAAATCTCTCCCCAACATTGGATCTTCTCATCAAACTCAGTATTGAGAAGACATATAAAGGAAAGGGCTGTAATGAGACACTTTCTGCAAGACCTGCAAACAGTATTCACTGGAATTCTTGAATACATTAAATATCTGCTATTACAGTCATAATTCTAAATCCTATCACTTAGAACAATGAAAGTCCAATCCTTCAATCAGGTAAGTTTCCAATATTGACAGATGAGCATTCTATACAAAATTTTAGTGTGCTTCTTATGGACCATGATGAATCAAAGTCCTCTTAAATACTCATCAGAAACTAAAGATACCAAATGAGAATACAGTGTCTAGATACAGTAGTAATATTTCCCAAATTAAAAATTAAGACACATGGTCTAATAAGAAGAAGCCTACTTTTGGAGAAAGGAGATATGACTATCACAGAAGAAGTTCTAAGGTATCACTGAGAAATTAAAAACAGGTAAGAGTATACCCTCTTAAGTTAAAGCTAGCAGAATAAATAAAACTTATTTTTTTCAAAGATTTTATTTATATATTTGACAGACAGAGATCACAAGTAGGCAGATAGGTGGGGGGGGTGGTGGTGGGAAGCAGGCTCCCCACTGAGCAGAGAGCCCAACGTAGGGCTCAATCCCAAGACCCCGGGACCATGACCTGAGCCGAAGGCAGAGGCCTTAACCCACTGAGACACCTAGGTGCCCCCAGAATAAACATAACTTAAATGAGAGGAAACACAAAAACAAATAACCCGCCTAAAAGGTAATGTGCAAATATGGTCACCAGATTAGGGTACTCCCCAAGTTTCTGAGGGACCACTAACGAGTTCTTGGACCAAGGTGAACAAAAGACACATAGCCCTCACCTCACGGAGCAGTCAGTCCAGTGGGGAGCAGGGCACACATGACATAATTACGTGTCTGACTATATAATTAGAAGCGGGGAATGAGTTTCAGGTAAAGTTCAGGGACAACTGGCTTATGACAGAAAAGAGAGGCTTTCCTGAAGAAGAGTCTGTTAAGAGTTTAGAGACTCTTTCAGTTTGATCAAAAACAAACAAACAAACAAAAACAACACCCCACCCACAAAGTTATATTTGGACTAGAATATAAAGAAAACTAACTTACTTAACCGTACAAATACCTAGTATTTTCCAACTTTTCTGACTCACAAACTCCTTTCAAAGGAATCTATTACCTTAAAAAGAATCCCAGGAAAAAAATTTAAAAAATAATTTTGTGATTTTTGTGTAACTAATGATAAAGAAGTAACTAACTTTAAGAAAGGTATTTTATCCTACACTGGCACATTATTAAAACCCGATTCAAAAGTTCATTTTAAGTTATATTTACATTTTCCAACAAATCATCAACAAAATGAAAAGTTTACCTACTGAATGGGAGAAAATATTTTAAATCACATATCTGGTAATATATATCTATATCTAATATATATAAAGAACTCATACAACTCAATAGAAAAAACAATAAGAAAGAGTAAACTAAAAAATCATATAGAAAATATGAATAGACATTCTTTCAAAGAAGACACACAGTTGACCAACACATACATGAAAACATGCTCAGCATCACCGATCACCAGGGAGATGCAAATCAAAACCACAATGAGATATCACTTTACACTCGTTAGAATGGCTAGTACCAAAAAGACAAGAAATAACAGGTGTTGGCGAGGATGTAAAGGGAACCCTGTATGCTACTGGCGAGAATGTCAATTGGTGCAGCCAACATGGAAAACAATATGGAGGTTCCTCAAAAGATTCAAAATAGAACTACCACATGATCCACAGCAAGTCCTCCTTCTCAGGATTAATCTGAAACAATGAAAACCCTAATTCAAAAAGATATATGTTCACCCATGTTCATTGCTGCATTATTTTCAATAGCCAAGGAAACAACCTAAGTGTATGTCAATGGGTGAATAAAGGAACACACGCACGTGCGTGTGCCTGTGTATAACAGAATATCACTCAGCCGTAAGAAGAATGAAATCTTGCCATTCAAAACAACAGGGATGGACCTGGAGAGTACTCTAAGTGAGTAAGTCAGACAGAGAAAGACAAAACACCTTATGATTTCACCTACATGTGGAATCTTTAAAAAACAACAAGAAGCTCATAGATACAGAGAAGGGACTGGGGGTCGCCAAAGGCAGTTATGGGGGGGGCAAAGGTGGTCAAGAGTACCAACTTCCATTTATAAAAAAAAATCACGAGGATGTAATGTACAGCACGGTGACAACAGTAAGTAATACTGTATTGCATATTTGAAAGTTGCTAAGAAGGTAGATCTTAGGAGTCCTCACCACAAGAAAAAAATTTTTTTGCAATTACGTAAATGATGGATGTTAGCTAGATTTATTGTGGTGATCATTTCACAGTACATACAAGTACTGAGTCATTATGTTGTACACCTAAAACAAGTATGTTATAGGTTAAGCATACCTAGGTTTTTCTTAAAAAAATGATAAATACTATTTAAGAAAAAAATTTCCCATTTTATATGTGACTCACTAATTTATTTAAATTAAAAGTGCTGGGGCAACTGGGTGGCTCAGTCGGCTAGGTATCTGCCTTTGGCTCAGGTCATAATCCCAAGGTTCTGAGATCGGGCTCTCTGCTTAGCAGGGAGCCTGTTTCTCCTTCTCTCTGACTGCTCCCCCTACTTGTGCACACACTCTCTCTCTGCCAAATAAGTAAATAAAAGCTCTTTAAAAATTAATTAATTAAAAGTGCTAATTTAAAATTGTTCTGTCATATTTATTTGGAAGCCACATACATATTGAGATTATAATGTCTGAAATAGCCAAAACCTTTTCATGAGCTGGTATTTGAAATGCTTAAATTTTCTAACCCGAAGAACAAACTTGTTTATCTGAATTATTTTCATGTTTTGGTTTAAAGCAGTAAAATGGGTAAGCAAGTTTAGTACTTCTGTGCAAATAAAACATTATGAACAGGGATCTTCTTTATTCCCAATGAAGCAAATGTGTCTGTGCATGTGTGTGTACATGTGTCTGTCTCTGTGTGCGTGTCTGTGTGTCTAAATTTGTGGTTTTTGAAGTTGTGGAAAGACCGTGATGTGCTAGATAAAAACAGTGATCAAATGAAGGCAATTCATGAATTGGGGAAAGTTAGTCTCCAAGCACTGCTGAATTGCCATTTTTATTTTCATTAACGGAATTTTGACATGAGTGCCCCTTATGCGTACCTTGTCCAGGGGTCCACTATAGCTGTATGTGAACTGAACAATGATGAACTACACGCTGGTCAAAACCACCGTGGTGACTGGCGACTTCACCGAGGCAGTGGACTGAATGTGCTACAAGCATGCTCATTAGCTCCCCGCTGGCAGCAGACTCCCTGGATTTACTCTCACAGGGTCTCAAACTAATCCATTGAAGGAGGTGGCGTGGGGGGAGGTGGGGAGGCCTAAATCATTACTTGACTTACTGACTTCTAATTATCCCCCAAACAAATGATCTGCAATTAACAAAAAAGTTTGCATAAAAGGAGCCTATAGTTGGGGAAGAAATTCTTTATTCTCAAGTTTCTCGAACTAGCGTGTTTACATATCCCCAGGCATAATGCTGCGGTGTGCCAAGAGTTATGTGAAAGTGAAGGCTAAAGAAAATACATATTCCTGGAACATTAATTTTTTTCTATGTTAAATAAAGTTAACTAATTTTAGTATTAGAACAAATGTAATATGGCGTCGAGAATACAACACATGCATGAATTTAAAAATAAAGCATGTGATTTAAAAGGCGAACCATTCCAGACTAGCTCATCAATCCCACACTTGCCCCCAACCCTGTGTGAGTTCATCCCCCTCCGCGTTAGGGAAACCAGTGGGAGAACCTGAGAAGCAATGCTTCTGTACTGGGAGCATAGCTATTGTGAGTGAGGGCCTGCAAATAGAACATTTTCTTGATCTTGGCAGGATGCACTCACTTTTCAAAATCATTAAGACCCTATGTATCACTTAGAACCATGACTATGACTGACAAAAATATGTTCATTTGAATTTTAACTCTAGAATTTTTTCACACAAAAGAAATCAACTGCGTATACCAAAAATGCCTTCTAAATGAAGGTGCATTCATTTTCCATTTGTAAAGCTCCAGTCTGTGGAACAGGATGCAGAAGAGATAACTTTCAAACTGTTATTTTCCCAAGGGTCAACATACGTGAAAGTTGTTAGCACCTTCTAGTTGTCGGTCACACAGCATTTCTGGGGGAGAGCGACACTGTGGCATCATGATTCCCAGGCTCTGTGACGACATGAATTCAGGGAAGTGACATGGCCTCTCTCTGGGTCTCAATTTATTACCTGTTAGCCAGGGAGGTACACAGGATAACCTAAATAAAGGTGTTATGATTATGACATAAAGAAATTTTTTTTAAAGATTTTATTTATTTATTTGACAGACAGAGATCACAAGCAGGCAGAGAGGCAGGCAGAGAGAGAGAGGAGGAAGCAGGTTCCCGGCTGAGCAGAGAGCCCGATGTGGGGCTCGATCTCAGGACCCTGGGATCATGACCCGAGCTGAAGGCAGAGGCTTTAACCCATTGAGCCACCCAGGTGCTCCAATGGCAATTTGTGACTGATGTGATGAATATTCATAACCATCTTCCGTGGGCTGTCAGGGACATTCTCAACTACCACACTCAGGAAGGGTTCTCGGAAACCCAAGGTTCGCCACCTTTCTTCCCTCTACCATTGTGTCTCAGCATCTTCCTCCTGAAGGTGAAAGGTCAGTGGACTTGTGGAATGTTTTAGTTTCCCACTTTAAAAAAATGAAACAGTCTAGATCTCACCGCATTAAGGTCAAAAATTTCCACAGTACCTTAGATCCATGCACTCTGGAAATTCTTTCCAAAACACTGGCTTTGCTGTAGTTGTACTTCAGATCTCTGCTGTCTCCTGACTGCCAACTAAAACAATAACACCGGAGGGGAAACTATCTCATGGAGACCATTCTGGGAGCCGACATTTAGAGAGAAAAGTTTCCAACTTCCTTAGGTTAAAAAAAAATAATAACTTTCCACAATTTTCAAAACATTCTCATAACGTCTGAGTATTTCAGATAAGTCTGCTTCAGGGAGTAAGCCAACTACATTTAGGTCTTTTCTGAGGCAGTCTTTTATAAATATAGAAATTTCTCTACTAAATCTTTGAGGACAGGAATTAAAATTGCTTTCAAATAGCATTAAAAATAAGACAATACCATTTCCTTTGATAGCTTAACATACTCCATCAATAAGAAAATCTGATTTCTCAATTTCTCCACAATCTGACTGGCAGTTCCCTCTTCCCAGCCCAGATATTTGATTGGTTATCCACCTCCAGAAAGCCTTTGTTCTCTCTCTCTCTCTCTTTCTCTATTTGTTGCCCTCGTCTTCCTTTTCAAGTCTACCATGACCACCTTTATGTAGGATCTGACCATTCTGCAGCCTCTTCACTGACCTTCCCATTTGCTCTCCTGTCCCTTCCGCCTGCTCCCACTTTTTCCTTATTCATCCTGAATCTGACTTACCGAGCCTGGTATCCCAGCAATTTCACCATCTAGTATAAATACGTACCTATCTCTCTCACCTTCTCAGGCATGACTCCCCTGCTTGAACCTTCCCCCCAGGCCAAGCTGCTTTCAACTTTTTCTGCAAATGAGCCTGTTGCTACTGCTGCCCATACTTCTCCAACTCAGCTTCCCACTGCAACCAAAATAAACTCCCAAATCCTCACCGCGGGCCTCAAGCTCCACAGGGAAGCGGCGCCTGCCAGTTCTCTTGCCCCATCTCCTTCCAAACGCCCCTTATGCCAGCTTTTCTCCTGCCCTGTCAGATGCCCTGCATTTCTGTCTCTCAGGCCTTTGCATTGCTCTCGCTTCTGCTGGGAAGGCTCGGACTATCCTGGTTAAAAGCATTCTCTCTTCCACGAGTCATTCTAGCACATTTTGGTGTTATCATTTCCATAGTCCTTACGAGGGCTTCTGTGTCTCTGTGTTCACTGTCGATCTCCCCCAGCAGAACATTCGTTCCAAGGGACGACTCGACCTGCCACTGTAACCCCAGAGCGTGGCTCAAGGGCCTACACATCGCAGGTGCTTTCCCGACATGTTCGGACTGACTAATCCTACTGGAATTCTCTCCTCTACACCTACACCTCGAAGAATACTATTCGTCCTTTAGTCTCGCCTCAAATGTTGTGTCCTCAGTAGGGTATTTATGTCCTTCATCACCACTGTCTAAAGTTCAGATCCACGGAGTTCTGAGCGCCTCCTACAGAACAAGCATGCACTCGGCCACGGGCATGAGACACTAAGCAGGATATGGTTAGTGTCCCTGTGGCATTCACAGTCTGATGGAACTTTACAAACTAAAGTGGTTTCTTCATCCTCTGAACTTCTGTGGTAATTAGACTATATAATTAATGTGATAATGAATCACGGCTTGCCTTGTAACATCTCCTCTATTGTAGCAAAGTATAATTTAGTGGCTGTGGAACACGCTGCCCCCCAGCAGTGCGGGCTATATGCGGAGACAGCCAGGCTGTGCCTCCCTCACCCACATTTGCTCCTCTGGGGACCCTCACGTGTCTGAGACATGAAAAGTGAAGGGTGAGAGGCCAAGAATCCTATTCTTTCCTGGAGCCAGACTCTCTACATGAAAGAGATTTGCATGAGCCCTCTTTATAAGGAATTCAGTGTTCTGGAAAGTTAAAGGTATGTATTTTGGAGGCTCTAATGTTTTCTAAATGAGCTATGTTTACAATGCCAAATATGATGAAATTAAATAATGTATGTGAAAATGCTTTGTAAAGTGCTACACACACACACACACACACACACACACACACACACACACACACGTCATTTTGGTGCTATTTCACTTTCCGAAGGTCTAAGGATTTGCTGCCCAAATAGACTATAAATTCTTTAGGGCAGGAGTCATGTCTTACACTTCTGTTCTCTCTCCCATGACACCTGAGCAAAGAGCCTTTGTTAACAATAGATACGTTTTTGGATGACCATTACACAGTTTTAGTTCTAGACTCGGTAACTTTGCCTTTCAGAAATAAAGTTCTTTATTCTGGATTACTAAGAACAGAAATATCTTTTAAATAATCCTACAGAAGACAGGTTTGTTACTGCCATTCTAAAATCAAAACGAAAACCAAGTTATTCACCTGGGCTTCATTTTCTGTAGAAATAGCACTGGAACAAAAATTCAGAGGTAAGAATTTAAGCATGAAGACGCCTACTTAAACCACTGCATCTTTTAATATCTGTAACAGAAATGTACTTGTCACGTCTAGGGAACACACATTCCCTTGAGGAAGGCTAGCATGGGCTTTTCTAATGATCAGACTGTTACCGTACGGGGCGTTAAACGTCAACTGCCACATTAATTCATTAAAAAAGTAAAAATGAATCAGTATAAACACAAACATTCCCAGGACACCTTCTTCATCGTCTACGTTTGAACAGGATGCACCATCTTTTCATCAAAACCATTTAGGTAAAACCCAAGCCAAATCAAACAAAACAACCATTTAGGTTAACACTGGCATAAGGAAAACATGAATTTCTTAAATTTCCTAAACTGAATTTTTATTAATTCCATGTTAATTTGACACTAAAATATGATGATTTTAGAAATGAGGTGTTTAAGACTACCAATATTTTAAATAAAACAACAAAACTCTTTCTCTTTTTCTCTTTCATGTGTTATTTTCATGTCTAGTAGTTTCCTTCTTACTGAGATTTAATAATAACTTATCAAAAGACCACTGAAAAGATCAGAAATCCTGAAGTTACTTTTAGCTTTTAGAATAAAAAGTTGATTTCATTAGTTATCTGACCTTATTCTGTCAGAGCTATCCATTCCCCCTCTCCAAAATCAGTCACGTCGTGGTCAGCTTCAACTAGAGGTGATTCTCCCACTGGCCCACTAAGTTCAAAGAAGACCTGGCGGATGACAATGGGAATTCTACCTAATTTATGGGTAAGAAGGGGAGTTCTGGCAATGATTGAGGAAACTGAGGACAGGAGTCCCCCTTACCCGCAGGAGATACGTTCTGAGACCCCCAGTGCCTGTAGACGCACTCCATTTTCCCCTTTATACACACACCTATGATAAAGTGTAATTGATGGATGAGGCACAGTAAGAGACCAACAACAATAACAAATAATAAGATAGAACAATTATAACAATATACTGTGATGAAAGTTATGCACATGTGGGCTCTCTCTCAAGATATCTTATCGTCACCTTCTTCTTCTTGAGGTGATGGGAGGTGATAAAATGTCTACGTGATGAGATGAAGTGACGGGAACGACGCAGGCATTGTGACCTAACGTTAGGCTACTACTGACCTTCTGACCATACATCAGAAGGAGGCTCGCCCGCCCCCAGACCACAGGTGACCATGGGTAACTGAAACCACGGGAAGCCAAACTGAGGCAAGGGGGGGGCGATGGTGGTGACGGGTAGTGGCAGCAGGGGAACGACAAGGTAATGACAGCATGAGGAAAGACAATGTTAGATACTATAGTAGGGCACAGCCTAGAGCAGCTCATTTATTCTTGGCCAAACAAATAATAAAAATGCAGACTTTGGGTTAATGACCTTAAAAATCTCACCCTATGTCGTTAATGCAGAGAGCCCACGGCGGGCTACCAGAATTCCCACGAGTCTGTAACTACACACCAGCAGGTAGAGACTCAGCATGTGACTATGTGGATTTGTTTTAACTATTAACAAAGAAAAGCATCTCAAAATCTCTTTACCCAAGTATTTGTCAGTGGCATTTCTAATTTTAAAGACCACTGACCCCTGTTTTTACACTTGGTTTCTCAATACAAAAACGACAAGCCATACGAATCTCCCTGAACTAAGTCAAAATGGTTCTAAAGTCAAAATCAAGAATCGAGGAACCATAAAAAAATTTTTGACCTTTGGTCAGTGAAGGTCGAACACAACTATAGAAGAAAAAGAGGGCCTTCTTTTAACTTACTACCCTCATCAGTAATCCAAAGACCCCTACGATCACATCTGTGGCAGGCTGCACAAAAGCCCCTCAAGAGACATCCAAGTCCTAATCCACAGAACCCGTGAAAGTGGTACCTACGTGGTAAAGGGGGCTTCCATAGATGTGACTAGGTGATGGGGAGATCATCCTGGATTATCCGGGCAGCTTGTATGTAATCACAAGGGTCCTTCCAAGAGGGAAGCAGGAGGATCAGGTTAGGAGTGGGAGACATGACAATGGGAGCACAAGGCAGAGCACTGTGAAGAAAGGACCAGAACCAAGGGGTACAGGGGCCTCCAGAAGCTGAAACCAGCCAGAGATGGACTCTCCAGAGACTCCAGGTGGAACCAGTCCTACCAACAGCTTGATTTTATCCACAGAAGGCTCATTTCAGGGGCTCGCTTTGGCAGCACACACACTAACAGGGTTAGCACAGCCCCTGCCCATGGATGACAGGCCAATTTGTAAAGCATTCTGTATTTTTTCACTATGGGCCCTGAGAGATGTACAGAAGTGCTGAATCATGACCTTGTGTACCTGCAACTAATATAACCTTGGACGTTAACTATACTGGGGTTAAAATAAAAAGTGTAATAACGTTTAAGAAAAGAAAAAGAAAAAAGACTCATTTCAAATTTCCAACCTCTAGAACTGTAAGATAATAAACTTGTATTGTTTCCAACTACTATATTTGTGGTCATTTGTCACAGCGACAATAGGAAATTAATGCAACATTTTATTATAATTTTAAGGACTGTGACACTTAGACGTTATTACCATTAATTTAATTGAAGCTATGGTGAAAAATTACAAAAGAGGGTCTGAAATTGCCGGGTCTTTCCACACTACCCACTTGTGTGGGAACTGCTAGCATCTAGAGAGCTTTGGAGAATATAAAGCAGACAGAAGGACAAAAGAAAAATGTGATTGTTATGGAAGATACAGAAAGCAACTAGTTCCCGTCTACTGTGCACTGGGCAAACGCAGGACTCAGGGAGCTCACCGCTAAGTGAAAGGACCAAACAACAGTGCATCTCCAGCTGAACAGAGATAAATAAAAAGTTCGGTGACATTGCAAGGATGTGAAAGGAGAGCCTGGAAAGAGTTATCTAGACTTACCTACACAAAACAGTCAGTAGAATCACCACCTTGAAAGGGTACACGGAGGTACTCTGACCTGTAACGTAACGTACATCTGAACCCTCAACTCCCACCCTTTTAACGAGGGAAGACCTTAGAACTGCTTTTAACCTTGACTTTCAAGGCGATACTATTTTAGCTGTACTTCCAATTTTCCATAGGGGACGCCCCTTCCCTTTTTACCTGTGAGACAGGGGACACACAGCACAATACTGAGACTGTTGGAAAACAAAACTGGTTTCTTTTCATGTTTATACTTTCTGTCTAGCCTGCAGTCACTTTCTTCTATCAATAGGTGGTGAGCTTGTATTGGTTAGGCAAATGCTGATAGTTTATTGAAACTGAGGTAGGAACAGAGAGAGGCAGTGAAAAGTGTTTTTAGACACTGTCAGAGGAGCAGAGGAGTGAAATCAGAGGACACAAAGAGATCAACTGCCTTTAAACTGACGTGAGATCCGTTCTTCCTAAATTATCATAAAACTACAGTCTGTAGCAGTGAAAGTAAAGCTGACAGGGTATACAAGCTTACAGTTGTTCTCTCCACTTTATTCTAGACTATTCCTTATTATTTAAAAGGGACTGTCAACCAAACTAAGAGAATTTTAAATATCACCCTTTCCCTTCTTCCTCCCCAGCCTAGTTCCATCCAATACGACATGAAAAAGAATGTAAATGTGTTCTGAAAGTTTATCAATTTTCAAGCCACACATACATACACACACACACACATCTTTCATTTTCACAATACCTCTTTCTGGATAGAAGGGAATAGACAATCGCTTGCTTAAGAACCTTGAAGGAAAAGGTCTTTTGTTCCCATTTCACATCCTCAACACACTTCTCACCTGCTATCTTAATATTCAGGTTGGCATCCAGAAGCAAATTTTCAGCTTTTAGATCACGATGAACAATGTTCCGACAGTGACAAAAATAGACGGCTGCCACAATCTGTTTAAACTTCCGACGGGCCTCCTTCTCTGCCATTCTGCCATGGGCCACCAGGTGGTCTGCGGTGAAGAAGAGCACAGTCAGTTCCCAGTTTGCACATGGCCATCGCTTCAAAAGGTGGACTCCAGGAGGGATGCCAGGGGGCCACCAGAGGAACAGCTGGGGAAGTGAAACAAACAAATGGCAACGCTTGGGGTCCTGGTCTGTATCTACGGAAACCCACCAGCAAGCAGCCCCCAGACCGTTTTCAGCACCCATGAGAATGCATAGGACTGCCTATGCTCTACCATAAGAGAAAAGAGTTCTGAGGGTTATGACAGTATTTTTGGAGAATCATCACATTCAACACCTCCTCTCTCTTATCTCCGTTGCAAGAGATTACATACACACAGCAAACATATGCATGAAGATAAGAATCAGCAATATTTCCTGTGCTAAAGGGTGAGTCAAAAAGCAGAGTCACAATAATCAATCATTCTGGGAGAAGAGCAGACAGAAGTTAGTCATTGCTAAGGCGGAAAATGGTTTTATAGGAGCCCATGTATGCTAATCTCTCTTCTGCTTTCTCAAAGTTCTGCAGATTAACATAAAATGTTCTTATTTGGTGACTATACTCTGGAGTACATAATAATATGCCAGATAAAATCCATCTGCATTTATGTGTTTCTCAAATATTTCTTAAATTGTTATTAGTTTTTATAGACAATAATAGAAAACAAAGGCAAGTTTCTACCACTTTCAGTGAACTGATTTTATTGGCAACGTGGCTAACTAAACTACAGCAAAAGATTTTTCCATGTGATGAGTTTTGTGATACTATAAACCAAGCTATCTTCAATATTTAAAAATGAACTGATAGACCCAGAGCCAATGCTATTAATTACCAATTACCAATACCAATAAAATTAAGAATTTTTTCTAATAATGGCAATAGGTTTATACTGAACCAATGAATCTTAAGCCCCAGTTCTTCGTCTAACTAATAACATATCAAGATCATAACAGCTGATGGGATTAGAAACACTGGCAATACAGCTAGCTCTACTTAAAAACTTCCTGTCCTTAAACGAACTCATCTAGGTGGGAAAAAAACACATTTGCCATCATAAGAATCCGGAGATAGTGGGAAAGTAAAAAAAATCAGACAATAAAAATACGTGTATTAAAAAAAAATACGTGTATTATTGTTTATCAAGAGTAGTCCCAATAATCTTTACCCAACTGTTCTGGCACCGTGGAAATCACCAAGAGGACCAGTCGGATAGATCTCTTCTTCATCGCGAAGAGAAAGTCTGGCCTAAGACACATGCACTAGTAGTAACTACCAAGATTGAGGACTTAGGACAAGAAATGGGGGTAGCGGGTGACGAAGGGGAGCCAAATGACAATCCACCTACATAGCAGATTTTCAAATAATTCAAACTACACTCTGACCACAAAGAGCACACAACTTTGGAGATCAAATCCTACAGCAATCTTAAGAACAACGTCTCATAGGATCACTTAAATTATTAGGAAAGGCCCAGAATTACTGTAATCGTTTGTGTTATCAGTGGCTCCTACACCAGTTTCTTGAAGCATTTTCCTCAAAAAAAAAAAATCCTTTATTCTAGTTGAGGGGACCAATTTAGTAGGAAGAGAGAGAGAATAGGAAGTGTTCAGCTTAGAAGTTGAGAGTTCAGAGCTGGTGACAAACGAGCGCACACGCTGGTGTATTTATGCTTCTCGTGAGAGCTGTCCAGTGAACTTTAAACAACACAAAGTCCCGAACTAGGGACAGTCACTTAATATAAACTGTTAAAGAACTGGACATCCATCAAACGTGCAACGCTAGGTTTTATTTTCAGATGCCATTCTCTCTAACAGTACCTGCACCTTTGACCCTCTATCCCTCTTAACCCAAGGCCTAATTATTCTAATAATATGTTTTAGCTGCTAAACTTCATCTAATTAAAGGGCTTTGAAGAGACAGCTATTCTTGAGAAACATAAAAATAAACCCTTATGAAGGTTTACCATCAGAAGCTCATTTGGCCAAGCCACCCATTAATTAAAATGCCCAAGAGACATTCGTCTGGCAGTAAATACTAATTACCAGAACACATCAAAGAGCTTCTTAAATACGACAGAATGATTAATTTCGTGATTTCCAAAATAAGTGATTTTCTTTTATTTTAAAAAAAAAAACCTCTTTATATTTTCTAAGTACTCTGTTTTCCTAAAATGACTGGAAAGTTCTCAAACTTGCTACAGAGGCCAGGAGCTGGTGGAATGCAGCCTCGTCCTGTTTTATCTCCACAGTGACACGCTGGCTGTCCTTGGACAAATCATTTATACTGCCAATATCCCCACCTCTTGATCTGCTGAACAGAAATAAACCCTGTTACACACTGTGGCCAAAGAAAGGATAGCCTATTTGGGAATAAACTTGTGCTATGATGAAGAGTTGTCCTGTGTGGTACAACTTCAACTTTCAAAGACATTTGCAAAGCTGCTTTTAAAAAGGCCCACTCAGTATTATACAGAGGATATTCAAGTGTTGGGCTAATAGATCTGAGGTTCGTCAGGATTCATAGTGCCTGAGGTAATTATTACAAACACCCGGCGTTTCTGTTACATGGTTCTGGCTAAAAGGCATTTGTGATAGCAGCAGCCTGGGTAGAGGAGCTGAAGCTGTACAGTATTCTCCCAAAGACGCCTACAGTCACCCCACAGTTATGAATACAAAGATATACAAATCCTTTTTTAAAGTGCTGGCTGCAAGCATCAGATGTTGTTTTTCTGAGTGACTGTGTTCGCTGCTCACGTTTTCTCCGCTTCGGGAGCACCGTGTTCCTGTCCCAAGACAGGGCTGTCTTAGCAACGTCGTTCAGACTGTTCAAAACTCTGCCTTGATTTCTGCCAGTCTCAGGACGGCCGCCACCGCCACCCCACCTCCCATCCCTGGTCGTCTGCTTTCCGAGTAAACCTACGGGGCCTGGTGGGTGTGCCAGGAAGCCAGCAGCCTGCAGCGGTTTCCAGTCCCCCGCTCAAGCTGCCTTTCAGCTGCCCGCGGACAAATGGCTGCTTTATGTTCCTGTGTGCCCTACAGGCAGGCAGCAAAACTTCTGCGAGCTCAGAGGCAACATTTAACTTCCAGCAAAGAAACCCAGAGCAGTCGCCCAGCCTGGCCTTAACCTAAAGTCCCAGCATTTGAATAAATCCCGGGGTCATTTCAGAAGGCACATGGAACAAACAGGCTCCGGAACCACTCGAAAGTCCAAGTTTCTTTTCTTTTTTTTTTTTTTTTTTTTAAGATTTTATTTATTTATTTGAGAGAGAGAGAGAGAGAGAGAGACAGCATGAGAGGGGCGAGGGGCAGAGGGAGAAGCAGACTCCCCGCTGAGCAGGGAGCCCAATGTGGGACTCGATCCTGGGACTCCAGGATCATGACCTAAGCCAAAGGCAGTTGCTTAACCAATTGAGCCACCCAGGAGTCCAATAGTCAAAGTTTCTTAAAATACATTCTGAATCTTGTTGGGATAAACATCAGTTGCAAGGAATGCCAAAAAATGGTTCTGCCTTATCCAGGCAGCTCAGTGAGCTAGTTCTCCTCTATACCGCATGGAAGACTACACATACTATATATCCTACACACTGTATATACCCATCCTCCAACCCAACTTCCCACATGGCAGTCTGGCCCCCCACCGCACGCCCAGGCACTCACCAGTCCACACCCGCGATGCACCACCCCCACCACTGGACGGCCCCCTTCACGGATTCACTACTTATCTACTTAGCTGCCCCTCTACCTCTGGGGCAAACTTCCGAGTTTTTCTCTATCACAGCTCCACTTCCAACCATTTCAGCCAAGACAAGGATGAGGGGGCAATCAAAGGAGAGAAAATGGGTCTCCTGTTTCAAGCTCTTAGCAAAAGGAGGGAGTCGAGGTTGTCTTTCTCACTTTGCGATTGCCATCCGTCACTTGGCACCGGACTTCTTTAACCTTTTCTATCGGCTCTTCCTCATAAAACAGGGAACAGCCAGCGACACCGGGGGATGCGCATTCCGCGCGAGTAGAATTCTTAGAAGGCGAGGGAATGAATTCCAAAGTCTAAAAGCATGAGAGCGAGCACACATATTAAATTTGCTTCAGAATTTCCGGCTTGTGATTTTGGCCTAATCTGACTCAGGAAGAAATACCTTGTGGTACATTTAGATTCTAACCTTTCAAAGAGCAAAAACACATAGAAGGCGGTCTTAACCTCCCTCGACCAGCTTCACTGGAGTATCAGAGGCATGCCACTAATGGGATGGGGGGTGGGGGGCCAACCCTTCTTAAAATAAGTCACTTTTCCACTCTAAACAGACAGTGTCTCCATTTGTCTGCTAAGTCTACAGCCTGGATCTAACTGACCCAGAACACTAGCTGAAAATGAACATATCCTGACGGCAGATCACGCAAGAGGCAGAAACTTTTCATTTTTCATGATAAAGAAACAGCCCAGTCCAGAAACGGGGGAGTGGCCGTGGGCTAAGCTTAGGCGGCTACCTGAGAATACTTCCACCCATTCCAAGCTAATCACAGCTGGCAGCTCTGTGCTTTGCCACTCACGTCTATCATTTCTTCTTTCTACACCCATGGAAACGACTTCCTGTTTATCAAACAAACGCTTCTTTCCAAAAGAGCCAGGGCGAGGCCAAGAGAACTCAGCTGCCTGGGAGAGCAGGTTAACAAGAGTGCACTCATGCGAGTGTCATACCGTCCCTAACCCATGCAGACCGGTGCACGGCCCAAGTTGCCCCGGACTGGAGGAAGGAGGTTTGTTACTTTGTTTTCCTTGCCAAGAACTCAACACCTCACACCAGCCCTCTTGACTTGTTGCTGCTTCTTATTGATACCTTTTTCTTCAGGCTTCCAAAACCCTTGTTGCCACCCCATTTTCTTTCCCCCACACCCACATACAATCCGTCAGCAGATTTTATTAGCTTTACCTTCAAAATACATCCAGAATTCAACTAGCCCTCACTCCATCTCCAACCCACCCTCAGGACGGCAACCTAGCCCAACAGCCATTATCTCCCTCCTGAATCACTGTAATAGTTCGTCCTCCTGCTCCTAACTGGTACCCCTCATTCTGTCCTTGGCCCCCTGCGATCCACTCTCAAAACAACTGCCAAAGATACACTTTTTAAAAACCTTTTACTTTGAAATAATTACAGACTCACAGGAAGTTGCAAAGAGAGTATGGACAGAGCCCATGTACCCTCTGGCCACTCTCCCCACAATGGTCAAATCTTACCTAATGCTGGAACAACATCGAAACCTAGAATGTGACATGGGTACCACGTGAGTACAGTCCTATGCCATTCTATCAGTGCATGCTCACAGAGCGACCACAGCACTCGAGATATGGAGTGACTTGTGAGCTTCTCATTACCGAGTAAATTCCTGCAGATCTAACAACAAAAAGCACACTCTCTTGCCCTCTGTCTATTCCAAGTAAACTAAGCTGTTTCCCTCAAAGTCTTGAGAAAACACAATTTCTTTATGAAACGCTTACAGTCACAAGATATGCCTTAGTTCTTTAAGTTTTAAACCAGAATTATTTCCATTGTTTCCTATGCCTCCTTACTACACGCAAAAGAATGTTCTCCATATAATCGATGCTTCATAATTACAGGTTAACTCAAGGACTATCAACCAGAGAAAAGACTATAAACTTTTATAAAAACATGTTTCTTTACTCTTCATTTTGCCACTAAACTAAGTTTGTAACTAAGCACTGTTTATGTTCAGTCTTTATAACAAAAATGGGCCATTCTTCCGATACAAAGTCCTTTCACATTAATGTATAAAAGAGGATTTGTTTTCTTATAGCTTCTTTAAAAAAAATACTTCTAGACTAAGCATCAAGCCCAGACAGCCTAGGAAGCGGAATCCCATATATTTCAAAAGGCCTTCCAAGAATGTTGTTCAGACATTTCTTATGTCGTGCAAATATTTCACATGCTACACCCATACCCATACACTAGCAAATGTGGGTTGGCTAAGTTTGCAGTATAGAGGTTATTCCCTCATTCCTAATATAATCTGCAGGCTCCAAATCAAGCTCATTCTTTGAAAACCAGCTCAAAGGTCATTTATCTGAAGCTTTTCCTAACCTACTCACTCACCCTAGAAGAAGATACTCCATAATTTGTGTCTAATGGCCTTTATTCTATATATTTCTATAATGTCAATTGTATTACAATTATTTAACTTGTGCATCTTCCCTTTTGAACTAGACCTTCTTGGCCTATGGATGGGTTTCTATCTGTGAATCCCTGCAAGGTTATAGGAAAATATGTACCATGTGCTTCTGTTTACGGGAAGGGAGAGAAAATATGAACGTGCATGTGTGTACATTTGTTTATATTTTCCAAAAGAAGTAATGTTAAGTGAATTTAATTAAGTAATTTAATGTCCAGTAAATTTTCTTTCCTTTATTTGACAGTGAGAGAGACAGAGAAAGAGAGAGAGCGAGCGAGAGAGCACATAAGTAGGAATAGCAACAGGCAGAGGGAGAAGCAGGTTCCCCACTGAGCAGGGAGACTGATGTGGGGCTCCATCCTAGGACCCTGGGATCATGACCTGAGCTGACGGCAGACGTTTAACTAACTGAGTCACCAGGCATCCCTTAAATGAAAATTTTCTAAAAATGATTACTTACAGGAGGATGCAAAAGAGGTGGAAGCTAGATTTTCCTGAACGTACCCTGTTTTATAGCTTTAGCCTTGGAAACACATCATGTCTTAAATAACTCAATTCGCAACTGAATCAAACATAAGAAACGGTAATTTCTAAAAACTGAAACCAAACTGCATAAAGGTGAACCTAGCTGTGAGTTAAGCTATGACATAACCAATCGGAGAATACTTGTTTTAAGCGACACACACAGTATTTTATGTTAATGGGATATATCCTCAGGATAAAAAGAACCAGTCTCCTTAATACTGAGATTGCTTTGAATCAATTTTGCCCCCGTTCTCTCATATCAAATACGTAATTAGGCTAAAGTCATTTGGAACCACAATTTTTAGCATAAGACAAACAAGATCTAAATACATCATATTCAAGAAGTTAAAAATGCTGAAATCTTAAATTGGAATGTTAGTACAGACTCCCATTTCCTTTCCTCTATATAAAAAATATACATATTTCCTACCTCTGTCCCTGAAAAGGCCTCTAAGCAATGACAGTCCCATAGCAGTAATAAGTATCCCGAGGGCACAGATTCTGGTCTCTACGTGCTATTTTCCACTTGAAAGAACCATAGCTCCTAGGAGACATGTTTGATTCCAGGTCGGAGACAAGATGTTCAGGCTAAGCCTGTGATATCTTACCTAAAAGCAAGGAAGCTATCAAAGACTACTGCGATCTTGTCAAAAGGACACAGGAGTCAACTTAAAGAGGATCCCGCTGGCTAAGTGGAATAATTTGAACACCAAAAGAGTAACAACTCAAGAGACTGAAAGACATGAAATGTACTAAAATTCCTAAATTCGTAATGATATTACAAATAAAATCAACTTTTTTGGGTCACCACTAGAGACTGATAGGGTACCAATGCATAATTCTGAAATTTAGCATGAATGAAAAGAATCAAGCACTTATTTTGCCTTTATTATAGTTTCTAAATAGTTTATAGGCAACGTTCTTTACAAAAGAATTAGAGCTAACTAATACAGAAAGAATGAGAGAAGAGAAAATCACCCTTTTGCAACTTCTAGTGAAATACCTACCTAAGCAGCTAAGTAAGAATAAGAAGAGTGGCTCAAACATCAGGTCAAAGGTTGGTGGGACACTTTGTAAGAACTTTATAAAACTGTATACATCACTATGTACCTCACTACAAGTGGGGAAACCAGACATGACACAACTCATGAGATGCTACAACAGGAAGACGAAGTATTCTTGCCCCCCTTACCCCTACAGTGGCCTGTGTTTAACCAAACCACTTTACAAAACATAGTGAGCTAGGGGAATGTGCTGAGTGACACAAGGAGGATCCGAGTCCATAACGTGGGAAATTTTACAGGATGATCTAGTTTCTTCAACAAATAGAAGGCATAGAAAGTAAGTGTGTGTCAGCAGGAGAGGGTTAGGGTTGTTACAAATGATTAAAAATTGGAGACGCTTCTCAACTTAATGGATGTATGGACTTTGCTGCATCATGGTTTAAGCAAACTATAAAAAGATGTTATGACTGGGCGCCTGTGTGGCTCAGTTGGTAAGCGTTTGCTTTCGGCTCAGGTCAGGATCCCAGGATCCTGGGATCGAGCCCCACATCGGGATCCCTGCTCAGTGGGGACCCTGCTTCTCCCTCTGCCTCTGTACCTGCCCCTTGCTTGTGCTCACTCATTCTAGTGCTATGTGTTCTCTCTCTCAAAATAAATAAATAAACTCTTTAAAAAAATAAAAAATAAAAAGATGTTACGAGACAAATGGAGAAAACTAAACTTGCCATGCTTATTAGAAAAAAAAAATACTGTTAATTTTGTTGGGTGTAAGAGTGGTATTGTAGGCTTTAGTTTTGATTATGAAAGAGTAACTGATGCTCGATTTACTCTCCCACTTTAACCACCTATAAAATTCAGACTGTTTGCAGACATTGGGCAATAACCAGCAAAAGACTATGATTCTTCAGAGAAAGAAAGTACAAGAGGTGAACCCCATATTCACCCCAAACCACAACCTAGGGAGACAGAGCCCAAGCAAACAGGAGGAGGATAGGGTAGAGGAAAGAGGTCAGAATTAGGGACTACTAGGGCAGCTAGAACCTGGGTGGCAGGACAACAGAGGAGGAATACCAATGATTAGCACAGAAAATGCACTCAAGGGGTGCCTGGGTGACTCAGTTGGTTAAGCGACTGCCTTCGGCTCAGGTCATGGTCCCAGAGTCCCGGGATCGAGTCCTGCATCCGACTCCCAGTCCATGGGATGTCTGCTTCTCCCTCTGTCTCCCCTCTCATGTTCTCTCTCAAATAAATAGAATCTTTAAAAAAAGAAAGAAAGAAAAGAAAATCCACTCAGGTCCTTGGCTAACTCCCAAAGTGCACATGTGCAAAGCAAGACTATGGAAGGTCTAATAGAAAAAACTGATGGGAGAATGAAAGCTAAAGAGAAATTTTTAGATGTTGCACAGCATTCAGGAGATGCTGGAGTTCAAATTCAGCTTATAAGGAGAGACCTAATGTAGGCACTCAGTTGAGATCCCAGAAGACAACACCTTAGGAATAAGGGCTAAACTCATAAAACCACCGTAACAATGCCTACAGCCAGCCCTCAACATGACTAAGTTGACCCATCTGTAAATTAACTTCCTGCCAGAACAGACTCAACACCACAGAAGATAACATAACCCAGAGTCTCTACAACATGTCATCCACAATATGTAGCAAACAACAAAAAATTACTAAACATGGGAAGGTAACTAATAGTCAAAGAGATTAAAGTCAGTAGGAGCAGAACCAAAGATGACTCTAATATTGGAGTTAGCAAGGAGTTCAAATGACTACAATTGATGTTAAAGAAAACAAAGGAAAAGATATACAAAAAGGATGAAAAGATAGAATATGTCAAGGGAAAACCAGAGTCTAAAATACATATAATCTAGAGCGCCCGGGTGGCGCAGCTGGCTAAGCATCTGACTCTTGGTTTCGGCTCAGGTCACAATCTCAGGGTCCTGGGACGGAGCCCTGTGTTAGGCTCCATGCTCTGCACAGAATCTGCTTAAGACTCTTTTTTCCTGCTCCGCCTGCCTGCTCCCACACTCTCTTTCTCTAATAAATAAATCTTTAAAAAGAATATTTATATATATATGTAATCTTATATTCTAAAATAGCAAGACACCTGAAATTGAGAATTTATTAGATAGGTTTAACAGCTGACACAGAAAAAGACAGGATTAGCAACCTTGAGATAGGTATCATGGTTAAGTATCCTAAAGTTCTTATACATAAAAGAAAACATGAAATATTTATGAATGAAATTATAATGATTTCTTTAAAATACTTTTAGCAAAGAAAAGGGGGGAAGGATGAAACAAAAACAGCAAAATGTTGATAACTGTCAAAACTGAGTGACAAGCACAACAGAGTTCATTATACTGTTCTCTTCCCTCTTACATACATTTGAAAATGCCTGTATTAAAGCTTTTAGAAATGGAATCTATCATTTGTACACCTATGTTCATAACAGCGTTATGTCCCAATAGCCAAAAGGTGGAAACAACCCATGTATCCATCCCTGGATAAATGGATAGACAAAAAGTGGTACATGCACACAATGGAATATTACTCAGCCTTAAAGAGGAAAGAAATTTAGACACATACAACAACGTGGATGAACCTTTAGGACATCATGCAGAGTGCAACAAGCCAGTCACAGAAGGACAAATGTATGATTCTACTTGTTGGAGCTACCTAGAATAGTCAAATTCGTATGGACAGAACACAGAATGGGGATGCCAAGGGCCAGGAAATGGGTAAATGTAAAGTTAGCATTTAACGGACATTGACTTTAAGTTCTGCAAGACGAAGAGAGTTCTGTGAATGGACAGTGAGGATGGTAGCACAGTGACATGAACATTTTAATGCCGCTGAACTGCACACGTAGAATGGTTACAATGGTATACTGTGTGTTATGCATATTTCACCATAATGGCTTTAAAAATGGAATCAATCAAGGAAGCCCGGATGACTCAGTTAGCTAAGCATCTGACTCTTGATTTCGGCTCAGGACGTGGAACCTGCCTGAGATTCTCTCTCTTCCCTTCTCTCTGTCCCTCCTCCCCCGCTGTGCTCTCCCTCTCTAAAAAATAAATAAATAAAAGTGGGATCAATCTCAATCTCTCTCTTACACACACACATGCACACACACACCAGACCAGAAAATATCTTCAGGACATCAAAGTTTTGAAAGCACACCAAAATATAATGCACTAATTCCATATATGTGATTAAAAAATCTCCTTATATAAAAAGTTAATTTCTAAATATTATGATTAAAATACTCCTAATTTTTCTAGTAGTTTCACTTTATCAGAGAAACTGCATTTTCGAAAGAAGGTCAGGAAATAAACAGTTCGAAAAACCCTCAGGAAAAAATATTAATAAAGGAGCCACACAAACATATTCCTTTGGGACTTGCATATATTAAATGCAGCAAAAATATTTTGCTAATTCTTGGGGGCACTTATTTTTGTATAATGGTAGAATGGGCCGGGTGATCCGCAACCATGAATGGATACTTACCCGTAAAGTAAGGCCATCAAACTACGTTCTGAGGCACTAAGCAAAGGTGGCTTCCTCATCCATCTGGGGCAGGTTGCAAACATAAACGCTAAAGTCATGGCTAACATTAATAAAACAAAACCCAAAAATGAAGAAGAATGAATGGAAAATTAATTGGGGGAGGAGACAGAAGTTAAATGTCTTAACTCAGAGTGATTAAACAAAGTTCGGAAAGAGAGTTATTTGTTTCTGTCAGCAAAGCCTTAGAAAACTGCTCGTTTTTATAGCCAAAGGGAGTAAATAATTCAGTGGGTAAATAGTATTTTAGTTGTAAAGATATATAGAAGGTTGTAAGGATTAAATACTAAAAATAAGTTATAAACAAAACACAAACCCAGCTTGTAGCAGTGTGCTCAAATAAACAAATGTGGTAGTGTTCTCAAACAAACAGAAGGTCCCAAGATAACACATAAGAAACACGTAGGCATGGTCATACGCGTCAGCCTCTCCTATGCTCTGCCCAATTGGTCAGTCTCTGAGTGTCCTGCAGAATAAATAAATGGCTTTGTTCTAGGTTCCATACATGTTGGCACCATTAGGAAGTGTTATTTTTAAGGTGCCGAGAATGTCCATAATAAATCATACACACTTCAACAAACTGCTGTTAATAATTTATTATGAATGCCCCTGAGTTCTGCCTGGTATTCAGGAAACTTCTCTTGATAAAATACTGGATTTATGACTTCATGGTCTCAAATAGGAAGTTTGGGGATATATATCTAAAGAAATCATACTGTGGAAGTTTTAAATTATGAGTTTAGTGGTTTGCCAAACTAACCAGTTTCTCCATTCTGTTTGTAAAATTAAACACACCCACACTGTCATGGCTGCCCCTTTGTAATACTGAATAGTATGCAATAATCGTTTCAACAAATCAAATCAATGAGTAATAAATATTCATTCAATGACCATTTACCGGAGCCTATGAAACTTCTTAGAATTCATAATCTTCAATATCTTTCTCTGCAATCATCCAGAAAATGAAATGATATTTTTCCCCACATTTAAAACTCATTAACTAAAATGTGTTACGAAATAAGAAAATTCCATTTTTACTTGATTATACTTCTTTGCAACACAAAGAAATCATTTTTACTGAGCGGCTAGTATATGTTAGACACTGTGTGAAGCAATGAAGACCCAGATGCATAGAATTCGAATGCTACTATCTGCAATCTAGTGACATTCTTTCAGTCACTTAGTCTTTCATCCAGCTGATCAATAAATATTTATTGAGCAGGTATCCTCTGCGGGCACTATTTTAAGTACTAGAGATTTAGCAAGGCTCAAAATGTACAAAGTTTAATCTCATATATGGTAGTTGTTGATAAGAACCAAGAAGGAAAATAAAGCAAGGAAGGAGATACAAAGTAGTGGGTCAGCAGAAAAAGTGACATTTTAGATAGCATGGATAGCAGAGACCTAGCTAATAAGGTAACATTTTATAAGAGAACTGAAAGAAAGGGGAGAGCAGTGTAGGTATCTGGGAAAAGAGTATTTCGGGAAGAAGGAATAGAATATATGAAGGATTTAACGTGAGAACACACTGAAGAGTTTAAGGAACAAAAAATGAAGGCCAATGTGAAAAAGGGCAGAGTTCTGGGAGCTGAGGTCAGAGAGGCAGCTGGAGACCAGATTATAGAGAGTTTCACTGACTACATAAAGGAACATACATTTACTCTAAATAGATGGGAAAGACAACAGAAATGGCTGAGTGGTAAGATTTCACTTTCATTTTTTAAAGAATCACTCTCACTGCAATAGCAGAATCACATCAGACTTAGGGACACTGGTTAAAGTCTACTACAGTAATCATAGCAGATGACTATGACCTAGACCAGGTTGGCACTGGTAGAAATGGTGACTGAATTCAGCCTGCAGTCTGAAGGTAGAATCACCAAGATTTACTGATAGTTTTGGCACAAGATGTGAGCAAAGAAAAATTAAGTGTGACCTTAAAGATGTTTCTGATGTGAGCAACTGGATGAATGGAGTTGCCATTATTGAGATGTGGAAGACTGGTGAGGAAAGAAAGTAGGTAAATTGGGGGGGGGGGGGGTCTGATAGAGTTTCTGGCGGTAAAGCCATCTCAAAAGGGCCCCTCTATGGCTGCCCCTGTCCCCGCCAAGAGGCTGGAGCTCTGAGCATTGTCCACACCACATATCCAGCAACTCGTCGGTGACAATTGAGGTCGCCACCCACGCACTGATTCCTGACGTGCTTTCTGCTCTGACATCTCTGCTTCTGTAGGGTGCACCTTGCCTGGATCATGGCTGATATATTCAGCTATACATCCTCTCAACCACCTCTCACCAAAATGACGAGGAGGAGGAACACTCAACAGAGGAAAAATTCAGAGACTGTCCCCTCTGCCACAGAACTATTGGATATGGACATAAACGGTATGTCGGAAAGGGAATTCAGAGTAACAGTTATCCAGGCAATGGCTGGGTTGGAGAAGACCATAGTGACAATACAGAATTTCTAAAGGCGGAAGTGAGAGCCGATCTGGCAAAAGTTAAAAATGCTATCCATGAGAGCCAATCTAATCTAAATACTCTAACAGCTAGGGTAACTGAGGCAGAAGACAGAATTAGTGATCTAGAAGACAAACTGAAAGAAAAGAAGGATAAAGAAGAGGCCTGGAACAAACAGCTTAGAAACCATGAAAACACAATTTGGGAAATAAAACGTTCCAACGTCAGAATTATTGGCATCCCTGAGGGGGTGGAGAAGGAGAGAAAACTAAAAGATATAATTGAACAAATTCTGGATGAAAATTTCCCCAATCTGGGGAATGGAACAAGTGTTCTTGTCCTAGATGCAGAAAGGACACCCCCTAAGATCAACGAATCTAGAAAGACCTCCAGACACTTGATTGTGAAACTCACGAATCATAATTTTAGACAAGAGCTTCTGAGGTCAGGTAGAGGGAAGAGATTCCTTACATACAGAGGAAGGTCCATCAGAATAACATCAGACCCGCCCACAGAAACCTGACAAGCCAGAAAGGGCTGGCAAGACATACTCAGAGCATTAAATGAGAAGAAAATGCAGCCAAGAATACTTTAACCAGCAAGGCTGACATTCAAAATGGATGGAGAGATAAAGAGCTTCCGAGACCAGCAAGGTTTAAAAGAGTATGTGACCACCAAGCTGGCACTACAAGAAATATTAAGGGGAGTTTTACAAAAGAAAAAAGAACCCAAGAGTGACAAAGAACAGAAATTTACAGAGACAATCTATAGAAACAGGGACTTCATAGGCAACATGATGTCAATAAAAACTTATCTTTCAACTCTCAATGTGAATGGTCTAAATGCTCCAATAAAATGGCACAGGGTTGCAGACTGGATAAAATGACAGGACCCATCCATATGCTGTCTACAAGAGACACATCTGGAACCTAAAGATACATCCAGATTGAAATTGAAGGGATGGAGAAGCATCAATGGGCCTCAAAAGAAAGCTGGGGTGGCGATTCTCATATCAGATAAATTAGACATTAAATTGAAGACTGTAGTCAGAGATACAGAAGGACACTACATTATTCTTAAAGGGTCTATCCACCAAGAAGATCTAACAATTGTAAATATTTATGCCCCCAATATGGGAGCAGCCAAATACCTAAGCCAACTGTTAAAATAAAGAGTCCTATTGATATGAATACATCAGTTGTAGGGGATCTTAACATACCACTCTCAGTAATAGATCATCCAAGCAGAAAATGAATAGAGAAACAAGAGCTTTGAATGACACATTGGACCAGAAGGACCTCATAGATACATACAGAACATTCTACCCTAAAACAACAGAATATTCATTCTTCTTGAGTGTACATGGAACTTTCTCCAGTTCCACATACTGGGTCACAAAACAGGGCTCAACCGATATAACAAAAGATTGAGATTATTCCCTGCATATTCTCAGATCACAATGCTTTGGAACTGGAACTCGACCACAAGAAAAAGTCTGGAAGGAATTCAAACACTTTGGAAGCTAAAGACCATCCTGCTCAAGAATGTTTGGATCAACCAGGAAATCAAAGAAGAACTTAAACAATTCATGGAAACCAATGAGAATGAAGACACATTGGTCCAAAACCTATGGGATACAGCAAAGGCAGTCCTAAGAGGAAATACATAGTCATCCAAGCCTCACTCAAAAAGGTTGAAAAATCCCAAATACATCAGCTCTCTTTACACCTTATAGAACTGGAAAATCAACAACATATTAAGCCAACCCCATGCACAAGAAAGGAAATAATCAAGATTAGAGCAGAGATCAATGAGTTAGAAATTAGAGATATAGTAGAACACATCAATGAAACTAGAAGCTGGTTCTTTGAAAGAATCAGTAAGATCCATAAACCACTGGCCACACTAATCCAAAAGAAGAGAGAGAGGACCTAAATTAATAAAATTATGAATGAAAGGGGAGAGATGTGACTAACACCAAGGAAATAGAAATAATCATCAGATATTATTATCAACAATTATTTGACAATAAGTTAAGCAACCTAGAAGAAATGGATGCTTTCCTGGAAACCTACAAACTTCCAAGACTGAAACAGGAAGAAACTGACAACCTGAATAGACCAATATCTAGAAATGAGATTGAAGCAGTGATCAAAAACCTCCCAAACATTCAAAGAAGAAATAACACCTATTCTGCTGAAGCTGTTTCAAAAAATAGAAACAGGGGCACCTGGGTGGCTCAGTTAAAGCCTATGCCTTCAGCTCAGGTCGTGATCCCAGGGTCCTGGGATCAAGCCCCACATCGGGCTCTCTGCTCAGCAGGGAGCCTGCTTCCCTTCCTCTCTCTCTCTGCCTACCTGTGATCTCTGTCTGTCAAATAAATCAATAAAATCTTAAAAAAAAAATAGAAACAGAAGGAAAACTTCCAGACTCTTTCTATGAAGCCAGCATTACCCCGATCCCCAAACCAGGCAACAACCCCATTAAAAAGGAGAATTTCAGACCAATATTCCTGATGAATATGGATGCCAAGATTCTCAGCAAGATCCTAGGGAACAGGATCCAACAGTACTGACCAGGTGGGATTTATCCCTGGGATTCAAGGGTGGTTCAACATTTGCAAATCAATCTATGTGATAATACGAATCAATAAGGGAAAAGAACCACATGGTCAAATGCCAAAAGCATTTGACAAAACACAGAATTTGTTCCTAATTAAAACTCTTCAAAGTATAGGGGTAGAGGGAACATTCCTTAACTTCATAAAATCTATCTATGAAAAACCCACAGCAAATATCATTCTCAAGGGGGAAAAGCTGACAGCCTTCCCTTTGAGATCAGTAACACGGCAAGGATGCCCACTCTCACCACTGTTGTTCAACATAGTACTAGAAGTCCAAGCAACAGCAATCAGAAAACAAAAAGAAATAAAAGGTATTCAAACTGGTAAAGAAGTCAAACTCTCTCTCTTCGCAGATGACATGATACTTTATATAGAAAACACAAAGACTCCACTCCCGAACTACTAGAACTTACACAGCAGTTCAGTAATGTGGCAGGGTATAAAATCAATGCACAGAAATCAGTTGTATCTTAATACACTAATAATGAAAATATAGAAAGGGAAATTAGAGAATCAAATCCATTTACTATCGTACCAAGAACCATTAAGATACCTGGGAATAAACTTAACCAAAGACATAAAGGATCTGTACTCAAGGAACACAGAACACTCATGAAAGAAATTAAAGAAGACACAAAAAGATGGAAAAGCATTCCATGCTCATGGATCAGAAGAATAAACATTGTTAAAACGTCTACGCTGCCCAGAGAAATCTATACTTTCAGTGCCATCCCAATGAAAATTCCACCAGCATTTTTCAAAGTGCTGGAACAAACAATCCTAAAATTTGTATGGAACCAGAAGGCCCCAAATCACTAAGGAAATGTTGAAAAAGAAAAAGAAAACTGGAGCATCACATTGCCTGATTTCAAGCTTTACTACAAAGCTATGATCACCAAGACAGCGTGGTACTGGCATAAAAACGGACACACAGACCAGTGGAACAGAGTACAGAGCCCAGATATGAACCCTCAACTCTATGGTCAATTAATCTTCGACAAAGCAGGAAAAAATATCCAGTGGAAAAAAGAGTCTCTTCAATAAATGGTGCTGGGAAAATTGGACAGCTATGTATAGAAGAATGAAACTTGACCATTCTCTTACACTATACACAAGGATAAACTCAAAATGGATAAAAGACCTCAATGTGAGGCAGGAATCTACCAAAATCCTAGTGGAGAATATAGCAGTAACCTCTTCGACATTGGCCACAGCAATTTCTTTCAAGATATGTCTCCAAAGGCAAAGGAAACAAAAACAAAAATGAACTTTTGGGACTTCATCAAGATAAAAAGCTTCTACACAGTCAACAAACAAAAGTCAACAAAACAAAGAGGCAACCCATGGAATGGGAGAAGATATTTGCAAATGACACTATAGACAAAGGGCTGATATCCAAGATCTATAAAGAACTCCTCAAACTCCACACTCAAAAAACAGATAGTCACATCAAAAAATGGGCAGAAGACATGAACAGACACTTCTCCAAAGAAGACATACAAATGGCTAACAGACACATGAAAAAATGTTCTTCATCACTAGTCATCAGGGAGATTCAAATCAAAACCACATTGAGATACCACCTTACAGCAGTTAGAATGGCCAAAATCAACAAGACACTAAACAACAAGTGTCGGAGAGGATGTGGAGAAAGGGGAAACCCCCTTACACTGTTGGTGGGAATGCAAGTTGGTGCAGCCGCTTTCGAAAACAGTGTGGAGATTCCTTAAGAAATTAAAAATAGAGGTACCTTAAGACCCTGCAATTGCACTACTGGATATTTACCCCAAAGATACAGATGTAGTGAAGAGAAGGGCCATCTGTACCCCAACGTTCATAGCAGCAATGGCCACAATCACCAAACTGTGGAAAGAGTCAAGATGCCCTTCAACAGATGAATGGATAAAAAAGATATGGTCCATATACACGGTGGAATGTAATGCAGCCATCAGAAAGGATGAATACCCAACTTTTGTATCAACATGGATGGGGCTGGAAGAGATTATTCAAAGTGAAGTAAGTCAAGCAGAGAGGGTCAATTATCTTATGGTTTCACTTACTTGTGGAGCATAAGGAATAACACAGAGGACATTAGGAGAAGGAAAGAAAAAGTGAATGGGGGAAATCCGAGGGGGAGATGAAGCATGAGAGAGACTGTGGACTCTGAGAAATAAACTGAGAGTTTTGGAAGGGAGAGGATGGGTGAGCCTGGTGGTGGGTATTAAGGAGGGCACGTATTGCATGGAGCACTGGGTGTGGTGCATAAACAATGAATCTCGGAACACTGAAAAAATAATAAATAAATAAATACATATTTTAAAAAATAGTTGGTAAATGGAAATCATTTTGCATATATTAAGACTGAGAGGTCTATTAGACGTCCAGGTGGAGATGTCAAGTAAACACATGGATATGTAAATCTAGAGTTCAGAGAACAGGTCAGGCTGGAGATTTACAATTCAGAAGAGCAAAGTTTAGTGGGTCATACGAAATCAACTAAGGAGCAGATGGTCATAGAAAAGAGAAGAGGTCCCAGGACTGAGCCAAGGAGTACTCCAAAATGTAGACGTCAGGAAGATGAGGAGGATCTGGCTGAAGAACCACCACAAGGGACTACTGTCTTAATTATTTAGTCTAGTGTCAGTAAATGACAGACTCAGAAATATACACATACCAAAAAGGGGCGGGGGAGGTGAGAGAAAGAAAAACTTAACTACGAATGGTTTTATAGTAGAGGTATGTTCAAAGGAAGAATGAAAAAGGCAATCGGCTCTGTAGCCGAATCAGGCCAGAGTTCACAGAAGGCAGAACGTTTGAGAAGGGTCATGATGGCGGAGTAGCAATGCGGAGGACGGAAAAGCATAGCAGGCTTTTGTAGCTTGTGTTCTCACACCTCTTCCAACCAACTCCTCTGAGGCCAACAATTCCTTTACAGGTTTCATGAAGAAAAAAAAAAGGACAATATTCCATGAAGAATTAGGAAATAATGCAAAGTTTTCTAAGTCTGCACTAGCTTCACTCCACCAAGGTATATGCAAGGGTGTCTCTTCTCTTGCCTTCACATTTATCAAAGACACTGAAACCTATGTCACAGTCTACCACTCCACCCAGATTCTGCTAGCCACTTGGGAAATGTCAAAACCACGAGAATAATCTTTAGATAATTGAGCCTCACGATTCCTTGAACCTTCTTTATCTCCAGTGGCCTATAACTCCACCAAAGTTCAGCAACTATTCCTGTAGCCAAATCTTGAACTTGCCTTTGCTTGACATTTTTCTACCTCTGAAATATTCAACTTAATAGTTACCAACCTCTTTCTTAGCATAACCTTCTAGATCAGCAATGTTGAATAGAAATAAAATGTGAGCCACTTATATAATTTAATATTTTCTAGAAGTCACATTAAAAAGTAAAAAGTACCACTCATTTCAAAATGAATTTTTGTAATTTATTTTATTTAAGTTAATGCATCAGTCCCAATCCAATCATTATAATATGTAATCAAGACAAAACCAGCACTGAGCTGTTACTACAACTCCCAGTGTGTATTTTACAGCCTATCATATTTAAGACATGAAATTATCTGTAGTCTAGATAAAATGTAATTTTGGGAAAATAGGAGTTGTGTTTAACGAAAAAGTATTTCACACTGTGTGTGATAACGAATTTGGCCTTGCCCAGAGAGAAGATCTGGCCCTTTCCCTTGGTTTCTGAGAGGTAATCTCTGAGCCCCTGGAATGTTACATGAGTGACAGGAGTGTGCTGTTCCCCTGGTGGGCTTGGATCATGCCAGACGGTCTAACAGTATGATTTAGCAGGGAACTGGTCACACTCATCTAGTCTTAGGGTAGAGACTGGCCACACTAGAAAGACCAACGATGTGGCTTAAGCTGGGAGTCTGGGGTCATGCAGTACCGGAGGACCCGGAGACAGAGATGGAGCATACGGCAATCATTCGGTCGTGCCCTTGAAGCTCTGAACACAGGGAGAGGAAAATGAAAGCTCTGTGTTTGGTACTTCTCATGGACTCTTGTATTTCTTCCCTTCGCTGATTTTAATTTGTATCCTTCCCCTGTAATAAACTGCAACTGTGAGTATTATAGCTTTCCAGGACTTCTGTGAGTTTTTATGTCAAATTACCAAAGGTGAGGTCGTTTGGGGAAATTTCCAAACTTGTATTCGGTGTCAGACGTGATGTGGGGTCTTGGAGACTGGGCTTTACCTTTGTAAGTAGCTAAGTCTCTCGGCTGGCCAAAAACTCTAAAGGCACACTGCCTTAGTTTTGAAATTTACTTGTAAATTAAACAAGATTCAAAATTCAGTTCCTCAGTGGTACTGCCTACATTTCAAATGCACAACAGCAACCTGTGGCCGGTGGTTACTGCACCGAGCCGTGCAATCTCGGACTCTGATCCCTCTGATCCTCTTCCGTCCAACACACTTCCTTTCCAATTCCCTCGACACCTCAAGCTTTTTCAGTTCCTCCAACTCAGGATCATTCATCCTGATCTCACTCGCCCTCATCCCCCATTCAGCCCATGCCCGATGACCCAGTATTAATTACTTTATTGCTAGTGGCTTCAATTTCTTTGCCAACGGCCTTTCTTCTCCTGCACATGTCCTCTAAACCCCCACTGACCGATTCAACTGTCCTTACCCCATTGGCCCACAGGCTGTCAAGGATTGCTGGGGAGAGAAAGCATTAGATCCATATAATGGAACAATGAGTTCATGGTTTCCCACTGCTGGGCCTCTCGTCAGCTCTCAGCTGTCCTCAATCACTCCCTCTTTCACTCCCCCAAGTAGCTAATGTCATCTTCCCCACGTGCATCCAGGTCCTTATCCTGTCTCGCTTAGCCCACAGGTGCTGAAATGGCCTCCTACTTCAAGTAGAAAATCAGACAACAGGTGACATACTTTTACATCACATTCTTCCACCCAAAAAACCACCTACAGCCACATATGTCCTCTACCTTCTTCTGCGCTCTCAGAGCAACCAGTTCCCGGTAACCACGTTCACAGCACGAGAGACTCCTATTCTCGGATGAAGCCACACAGACTCCCTCTCCCGGATCAGTTACAGACCAGCTCACTACTGTGTCCTTAACCTCACCGAGGTTTGAGATCAAGTCTCAAATTTAAACAAACATTACCAAAATGCCCCCTTGCTCTTTGTCAAGTACTGAGAGAATCTGAGACTTCACCAGAATTTAACTTACTGTGCCCCAGACGCATGAGCGCTGGCAGAAGACATGAGACCCTCCTGCCCCAGGCCAGAGACAAAGGACTTCGGTAGTCAAGGGACAGCAAGCAGTAGGAGCATCAACACATTCGCTTCGGTTTCCCAAATCCTAATTCTCACAGGGTGATGTGACGGAGACCAGGTCCCATGTGCACGTTCAGCTGAGGCATTCAAGGAGAGGAGCCTGTACCATTCCGGTTGCTAATGAATAATTGCTACCAGTGAGGACTTACTACACAGCGGGTCATATTCTAAGCATTTTAATTTTTTTAAAAAACTTTTAAAGTGAACTATAATTAATACGACATAAAATTAACTACTTTAAAGTGTACACTTCAGTAGTCTCAATATATCCACTATATTGGGCAATCATTACCACGATCTAATCTCTCTACAACATTTCCATCATCCCAAACAGAAATGCTCTACCAATAAGCAATTAATCCTAGCTCTCCCACCCCCATCTCCTGGTGACCATGAATCTGTTTTCTGTCTCTACAGCCTTGCCTTTTCTGGAAATTCCATATAAATGGAATCACATAACATGTGGTCCTTGGTATCTGCTTCTTTACGTAACGATGTCTCCTGGGCTTACCCATGCTGTAGCTCCCATCAGTATTTCATCCTCTTTACTACAGAATACTATGCCCCTGCAGAGCTCTATTCACATTTTATTCATCCATTCAGCAGTTGGAAGTGTGACTTACTTCAACTTCATCGCTACTACAGGTAATGCTGCTATGAACATGCTGTACGAGTCTTTCCACAGAGTAAGCACTTTATTTTTTAAAAGATTTTATTTATTTACTTACTTACTTATTTATTTGACAGAGAGAGAAAGCACAGCAGGGGGAGCAGGCAGAGGGAGAGGGGGAAGCAGGCTCCCCGCTGATCAGAGAGCCCAATGTGGGGCTCGATCCCAGGACCCTGGGATCATGACCTGAGCCAAAGGCAGAGGCTTAACCCACTGAGCCACCCAGGCGCCCCCACCCTAAGCACTTTAAAAACACTCCCACAATCTTTATAACAACCTTTGAGATAAGTAGTATCATCGTCATCATCACTATTATTATTCATTTTAAAGATGAGGAGACTAAGAAAGTGGGGTTAAAAAACTTGCGCAAGGTCACCAAGGCTGTAAGCGTTAGAATGAGGATTTGAATCACAGCACTCTGACTCTATCCATGTTCTTTTGGGTTTGGGGTTTTTTGTGTTTTTTTTTTTGTAATTTTATTTTACTTTTTCAGTGTTCCAAGAGTCATTGTTTATGAACCACACCCAGTGCTCCATGCAATGTGCCCTCCTTAATACCTACCACCAGGCTCACCCAGCCCTCCAACCCCCTCCCCTCCAAAACCCTCAGTTTGTTTCTTAGAGTCCACAGGCTATTCATGTTCTTAACGACTAACCATGCTGCTGTTTAAGTCACTTCTAATCCATTTTCTCTGTCCCCACTGCCGCTATTTTTCAGATACTCCCCAGCTGTCATCTGTCTTTATTGCCAGTAGCCTCCTAAGAGCTCTCCTGGGCTCTAGTCTCATCACCCTTAAATACATACTTGTTTTGGCTCTAATGTGCCCTTTCTAAAACCCAACTTGGATGGTCATGACCCTTGCTTAAAGTCCTTCTATGGCTCACTATCATCTAACAGTGGATGAAATTGCAGTGAAATCTCATGTGGAAATCCAATAAGCATATTAGGCTTGAAAGCAGAAATACCATGTTCTTGTTGAACAGGAGGGGAAAATGGGGAGTGGCTGAATGCATTTGTGAGGAAAACATGACCTCCAAGCCTGGCCTCACATATCTACTTTCTCAAAGAAGCCATCTTAGATATTTCCAAAGAACCCTTAGAACTTCTGTAATAACTAAAAAACCAGCACATCACTTAATCCTCTTTTTTTTTTTAAAGATTTTACTTATTTATCTGACAGACAGAGATCACAAATAGGCAGAGAGGCAGGCAGAGAGAGAGGAGGAAGCAGGCTCCCTGCGGAGCAGAGAGCCCGGTGCGGGGCTCGATCCTAGCACCCTGGGATCAGGACCTGAGCTAAAGGCAGAGGCTTTAACCCACTGAGCCACCCAGGCGCCCCTCACTTAATCCTCTTTAAAAACTAGTTCTAGTTCCCTAAATATATGAAGCTGTTTCACACCTTAAAGTCTTGACTATGTTACCCCTTTGGAAAACTGATTTCTACTCATCAAACTTCTCCTACTTGAAAACTGTGCTCAACCATTACTTCCTCCAGACTTCTCTAACCCATTCTTTGCTCCAATAATTGCAAATACTGCTTGCCATCTTTATCACATTTCCATTGTTGGTGTCCCTCACACAATACAGTACACAAAACAGAAGATAATATTCTAGATATGGTGTGACTGCCACAAAGGGTTAAGAGTACAACAAATGGATTTGGAATCAAGCAGCCAACTACTGCTCCAAACAGATTTGTGTCGTCATCTGCCAACATTAGGATAAAGTTCCCGGCTCTACACCTAGAGCTGGACCAAACCAACCATGTTTTTCAGTTGGATACCAAACCTATCAAGTACTGCTAACTAAACAACCCAAGAAAAAAGCCCCAAGTGGAGTCCCAATAAAGTTAATGATCCCCAACAACTGCTAACCTATTGATGTCCTTCAACGTGTCCCCTTATCACCTACTCCCTTCATTTCCTTTACCTGCTATTCCACAATCTCACCTCAGCATACAAACTGTTATCCTACTTTTCAAACACTAGTATTAGGTAGTCAGACTCTAAACTTTAATCCCCCAAACGGCAATCTCACACAAATACTTCTACAAACTTACCAGCCTTCAACTCCTCCTCGAGGAATGCCCCCATTAAATCTCTCTCCCTCCCTCAAATCTACAATTACTCTGGCTCTACTTGTTCCTTCCTCTCAAAATCAACTACAAAGTCAAATATATAGTAAAAAGACAGCAGGTGCGCCTGGGTGGCTCAATCAGTTAAGCATCCCAACTCCTGATTTCAGCTCAGGTCATGATCTTGGGATCGTGAGTTCGAGCCCCTTGTCGGGCTCCATGCTCAGCGGGGAGTCTCTTGAGATCCTCTCTTTCTCCCTCTGCCCTTCCCCTCCCCCACCCCATTCTCTTTCTCTCTCAAATAAATAAATCTTAAAAAAAAAAAAAGAGACAACACACATTCAACCAATGCCCCTTTTAGTTACTGACCCTCTCTCTTCCCTTCTCACCATAGCTAAGTTTCTCAAGAATTATTTATACCCCTGACCTCCTAAGGATGCTGATTTTATCTTAGTGGTTGCTCTAGGGATTATAATGTGCATCTTAACTTATCACAATCTACTTCCAACTAACATGGACTTGATTCTGGTAAAATACAACAACTTTATTCCAATATGACTCCATTTCCTCAACTTTCTTTAAGTACTTATGTTGCATCATTATATGTGAGAAATGCAGAAATAAAGTGTTATAAATAGCTCATGAAGCTCTTTTTGTCTTTTAAAGAAGAGAAGAAAAGAGGAAAAAGTATATTTACATGGGCTTTTATTTCCTACATATTCATCTTTTTTTATTTTATTTCCTCCTATGGATTTAAGTTACCATTTTGTGTCATTTCCTTTCAGCTTGAGCATTTCTTTACTTATATAGCAGGTATGCTTATAAGAAATTCTCTCAGTCTTTGGTCACTTGGGAATGTGTTTATTTCACCTTCATGTTGAAGGATAGTTTCGCTAGATACAGAATTTATGGTCCATGGGGTTTTGTTTTCTTTTTTATCTCGGCATTTTAAATATGTCAGTCTACTGCCTTTGGCCTCCATTTTTTTCTCATAAGAACTCAGCTATAAATCGTACTGTCGCTGCCCTGTATATGATGAGTCATTTTTCTCTTGCTGCTTTCAAGATTCTGTCTTTGCCTTTCAGCAAATTGGCAAAGTGTGTCTATGTGAATCTCTTCTGGGTTCATCCAACGAGATTCACTGAGCTTCTTGAACTGTGAATTATTGTTTTTTACACATTTCAGAAGTTCTTGGTCATCATTTCTTCAAGTTTTTTTTTTTCTGACCCTTTCCCTCTTTCTTCTTCTTCTGGGATCCCCATTACAAATACACTGGTCACCTGATCTTGTCCCACAGGTCTCCAAGGCGCTGATTATTTTTCTTCAGTGACTTTCTCTCTGTTCTTCAGATTGGATTTTTCACTATTAATATTTCAAGTTTGCTGCTTCGTTCTTCTGCCACCTAAAATCTGCTACTGAACACACCTAGTTAATTTTTCCTTTCATTTACTGTACTTCTCAACTCTAGAATTTCCATTTTGTTCCTTTTTTATCATTTCCACTTCCTTACTGAGATTCCCTAGTTGTTGAGTCATTGTCATAATATTTTCCACTTAGATATGGTTTCTTTTAATTGTCTGAACAAATGTATAACAATTGCCATGAACTTTTTGCTAAAAATAACATCTAGACCTACTCAGAGAAAGTTTCTTTTTTTTTTTTAAGAGATTTATTTATTTGTTTATTTATTTGACACAAAGAGAGAGAGAGAGATCACAAGTAGGCAGAGAGGCAGGCAGAGAGAGAAAGGGAAGCAGGCTCCTCACTGAGCAGAGAGCCCGATGCAGGGCTCGATCCCAGGACCCTGTGATCATGACCTGTGCCGAAAGGCAGCCGCCCAACCGACTGAGCCACCCAGGCGCCCCTCAGAGGAAGTTTCTATTGGCTACTTTTCTTCCTGCATAGGGATCACATGTTCCTGGGTTTTTTTCTTCAACATCTAGAGTGTCTGTTGTTGTTTTTAATAAAACTTAATATTATAGATAATAATTTTAACCAATTCCGGATTATGATTTTTCCCCTTGAGGACTGTTGTTGTTACTGCTTTTGTTTTGTTTGTTTGCTTTTTTTTTAACAACCTTCTTGAAAATAATTTGAGAATGCATCCCCCTGTGGTACGAAGCCATTGATTTTTCTGCTAAATTAAAAAAAAAAAATTTCTTGGGGCGCCTGGGTGGCTCAGTGGGTTAAAGCCTCTGCCTTCGGCTCGGGTCATGATCCCAGGGTCCTGGGATCAAGCCCCACATCAGGCCCTCTGCTCGGCGGGGAGCCTGCTTCCTCCTCTCTCTCTGCCTGCCTCTCTGTCTACTTGTGATCTCTGTCTGTCAAATAAATAAATAAATAAATAAATAAATAAAAAGTCTTATTTTTATTCTTTAGTGAAGAACTTACCTTACCCTGTTGTGGTTCTCTCATTAACAAGATCTCCTACTAAATTTCTGGCTAGTTAACCATTCTACAGCCTGCACAACCTCTAGCTAGCAAAGCTCCAAGCCTTCCACATTCGTTTCCTACCAAACTTGCTATTTTTACTGACAACACTACTAGGCATGAGGGGTTTTTGTGTTTTTTGGTTTTGTTTGTTTTGTTTTTGTCTTTTCCAGATCACGTCAGCTGCCTCTGGATTTAAGGCCAGCCCAGTCTTAATAACATTATGCTTTCCCTTGGGGAGGGAGAGGAAAGGCTTTAAGGGCTCAGGGAAAGGCCAAAGCCTCTCATTATTCTTAACACAAATTCAAAAGATTTTCATGAATTAAAGCTTATCAATTTAATGTTTGCCACCAATTCATTTTCAGAGCCCTAATGGTTACTTTTGACGGTCCTGCCACTATTGTATTTGTTCTTTAGATACAGTATTTGCCAACTTCTCCACTGGGTCATTGCAAAAAGTCCTGTTACTTCTACCTATCTCATTATTTTCAGTTTCTAATCCGTTATGTATTTTAGAATGTAGCTATTGTATTATATAGCATGTTTATGTAAATATATTTGAATAAATTAGAGCATACAACTTAAATGGTGTTATTAACACGTTCTGTGATCGACTTTAGGAAACATTCTCTAAAACTCTCCACTTCCCCTTCCTCATTATGCACTCTCACCTCACCCCATCGCATTCTGATTTCTATCCTTATTACACTAGTGAAACAGCTCTAAGAGCACTGAGAACATCTCTGCCACAAAGCCAGCATCCTTACCCTATTTTACCTTTCTACATTATTCAATAATGCTCCTTTTGAAATTCCTATTTTCCTTGGCTTTTATAATACTACAATCCTATTCCATCAACAGCAATTTTTTTCATGTACTTCATGGCCTTATTTTCAACATAAGTACTAATGGTACTAAGGGTCTTATCCTTAAGCCTATTCTTTTCCATATGATCCCACTTCGATGACCAACCACCAACTACCTAGGCTCCATCTTCTCTCTGACTTCCAGAGTACATTATCCGATGACTTGATGCGCAACTTTCACTTAACTGGTGCCTCAAACTCACCATGTCTAAAATAACACAGTTCATCCAATCTATTTTTCAATCTTATATTCTCTATCTTAGCAAATGACACTACCATTCACACCAATAACAGGGTCAGAAATCAAAAATCATCTTAAAACCCTCTTCTTCATTTTCTCCTTGAATACTGATTTTCAAAAGATTTATTAGTAATCCCCTGAATGCTTAATTAATCTAAAATCTAAGAATACCGGTCACTTCTTTTATATAGACAATGATAAAACAAAAGCTTTAAAAAGAGAAGACGGAATTGTTATTATGGAAGTAGAGGAGAGGCCCCTGCCTGTGCCTAAATCTTAGTAACACTCACCTAAAAAAAAAATCTCTCTCATCCTCTCTTTAAAAGGGTATTTAATAATAGGAGGGTAAAAAATACTTCATATTGATTGCTGCTATGTCTATACCCTAAAATTTCAGAACAGAAATTTGGTTTCTATTTGTAATAAAAGATCCTCCCTGAAATACTTCAGTGAAGTCTTTTTATACAGAAGACGAGATTTCTCAACCTGGTAAATGGGGAAAAATATGTACTCTGGAGTCAGGCAGTTCTTGGGTTAAATCTCAGCCCTATCACTGATTAGTTATATCTTAGGTAAATTATTTAACTTCCTTGAATCTCCATTTCTTTGTAAAATGATGATAAAAATATCTGTATTTCAAGATTACAGTGAAAGAGATGATGACGTCACTACCTTACTTCAATACCTCCTCATCCTCGGATATTACCACACAGCTTCCTAACTGGCATTGGCATGTTCCATCTCAATTCTTCCTCACATGGCAACAATTCAAGATAATGTTCAATTCTTTTATACTCTTGGTTCATTCATGAACTCATTCTTCCATTCAGTGAACAGTTACTGATCATTTCCCTTAGAAAATATCTGAGTCCAACAGCACGAACTGGAGAGCAAGAAGAGCCGTGCAGACAGATACAATGGTGAGCTGACATGACCCCTGAACTTCTGGAGTTTGGTGTCTGGTGGAAAGAGAAACCATTACATAATTACAAAAATAAATGTAAAACCACAGCAGATATAAGTACCACTAAGAAAGGATAGAGTGTAATGAGACGGTGTGATAGGGGAATTGGCCAAGTCAGAAATGTCATTCAAAGCCCTTCATAATTTATTGAGCATTTCCTATCTTACCAGCCTCATTTCCGGGCATTTTCTCACATACAGTCTATAATTAAAGCATACTAAACAACTTAAGGAATATGAGTGTGCCATGCTTTCTCTCATCTTGAAATCTTTCAAACAGGCTACAACATTTTGCAATACTCTGGTCTTCCTAGTTAATTCCAGCAAGAATCCAAAGAGGCATTCTTTCTTTAATGCCTTCATCACACATGACGCTAATATGAATCACCACCTCCACCTGGTAACTGATTTTCTCCTTTGTACATGCCTAGCATTTTATGGGGAGATATTCTGAAATTGTGCCCAAATCCTGTCTTCTTCAGTATTAGTTTCCCAGGGTGCTGAAACAACTAATCACAAGGTAGGTGACGTAAAGTAACAGTAATTTATTCACTCACAGTTCTGGAAGCAGTAAGTCCAAAACTGAGGTATCACCACGGCCTCACTCTACCTGGAGGCTTTAGTGGAGAATCTTTTCTACACCTCGTCCAGCGGTGACTGTCCGTGTTCCTTGACTTGTGATTGCATCACCCTGATCTGCTTTGGTCTTTTTCAAGACTGTCTTGGCTATTCTGGGTCCCTTATAATTGCACACAAATTTTATAATCCACTTGTCAATTTCTACCAAAATGTCAGCTCCGATTCTGATGGGGATGGTACTGAATTTAATTATCAGTTTGGGCAGTGAGTGGTATTGCCATCTTAACAATGTTAACTCATACAATCCAGGAACATGGGATGTTTTTTCCATCATTTAGATCTTCTTAAATTTATTTCAACAGTTTTATATTTTTCCGACCATAAAATTTGCATTTCTTCTGTTAAATTTATTCCTAATTATTTTATTCTTATTGATGTTATTGTAAACTGAATTGTTTCCTTTCACTTTCAGATTGCTCACTGTAAGGATATAGAAATACAACTGATTTGTGTATATTGCTCAAAATACAATGTATATTGTGTATCCTGCAACCTTGCTGAACGTTCTTATAGTTTTTCAGTGGATTCATTAGGATCTTCTATATATAAGATTATGTCATCTGTGAGTAGAGTTAGCTTTACTTCCGCTGTTCCAATCTAGATGTCTTTTATGTAAGTCTTTCTTTGCCTAACCACTGTGACTAGAACCTCCAATATAATGTTTAAATAGAAATGGAAAGAGATGAAATCTTTGTTTTATTCCTAATTGGAGGAAAAAAAAAACATCTAGTTGATCACCATTAAGTATGATGTTAGCTATGGGTTTTTCAGAGATCCTTTATCAGATAAAGAAAATTCCCTTCTACTTCTAGTTTATTGAGTGTTTTTGTCCTGAAAAGATGTTGCTTTTTCTGCATCTGATACAATTGTGTCGTTTTGTTTTTTCTTTCACTGATATGATATATTGCTTTTTTAGTATGGATAACCAACCTGGCATTCCTGGGATAAGTTCTACTTGGTCATAGTGTGAAATTCTCTTTTTTTCCCCCCCAGAGAGGGTTGGGGCGAAGTGCTGGGGGAGAGGGAGAGAGAAAATTCCAGGCAGGCTCCATGCTCAGTGCAAAGCCTGAACGGAGATCATGACCTGAGCCAAAATCAAGGGTCAGATGCTTAATCAACTGAGCTACCCAGGCACCCTGTGTGTAATTAATTCTTTTTGTATGCTAACTATTTTGTTGAGGATTTTTGCATCCACAGTCACAAGGAATATTACCCTGCAGTCTTCTTTTCTTATGCTATCTTTGTCTCAAATTGGCATCAAGGTAATACTAACTGACCTCACAGAATGCATAGGAAAGTATCCATTCTTACTCTTTTTTACAGAAGAGTTGTTTTTAAGAAGAATTGTTATTAATTCTTCTTCAAATATCTGGTAGAATTCACCAGTGATGCCATCTGGGCTTGGACTTTATAGGTAGTTTTTTGATTCCGGCTTCAATCTCTTTAATTACTATAAGTCTACTCAGATTGCTTATCTCTTCTTGAATCAGGTTTAATAGTTTGTGTCTTTCTAGGAATTTGCCCATTTTATTTAAGTTAAATGATCTGCTGGTTTATAATTGTTCAGGTATTCCTTTATAATAATTTTTATTTCTTTAAGGTGAGTGGTAATGTCTGCTCCTTCATTTCTTATCCCAGTAATTTGAGTCTTTCTCTTTCTCTTGGTCAGACTAGCTAAAGATTTGTCAGTTTTGTTGATCATTTCAAACAAGCATCTGGTGCCTTGACTTTCTCTATTGTTTTTCTATTCCCTATTTAATTAATTTCTGCAATAATCTTTATTGTCTCCTTCCTTCAGTTTGGTTTAGGTTTGGTTTGTTCTAACTTTTCTAACGTCTTTCAGGTTTTTTGTTTTTAGTGACAGAGCATGCATGAGCAGGGATGGGGCAGAGGGAGAGGGAAAGAGGGAGGGTGGGAGGGAGAGAATCTTAAGCAGGCTCCATGCCCACCAAGGAGCCCAATGCAGGGCTCAATCACATGACCCTGAATTCAGGACCTGAGCCGAAATCAAGAGTTGGACACTTAACTGAGTGAGTCACCTAGGCAGCCCTACGTTATAATTAAAAAAAAAAATTTTTAGCGAATGCTCTAGGGTTTACTGTATATATTTTATCTTATCCAAATGGGCTTCTAACTTATGTTTGCTTAATTTTCCAGTGATTATATGGAACTATTACTCTTTTATAGCTCTATTCCTTTTACTTCCTTTTGTAGTAATTTTTAATAAACATCACATCGATTAATGTTACAAATCCAACAATACATTGTTACAATTATTCTTTACTATCTGTAGTGATTTCCTCAGCCCATTGTAGCTTTTATCACACACCTCCTTTGTGCTGTTATTGGCAAATATATTATACATATATTACATTATAGGGAATGCATTTATATATATATATATATATATATATAATTTCATACAACTGCTTCTTAAATATGTTAAGAGGAGAAAGGAGAAAACTATGCATCTCTTCTTTTACAATTACGTAATTACCTTTATTGGTGTTCTTTCTTTTTCTATGTGGACCCAAATTACCATCCGGGGTTACCTGCTTTTACCCTAAAGAACTTTCTTGAGTATTTCTTGTAAGGTGGGCTTCTCTGTTTTCCATGATCAGGGAATTCTCTCATTTTTTTATTATTGGGTGAAGGCTTTATTTTGCCTTCATTTTTGAAAAACAGCTTTACTGGAGGTAAGATTGTGGTTAATAAGTTTTTCTCTTTCAACACTTTGAAAATGTTATCCTATTGCTTTCTGGCCTCCATTGTTTGTGCTGAAAAGTCCAATGTGAACCTAAGGGGGTTCCCTTTAAGCGACACCTCATCTTTCTATTGCTGCTTTCAATATTTTCTCCTTGTCTTTGACTTTCACTGTTCTTTCACTAGGTACCTGTTTGGGGATCTCTTTGTATGTATTCCTACTTGGATTTTGTTTAGCTTTCTGCCTACGTAAATTATTATTTTTCAATAATTTGTTAAGTTTATAGCCATTATTTCCTTGCATATTTTTTCTTTTCCTTTCTCTCTCGTCTTTTGGTACTCCCATTAGACATATGTTGTTGCACTTGATACTGTCCTACATTTCTTTGAGGCTATGTTCATGTTCCTCGTTTGTTTTTCTCTTTCTTCTTCAAGATACATGAGATCCATCAATCTATCTACACGACTGCTTCTTCTTCTCCAGGTCAAGTCTATAGTTAGGCCTATCTACTGAATTTTTTTATTTCAGTTATTTTATTTCCAATTCCATATAGTTCCCATGTGGTTCATTTTCTTAATGATCTTTATTTCTTTATTTATATTCTAATTTGATGTGACATCATCATCATATCTTCCTATGGTACTTTAATTGTGAGTTACTTTATTTCTGTGAACACGTCTATAATGGCTACTTTAAAGTCTTTTCCTGATAAATCTGACATGCGGTGTCTCTGACAGCTTCTTGGCTTGTTTTTTTTTTTCCAGTGCATGGCTCATACTTTCCTGCTAATCTGCATGTCTCATATTTCCTTATTATTGGAAACTACATATTTTAGATAATATATCATAGCACCTCTGGGTACTGGTATGCCTCTCTCCTAGAACATGTTATTGTTATTTGCTTGTTTAGTGACTAGTGGACTATTTCAGTGAAATTTATTCCTCCAACCACAGTGTTCAGCTTCTAAAGTTGTTCCTCAGGCAAGCACAGATTTGGTATATCCACAGTTACCCTCAGATCACTGGATCATCCTGGTTCGGGAGGGCTCTCTTCTCCTCTTTCCTTGACCACACCCAGCTGTTAGACTCCAGTAATTGCTGGCTGGTTGCTCTACTGTTCTCAACAATGCCCTGGGGAATAAACTGGTCTATAAACAATCCAATCAAATTCTGGTTCCCTTGAAGGAATAGTTTCTGAGATCAGTGTTTGATTTGTTGTTCCGGTCTCTGGAAGACGGCTGTAATTTTTATTCCCTGCATCTCTCCTGGAGTGTACTGTCTTTTACCACAACCTCCATTATACTTTAGAATACTTTCAGGCTTCAAGTTCTTCCTTCTCTGTTGCAAATGAAGTCAGTTCCTCTGTGAACAAATTAGGAGTGATTGGTTTTATGGTTTGTTTCTCCCTCTGGGCAAATCTCTGAGCCAGGGCTCTAAAGCTGGGTGTGGGGGACAATGGCAAAGTTCTCTGAGTCATACTCCCACTGTAGGAGCTGACAGCTCAGTGGAAGGAGATGGCACACAGGCTGGGTCCTCTCAGTTTTCCTCTCCTGGGATGGGACAACCAACTTACAATCTGGGGCAAGACTGATCTGGGCTCCAGTATTCTCAACATGCTGCAACCAAATTTTGCAAACCAAAGTAGGGGGTAGGCCAAAGAGAGTCCCTGCTCCTGCATGACATTCACCTAGGACTTGGCTACAAAAACAGGTAGCTGGGGACAGGAAGAGAATGCTGATATCGTGTTCCTCCCAGGAGCTAAGAGTCTAGGTCGGGGTCGGGGGGACCTGTGTTATAGGCCACAATAGTCCTAACTGGAATTTCTACCTCACTGTGCTGGCAAGGAGGAAGGAAGGAACTGTACTGGTTTAAAAACCACTCTCAGAGGCGCCTGGGTGGCTCAGTTGGTTAAGCATTTGCCTTCGGCTCAGGTCATGATCCTGGAGTCCCAGGATCAGAGTCCTGCATCTGTCTCCCTCCTCATCGGGGAGTCTGCTTCTCCCTCTGCCTCTGCTTCTTTCTCTGCTCATTCTCTCTCTCTCTGCAATAAATAAATAAAATCTTTTTTTAAAAAGACCACTCTCATTTCTTACCAAATTTTCATAGATGCTCTTGAATGAATGTCTCTTCATGTGCTGTTCAAACTTAGGACCATGGCTTTGGGGGTTTTTCATCATTTTCACGTTTCACTGGGAAGAGGGTCAGCAGAGCTCCTCACACTGTCGGACAGAAGTCAGTCTCCCAGCTGTTCTTTAACATGGATGTGAAGGATCAGTATGTGTGTGATCGAGGGCTCTCTATGTGTGATCTCATTTAATCTTCACAACTGTGGGGCAGACACTATAGACAGTGCTTTTACAGATCCTGAAACTGAATCCCAGAATCATTTAATAACTTCCTCCAATTAAATCAACAAACAGGGGGTAAGGAGCTGACTCCAAACCAGGCCTAACTGCCTCCAAAGCTCGTGTTCCTGATCATGCCTATTTTTTCATCTTTTATACAGATCCTTTTAAAAATCAGAGCTCATGAGCAGTTACATCCCTATGCAGTCACAGTGATTTCTTTAGGGAATATATCATTTTCTTCCTCATCTGCATCTTTTATAACACTACAAGAAGTCCTATTCCGTTTCCTCAGGCCTTACACTACATTTCCACAAAGAATCTCTGACCAATGGACTTTATCTTTTCTGTACTTTTAAAAATCTGTTTTCCTGAAGATCTACCTGTTAGATCTGATGTGCAATGGGTTTGGGTCTTTGATTATTATAACCATTAAAATGACAAGGTGTCTTTTCTCCCAGGATTACCTTTGTGCATAAGCACATACAAAAAAGCCAATTAAAAATACTATTAAGAAATGACAATAACTCCTTTAAAAAAGACTGAAGCTTCTTAGGCCCAAATTATAAGATTTCAGGGAAAATTTAACACACACACACACACCACAAAATCCATACAGTCACAACTGACCAGTCATTAGTAAGAACATCACACTTTAAAAGTGATCTCATGCTTTTAAATGTACTTAAATTAGGAAGTATCAATATTTAAAACATAAAAAAATTCTGACCACAATTGAAACCAAAACACAACTAAAAAAAATAAATAAACTAGACAAATGTAAAGTATAAGAAGAAAACTTTCTCTTTACTTACAAAACAAAAAAAAAAATTAAGAAAGAATAAAAAAACATGTCAAAGCATATTTGGAAATTTAGCTTTTACCTCTGCTTGGCTCCATTTATCACTGTTATAAAAGAAATTTTTTCGGTCAGTTTTTACCACCTCAAAGTCTGATTTCCTGGTAACAGATTCCACTGCTTAATTCTGATGCTGCGTGATGTCTTAGAGGAAAAAATAGTTACTGTAGACGAAACCTCCCAACAGAAGAACCATCCAGGGAACGGTGAACACATGGTACAGAATATAGTTACATGTTATATTTAAACAAAGTTTAAAGAAAGCATTAGAATGAGACTGTTTGCTCCCAGTGTCTCCTTTCTCACACAACAGAGGCCCACACACCAGGCAGCTCCGCCACATGTGGTAACCCCCAGTGGAATCTGGCAAAGCAAAGACCCTCGGTCCCACGTTCGGTAGGCGCGTTTGTTTCCGGAGATCTGTAATCTCCACTGTCAACACCTCATTGGAATAAACAAAACAGCTTTGCTGAGCAAACAAAGAGAGTGAAGGGACTTAAACAGGTAAAGCAAAATAAATTAAAATTCTTGATCGAAAGTGACAGCACCGAGGGATAGCATCAAGTGACAGCTGCTCAAGTGGCAAAGGCGTACTGACCAGTTATTTTGGGTTCGCCAGGGTGTGCTCGATAGCTTTTTAAAGAATGCAATAGAGGTACTTACCAAATATTTCCCCTCCACTAGCATATTCTGTCACCAGATAAATCATCCGCTCTGTCTCCATAACCTGGTACAAAGGCAGGAAAGCGACAGACAGTGACACAAATGACAGGCTGATATCATAGGAAGAGAAACTAATGACTCCTCTTTTGTCATGTGAAATATTAATAACCATTCATAACCATAACTGCTTAAAGGAAACACCGGAGCGGGGAACAGGCATAAATGCTATAAAGAAGAAACGGGGGAAATGGGCATTCGTCCTCCTTCTTTAAAGTAGGACGTATTTAGTGCTTGAGAGACCGTCTTTTTTGTTGTTCTTGAGGCCTCTGCAATCTCGTAAGCTCCAAAAAAGTGAGAAGCAAAGAAGCTGCCAAGAATCAGAAAGTTCACATTCAACATTGATCACTTCAAGTTCAAAAATGCCCCTCCCCCCCACAAAGCCAATCAAAGCGAAAACAAAGCCTGGGGAAAACAATCACACGAGGATGTTTTTTTAATGGAAATGACAACTTTCCTCTCTGTATCCACTTACTCAAAATTGGGAATAATAATGTAAATACTCAAAAGTTCAAGTAATCTACCCATTTGTATGTTGTTTTGGTCCCTATTTTGCCTTTTTTACTTAGTTGTAGTGTGTTGGCAGTCCTTTCTTCCTTTTTTACCTTTCACATTAAATATTTTTTAAAGTAATATATGAGCATCTATGCTCATGATAAACTTCTTAAATAGCTGCTATATTTTTTAAAAAGGGCCAAAGATTTCCTTCTTCCCAGCCCCCTCCATTTTATTCTCCTGAAGGAAACACTGTTAATAAGCTAATTTATTCTGTATCATTCTAGAGCAATGCTGACCAATGGAAAAAAAAATTGGCCTCATATTTTCTAATAGTCACATTAATAAGTTAAAAAAATGCAATTAACTCTAATATTTTATTTAGCCAGTGTACCCAAAATATTATCATCTCAAAAAAAATTTAATCATAAACTACTTTGGTTTTCACATTAATGAAAAGTACTAAAATTAAAAATTCAGTTTCTCATTCACTCTCTCATTCACTCTAGCCACATTTTAATACTCAATAGCCAGGTCTGGCCAGTGGCTATCGTATTGGAGAAGAGAATTTTAGACTTTCACCATAAGTCACAGTTAATTCTTTTGCTAATTTTCCAGTTACTTGATCGCTGACATCTTTATACATGAATACCATAAAACAGCATTACGTGTTATAACCACAGATCTTCTGAATGGTTTCATGGTATTTCGTCACATAAGTGCACAGCACTTTTGTAATCTAATAACTGTATCGTCCCTTTTTTCTCTTTGATTTTTAAGAACTCTCTATACTGGTGAAACTAGCTCATTGTTTGTTAGAGGCATCGCTGCTAGGCTCTCCCTGTATGTTGATTTACATAACAATAACAAACATAAGTGCTCTAAACAGATGCAGGTGTTGAGAAAAAAAAGAAAAGAAAAAAGTAAATGTTATACTGTACATCTCCTTTGTACCCCTGGGTGTACAGACTTTTATTGACGGCAAATGTTCCTTTCCTGTTAAATTTCTCAGTAGCTCAAAATCTTTCCTACACAGTTACCTGTATTTGGCTCCCTCTAGAAACTGACAGGACTGAAGTTTGGGCAATGACCTGAAAACCACCTGGATACTATTTACAAAGACAACTTGACAGCCATTCACCTTGGCAGCCCGGAATCCCCCATTAACAATACTAGCTGCCAGAGAGCAAAATTAAAGCTTAAAAGAGGACATTGTTCAAAGTCAGGGCTAAAGTATGAGAACCCCTACCAGCTAATGAAATCGTGGGTAAGAAAGATCAACTTGGATAACTTAGTTATAAGGTTAATACCGACAAGTTAACCTCTTGAGAAAAGTCAGCCTCATAAGCCCCACAACTATTTAGAGACCATTTATTTTAAAAAAGTGAGGTCAAGAAGTGTACTCAGTCGATCAGGATAGGAAGGAAGCAGAGGTTAGACACCTCTGAGTTTGCAGACACAAGGCTTCAGGCAACACCAGGAAGCTTTCACAGGTCTGCTTCTGGGGCACGATGTAGGCGTGGCTCAACAGAACCGAGTCTGATAAATTTCAACAAGTCTGCTCCTGCTGATCTAATTCATTTCATGATGTGAGCCGCTGACGCCAGAAAAGAGCCCTAGAGCTGTAGCCTTAATCACACACACTAACATCACGACATGCTTTCTTTTCCATAAAATTAACAGACTATGAAAGCCCGCCCATTGAGCCTCCACCCTTACACACGGTGCCATGCCTGGGCCAGTGACCGTTACTGCAGACTAACAGCAGCAGATGAACCGAGTGGGTGGCCACTTCCTGGACAAGTAGATGATGGCTGTTCTAGTAGAAAGCAGTGAGCAGGGCTGGCCCGGGCAGAAGCAGAGCTGTGGCTGCCTACACACTGCAACCTGAGAAGCACCCCAAAGCCCCACCCCTCCCAAAATATCTCTTCCACCAGCCTGCTAAGGCAAGGTCCTCTCTTCCCATCTGGCTTGAAATTCCAGTCATTAGATTTACTGCTTTTGCAGTAAGGTAAGGGAATCATTGTTGAGGGTGGCAGGAAATGTGCATGGTTCTCGGGAAGCTAAGAAAACCAGAATGGAAATCTCTGCCATTATACCAAATCAATCTTGTGCTTATCAAATGCTACCTTAGGAAACGAAGTCTAGGGCCCTACTAGAAAAGAGGTGGGTTCGGACTGTCATAGGGGCCATACTTAAAATACCCTTTGCCATCCTAAGTCGTACCGGGATCACAGAACGGAGTATCTAAGGAATGTTATAAAAAGATAATGCTCTATTAACGTCTAGCTTTCCATCCCTAAAAATTCTCTGTTCCTTTGGCTTTTCCATTCTGTCTTAGGATTCGGATCTACATAAATAAGTTCTTGTCATCTTCTGAATAATCCTTTGGCGTAATCCCCACAGAGAATGGTGCCCATGTTTTAAAGAACAAATTTAAAAGGCTTACGTGGGTAAGGCGGACGTTACTAGTAATGTGCCAGATGAAACCTGAGGGCCGAGTGGGCAGGAAAGCAGTAGGATGAATGTGTGAACAATTTACCAAGAAATGCTGCAGATGTTCACCCAACACCTCTTCTTCTATACACACAAGCGGCTATTCTGGGTTCTTCGTTCCCACAGGCTACATCACTAAGGAGCCTACCTGGTACAGCCTGATGATATGGGGGTGGCAAAGCATTTTCATGATTTGAACTTCCCGGAAAATCTTCTTCAAGTTTTCTTCATCCAGCTGGGTCTTGTCTATGATCTTGATAGCAACCTGAGAACAGAGGAAGAAAATTTACTCTGATGCATGATTAAAAGCAGTTCGCTACAGAAAATTAAATCCACTTTAAGACATTATATTCCACATAACGCAAATTATCAGCATTTTGTTTACAGAATGTCAATGAAGAAAATTATTTTACTCTTTTTAAAAAGTCAGGAAATGGATTCCTAGCAAGTTGGTCTCAAAGGGACAGATTCCAAAAGCTAATGGGTCTTTCTGCCATTTCTTAAACTGCTCCAACAGTAAAACCCTAAGACAAACAAAATACTTCCTAACTCCACAGATGTGATCACAGTCTGGGCAAATCATGCTTTGATGCAGACAATGGTACGCCGGGTCTCTTATAAAGAGAAAATGCTTACATGACAAATCCAGGACGAGTTCGTAAGGTTCAACCAGAAATTCCACTGGCGCATCCCACAGCTCACCAGGTGCTAACGTAACTGGGTAGTAGCAGTGGGTACGATAGGGGTATGATGGGGTAGTAGCAGACTCACTATGGACGGAACATTGCTGGGCACCAAGCAGAATTCTTAATGCTTTCCAAGTACTAAATCACTGATACCTCACCACACCTTACATTACTGTTAACCTTATTTCACAAATAGGGAAACCGACACATAAAGATGAAGTAATTTACCTTAGATTAAGTCATTTACAGCTAGTATGCCCCAGATCCAGGACTAAAGCCCAGGTTGGTTGGCTTTACAGTCAAATTCTTAATGGTAATGTTCTAAAAATCTGAAGATCTTTCTGTACTGTTATATACACTGTTTAGCAACAAACATCTATTTTGCTCATCATTGTTAAGACATCCAGCAGCATATACATTTTTATTTTATTTATTTATTTTTTAAAGATTTTATTTATTCAACAAAGAGAGACACAGTGAGAGAGGGAACAAAAGCAGGGGGAGTGGACAGGGAGAAGCAGGCTTCCCTGCGGGACTCGATCCCAGAACCCTGGGATCATGACTTGAGCCGAAGGCAGACGCTTAACGACTGAGCCGCCCCGGCATCTGGCACATATGTTTTAAAACAGTATGAAAGACGAGGAATTTTTTTTACTCTACCAAATCTAAACTTCTTCACTATTCTTAGTGAAATACTCAAAATACTATGTTGCCCTGAAATATATCTATATCTTTGTCTCAGTTGATCAGCAAATAATCAAAGAATATGAGTCTGATGAAGGACCAAGCAAAGCTAAATTCTAGCCCCTTCCAATTCTTCCAATTCTATGATTCTATACCCTGAGAGAGGGAAAAGAACCTTACTGAGAAAAAGAAAAAAACCAGGGGAGCAAAATACCAATAATAAAAATGCTCAGCCCAGAGCAATAAAGACTATATGGAACTACACAGGGTAGATGATTCAAATGTAAGAATGACTAACATAAAAGTAACTTTGAAGTTGTTGCAGGTATTAGAATGAGGACTGATGGAAGAAAGGCCCAGGGAGACACATTTCAGCTCAATGCCAAGAGCGTCCAGTCCCTGCCTAATGATGGAATGTGATAAGGTGAGCTGAATGTAGCTTAAGCTACCAAGATTCAATCAAATACAGCCTTAACCTCAAGGAGCGCACAATCTAGTAGGGGAGAGACATACATGAAACAGACAACAATGCAGTGTTGGAAACAGAATCAACAAAGCTATAAGCAAGGTATGATGGTAGAACAGAGGATGGAGGGGCACCTGGGTGGCTTAATGGGTTAAGCCTCTGCCTCCGGCTCAGGTCATGATCTTAGGGGCCTGGGATCGAGTCCCGCATCGGGCTCTCTGCTCGGCAGCGAGCCTGTTTCCCCTTCTCTCTCTCTGCCTGCCTCTCTGCCTACCTCTCTGCCTACTTGTGATCTCTGTCAAATAAATAAATAAAATCTTAAAAAAAAAAAAAAAAAGAACAGAGGATGGAGTATGACCTTCACCTGGGGAAGAAGCAGACATGGGGAAAGACTTCACAAACAAGGCAGAACTTGAGAAAAGAAAGAACTGGGATAGGCTGAGAAGGGGATAGGAAATTTTATGAGGAGAAAGAGCAGAATCATTAACAAATCACACCAGCTGTTCGATGTCCTAGAAGAAGTCTTCTATCATCCTGGACAAGGGGATAAGGGGGAAAGCTCAGTGGCAGGGCATCTGAGTGCCTCTCATCAGCATTTCTACTTCTCCTCACTACTGTGCCGTATCACATACAGGACCTGAACTCCAGCAACTGGTCTGGCATCTGTACCTGGTTCTCCAAGAACAGCTCCCAAAACACAAAAATCACAGTACACGATGTCCTCTTACAGAATAAATATCTGGGTTTTAATAGTAATTAATTATTAATAAAGGCTTCCACGTGAATAGCACATTATACTTGACAGATTGTTTGCATATACATAACAAGCTTAGAAACCTGCAGCCATATGCCGGTCACAGAGCTCCCCAGCTAGCGTGCTAGAAATGAGTTACAGGTATACCCAAGGCCACGGGCAGGTGGCAGTGGATCACCTCCGGCCTCAAGAAACCTCACGGGAGGGGCGCCTGGGTGGCTCAGCGGGTTGACCCTCTGCCTTCAGCTTGGGTCATGATCTCAGGGTTCTGGGATCGAGCCCCGCATCAGGCTCTCTGCTCAGCAGGGAGCCTGCTTCCCTCTGCCCTCTCTGCCTACTTGTGATCTCTGTCAAACAAATAAAATCTTAAAAAAAAAAAAAAAAGAAAGAAATCTCACTTGCTTACCATAGAGAAAATAATTATTTTCTGTGTGTGCCATGAGAACGGAAAGCAATACTAAGATCTGCTGGTCAACTGTCCAAGGGCCGGGCCTCAGTTCGCCTAAGCTGCCCGTGCCTGCCAGAGGACGGCACAGAAATGGCAGTGGGGTAGAGGGTGGAGGTGGTTAATGAGGGCCTTCAACACATTTGACCGTATTTTTGTACTTTTTCACCCGCAAGAGAGAACTGAGTCACACATTAACTGGGAGAGTCATAGGGCCTCCCGATTCGCTCCTCCGATGAACTCCTTCTGAATTTCATTTGCATTCTGAGGCAGTAAGATTTTCACAAAGGCAGAGAAAACCAAATCTAATCATCTATGAGAACACAGCTGGCTACAAGATCTTATATCCCACGCACCTAGAAACTATTTTTAATTTGATAGAGATAATGGCATAGTATGGATGTAGTTCTGCATTTCATAACAAGTGTATCTGCCTCCCCATAAAGGGACTAGGGCCCCACATACTGAAATGCATTCTTATAAGTATGATCTGTCCTTCGAAGGTGGATGCAGAGAGATTTAAACATCAAATCCCGTCTTCTCCTCAGTGAGATTCAAGATGCAACAAGACCCGGGCAAAGCCTGGCCTCGCACCTGAACATGGAGTCAAAAGGACTGACTCTGGTGTCCAGCTGCCTGGGTTCCAAGTCTCAGAACTGCCCTTTTAATGTATAACCTTGACCAAGCTACGTAATTTGTCTGTGGCTCCTTATCTAAGAAATGTGGGCAACAGAACCTACTCTAAAGATTGCTGGGGACCTAAGCTCATGGCTGCAACCTGCTCAGCACACAATGCCCGGCATGTGGTGAACAGGCCTTCCGCGTTAATTATAGGGACTGCTCTGACCTGTTCGTTAGTTTTCTGGAATCAAGCCTTAAACGTTAGGCATTCCTTGGCAAAAATGAGATTAGCTTCACTAAACAACATAATCCTGGCTCTCAGACACCTCAGTTCCTAACTCAAGGGGCAAGCTGAGGGGGCCAACAGGCGAAGCAGCTAACAATTTGTGGGCAGCATTCAGAACCAACTGGTGGCTTCGAGCTGATGTGGGAAGAACACGGAAGGAATAAAGCTGGGGGAAAAACGCATTCCATTCGGGAGCGTCACACCAAGCCACAGGACCGAACCAACAGCAGGACCTGATCCTCAGGGCTGCACCAGGGAGAGCGCCCTCTGCTTCCCTTCACGGTGGGCCAGGGCCCCGTGCCCTCCCAACTCAGTTCCAAAGCCAGAGAGGAGGACACACGTGTCACTGGACACACGTGCCTGAGAGGACCACTGAATGGAAAAGACAACCTCCAAAAGCTTCGGCTCCTGTTTTAGCTGCAAACTAGAAGATGGAAGTTTTCCAGAAAATGGAAAAATACCAATGAAACAGAGAATCAGACCACGTCAGAGAGCGGGGAGTTGGCAAGCGAGTGAGATTATTTTGAGACTACCTGAAGGGATCGGTGGATCATGAATTTTCACTGCCACAGATTAGTGGCGGCTACATAATCAGGGTTTTGGCTGAAAGTACACACTCGCTGCTTGAAAAATGAAATCCGTCCACAGCACACGGTAAATTGGTAGGTAAACGGAAGATAAACTCTCCAAGAATGTTGTTAGATTTTGGTGTTGAGAATCTATGAATTACCTCCTTGTCCCTCCATATGAAAAGCGTTAACAAGTAAAAAAGGAAACTTCCAATATATTACCAAGGGACCATATATTTCTTAAAGTTTCTTGTTCTACATAGAATTCTTTTTCTCTTGCAAGAAGTGGGATTTTATGAATTGACGCTAATATTAATTAAACACGGCACTGTATCCAAAATGTTGCTTACAGATACAGCTTGCCTAGAGACCTTAGGAATTTCTCTACCCAAGATATTTCCATTCGATAACCCCTTCTTTCATTGGCATGTGGCATGACAAAAAATTAAATTCAGATTGTGCCAAATTTAAAGTCACAGTTCTTTATTATTCATTCTAGAAGGAGGGAAAACAGCTATTTCCCCCTTTTAGTTCTCACTTCTAACCACAGTTCCTTTAACTCTTACCTAATTTTTGCAAGCACAGTAATGTTCACAGGGAATGGAGTTGAAAAAACAGTGCTTTCCTCACAACGGGCAATAATTCACTTGCGTATCCTGACACCAAATTCACAGGCAAGATAAGGAGACAGAATAAAAACCAATAAGCCAAGGAAAGGTTCAGTATTAAGATCAAAACAAACCACCCTTCCCCCTCACCCATCAGAAAGAAAGTGGGTTCTTTCATTCAGGGATATGCAATGGCAAATGGGACAGTTAAAGAAAGGAACCGCTTAGGAAGAAAATGCAGACCGCAAGTGCTAAAATTCCTCCAGAAAGAGAAAGCACACTCCCCGAAACCAGTATGCAGATGTACACACAATAATTTCACAAAATACAGTAAGCAGACTGAATGCTTTTACGAAGGGAAGAGAAAACATTATGACAGTGTGGAGAAAAGTTTTTTCTTTTTTTTTCAATGTTCTCTGAAGCAGCTCTACTCATTGAAATGCCTTAAAATCTAGGCAGCTATCAAACTTTTTGCCATTGTGAATGATTTCCAAAGGGGTTGTTTTTACCTTAGGTTCTGTAGCTAAATTTTTTTATTTATTTGAGAGAGAGAGAGTGCACAAGCAGGGGGAGCAGGAGGTAGAGGGAGAAGGAGAAGCAGGTTCCCACGGAGCAAGGAGCCTGACTCAGGGCTCCATCCCAGGACCCCGGGATCACAACCTGAGCGGCAGGCAGATGCTCAACCAACTGAGCCACCCAGGTGCCTCGGTGTAGGTAAATTTTTATTATCTGTTTCCTGATTTCTAGATCATTCTCAGGTCAGATCTAGTCTCATTTTACGGTTGAGCTATGTACTGTTCAAGACGGAGCACAGAGGCCACATGTGACGACTCAGCACTGGAAATGGGGCCAGTTCTAACTCCTGTGCTATGAAGGCTAAATACAGACCAGATCTCAAAGCCTTGCTATTAAAATGAGAATATAAAAGATCTCATTGGTAAATTTTATATTGATTACATGAAGAAATATCATTTTAGAGATACTAGGCTAAATAAAATATATTACGAAAAACTAATTTCAATGAAAAGGCAACTTACGGAATGGGAGAAAATATGGTAGACCATGTATCTGATAATACAATTATTTTATCCAAAATAAACAAGGAACTCATACGACTCAACAGAAAAAAAACACAAATAACCCAATTTAAAAATGAACAAAGGACTTAAGTAGGCATTTTCCAAAAGAAGACAAATAAATGGCTAACACATGCCTGAAAAGGTACTCTACACCCCCAGTTATCAGGGAACTGCAAATCAAAACCACAAGATACCATCTCACGCCTGATAGGGTGTCTATTCAAAGACAAGAGATCACAGATGTTGGCACAGATATGAGGAAAAGGGAAGCTCGTGCACTGTTGGTGGGAATGCAAACTGGTACAGTCACTATGGAAAACAGTATGGAGGTTCCTTAAGAAACTGAAAATAGAATTACCAGCTCCAGCAATCCCACTTCTGGGTGTATATCCAGAGGAAATGAAGTCACTATCTCAAAAAGGTACCTGCACCCCCATGTTCCATCGCAGCATTATTCACAATAGCCAAGGTATGACACCTAAGTGTCTGCCAACAGACAAATGGATAAAGAAAATGTAGCTTATCTATCTATCTATCTATCTATCTATCTATCTATAGATAGATAGATATGCACACACACACAGATACATATACACACACAACTGTACTATTCAGGCTCGGTGGGGGGGGGGGGGGGGAGCAGCCTTTGTGACGACATGGGTGAACCTGGAGGGCACTGTGCCAAGTGAAATAAGTCTGAGAGAGGAAGACAACCACATTACCACATGCTATTACTTATATGGAATCTAAAAAAAATAAAGTCAAACTCATAGAAACAGAAAGTAGAAAAGTGAATGCCAGGGGCTGGGGGCGGTGGCGGGAAACAGGGACAGGCTGGTCAAAGGGTACAAACTTTCAGTTAAAAGATGAATAAGGCCTGAGGATCTAATGTAAAACACGGTGACTATGGTTGATAACACTATTGTAGAATTGAAATCTGAGAGGACAGAATTGAAATGTTCTCACCAAAAACAAAACAACCAAACAAACCAAAAAGGCAAATATGTGAGGATGAACATGTTAATTAACTCAATCAGGGGAGTCCTACACGATGTATAAGTATACAAAACAACATGTTGTACTCTTTAAATATCTCACAATTTTGTCAATTAGACCTCAATAAAGCTGAAAAAAAAACAACTAGTTTCACCGTTTCTTTCTACTTTTGTAAATATGACTACTTGAAAAAAATTTTTTAAATGACGTATGTGGTCCGCATGGTGGACGATGCCAGTAAGCTGCCAGCTCCAACATGAACTACACAAAGATGACTTCTCAAATACTGGACTCAACGTTGAGAACTGCCAGTTACTGATCTCGAAGAAACTTGGCAGGTTGCAATGCACTCAATGCTCAAACGCGGCCTTGGGAGAGAATCTTAAATTAGGTCTCAAAAGTTGCATTCCAAGAACTCAATTTAATTCCATTAAAAAATGTTTATTGAACAACTGATGGGCTTAAGGTGGTGCCCTTGTACAGTCCGGTAGAGGCTAGTCTGGACAGGGTTCTGTGGAAGAATTGAGTTTTACTCTCTCTCTCTCTTTTTTTTTTTTAAGATTTTATTTGATAATTTGAAAGACAGAGATCACAAGTAGTCAGGCAGGCAGAGAGAGGGGGAAGCAGGCTCCTCACTGAGCAGAGAACCCGATGCGGGACTCAATCCCAGGACCCTGAGATCATGACCTGAGCCGAAGGCAGAGGCTTTAACTCACTGAGCCACCCAGGTGCCCCAAGTTTTACTTTCTTAAGATAGTAGGCTAAACCTGCAGGCACTAACTGGCCATGATTAATGATGTCCCACATGGCCATGGTCAGGACGTATTCTTGGGAAATCCTGTCTCCTGCTTCGCAACCAATCAAGGAGGACTCCATATCTGAGTCGGTAACAAATAGCTGAATCAAGTTTTAAGGGACAAAGATAAGACAGATATTCGGGAAGAACTGACTATCCTATCCATTTTACATACCAGTCACAATTCCCTTTCTGGAACAATACGCAACTGTGAAGCCTAGGGATTGACTGAGATGTTGGGATTCCAGCCAACAGGAGGACGCAACATGACCACCAAAAGTGAGAGTAAATCAGATTTCAGTGAATCCCAAAGGAAACCGTTCATAATATCTAGCAGGACTTTAGGTCACTTACTTTTCTCTACTTCTCTGCTTTGGCTGTACTAAACAGTGAAAGTGAAATTGTTCTTGTATTTACGTCTGGAGGATAGAGACTCGGGAGCTTCCTGAAGTGAGAAAAGGGACCATGAACCATACGTTATTCTTGGAAGAATTCCTAAGGTGGAACACGGTCAGATTGTGCATAATTAATCAATGGAAATTTTCTGGTGATTACTTGGAATTCAAGGCAGAGAAGGGAAATTTTTTAGACAAAAAGAAAATGATTTCTCAGTTCCAGTAATTCCCATCTGGTTAACATTTAGCCTCTCAGAAAGCAGAAGTCCTAAGAGTATCTCTAGCACATGGGCTACAATCTCAGCCACACCGGCGTTACTCTACTGCTCCTGGCATTCCAACACTGACACAGCGCCGGCAACACTTGCACGCTTTCCACAACGTTAAATCAACTCCTGGCCTTTAAGCTTCCCACTGAAATGAACTGAACAAGGAGTGGAGAAGAGGATGGAGTTGACCATAACAATGAAAAATTACTTACAAATAGCAGTGCCCAACCCATTTCCAGGTATCTATTTCCAGTTGAGCATGACTTGGAAGCTGAAGAGGGAGATTGAGAATTGGACCGATGGCTTAATTCCAAGGTTAGGGACCTATTTAAAAGAACACCTTGAAGCCCTCAAACAAAGGACAGAAGGGAAAGAGCAGGAAAGAGGGCGTGGGACTGAAGAATGCAGAGCAAAGAGGAGACTTTGAACACCGAGGGACCGCAGGAAGGCACTGCAGAGGAGAAGACAAGGATGAACAAGGGAGCTCCAATGGTTCAAAGTGGCCACCAAAGAACAGTATCCAAGAAAAGGGTATTATGAAAAAATAGTAATTATCAGAGCAATATTCTGAAGTAAAAGAAAAACAAGGAGCAGCAATTAGTCCAAGGCAAAATTCAAAGTTATGGTGGAAAATGAAGCTATGAAGGAAGGCAGCTGAGTCCCAGAGAAGAGAGATTAGACATGTGGGTGAAACCTGGCAATGACCTCAACTGTGAGGTTAGACGGAGGCAGAAAGTTGAATGAATTTCAAGATGAATTTTCTTAATGAAGTACTCTGTCCTGGAGTGCCAGCTCATGGGTAAAAATAACACACACTCACAGAAGAAGTGTGCTCTTCCCAAGGACGGCATTTGTCAAGGAGCCTGTGTCCTGTTAAGCACATTTCACTGTAGCACCTAGAACACTCAAGCTTTTGAAAGCACCAGCTGGAAAGAATGCCGAACTCAAGTGGCACGCATACCTTTCTTAGACTTCCCCGATGGAGATTTATGACCCTGAGCAGGGGTGCTAACCTTACAATGGTAGTGTTGTTCCTGGTGAACAAAGTCAGCAACCGTTCATATTTTAAGTTGTTTTAAATTATATTAATATGCCCCAAGGCCTAATAAGACAGCCTGCAGTAGCAAAAAGTTGAGGGAACCAAGGGAACACAATAAGAGCTGAAAAACTACCCTAAATTCCTCATCTTTAACATTTCCCAGCTCTTTGGTAATGAAAACAAAGGGAACACTGGAAGCAATCTCCATTACCAGGGAGTATCTGACCCTCACTATTTCTGAGACCCACTTGTCACGCGTGCTCACATGCCAGGACTGCGAGCTAACAGTCACAATGTACGTCTGTGCTGGACCAGGCTTTCTAGTCTGAATGCTGACGCTGGGCTGTCTTCCCTGAATTAAAGACCCAGTTTCCCTGTGCCTGTTAGGAACATGGCACCAAGTACTTTCTGATGGGCTTTCTTAATCATAGCTGCACACCATTAGTGCTGGCAAAAAAAAAAAAAAAAAAATGCCCCTCTGGGATTCCACCAAAATGGGTCTATTTGGGGTGGTGGCTTTTAGCATTTATTCTGGCTTCCACGAGTTCCTTACAGTTAATGGTCATCACATTTGCAAATCAAACAGATTTTTTATTTCCATGATTAATGTTTTGTGTTTCATGGGCTGAAGAGTAAAGTTGAAGTAAATTAAACCACTCGTCTGGAAAGTCTAAGGGTAAACAATTAATTAATTCTCAAATTTCTGGTATTTATTCTAAAGGCAGGAAGAACATTATTGATAATCCTGCCATAAAAAATATGAAAAACTGTTCTATTAAAATGTAGTTCATTATCATATGTATTATTATTGTATATATGTTAACAGTTTTGTACCCATTGAATGTAAAAACACAATTATATGAAGTATGTACTTAATGTAACAGACTTCACATTTAGTAAACTTGTTTGTCCTTTCCCGTAGCAAGATTAAATGCATCCTAAATTCTGACCTTCTATGACAGTCCTAAACTGATGTTACAGTGCAAGTCTAGAATTTTTTTTTTAATATTTTATTTATTTGACAGAGAGAAATCACAACTAGGCAGAGAGGCAGGCAGAGAGAAAGGAGGAAGCAGGCTTCCTGCTGAGCAGAGAGCCCGACGTGGGGCTCGATCCCAGGACCCTGGGACTATGACCTGAGCCGAAGGCAGCGGCGCAAGTCTAGAATTTTTATAACCTTTTAAAGTATCATCAAGGATTTTAAGTTATCATAATGGTGCACTGACTGACTAAAATGTTGAGTACAGTTAATAACAGTGAGGGGCTTTTTTAACCATTAAAAGTATCTGTAATTTGAGCAAAAACCAACCCATTACACTGCCTTTTGGACCCTCTTCTGATCTTGACTACCAAAGAGACCCCCAACAATCTCCAGACATCAGAAAGTTTCATTTAAAATAGACATATTTGCATAAATATCTTCTTAAAAAACAACAGATCATGAGGAAAACCATCCAGAAAAATCACAAGACATGAGACTGATGAGATGAGAGAACGAAGAGAGAATGCAGAGAACTGCACAGAAATGAAACATTCATTGATAATAACCTCATACTAAAAATAATTATCCCTCCATGTTTAAAAGTCCTTTTGAATTTTCCAGAGGTCTTTGGGTCACAGATTTCTACAGAGAACACAATGACATCTTTGAAACAAAGTCAAACAAAACCCCGCCAATAAATCAAATGTACTTTTCTGAGTAGAAGATGGCACAGAATAGAGTTCAGGGGAGAAGAGACATCAGAACTAACATACACAGTAGCGGGATATTTTCCCTTCTAAATGAAGTCTTGCTAATACAATAGAAACCATAATATGAAAGAAAGAAGAAAGAGAGAGAGAGGGGGGAGGGAAAAGGAAAGGAGAGGAGAAGAGGGAGGGAAGGTGGAAGGAAGGAAGGAAGGAGGGAGGGAGGTACTCTGGCTAACTTTGGGCAAAAGGTTTAGAAACAGACAAACTTAGAAACAGACAAACTTTTTAGAACCCTCAGGCTCTGGAGAACAATTTGGAAATCACTGGGATGGCCAAAGAGCACTGGACCAAGAGCTGGGATCTAGAACTCCATTCCCAACTCCATCACTAAAATATGTTTGTGGCAAACCTTGGGCAAGTGTCCCCAGCTCTGCAGTCCTCGACATTCTGATCTATTACATAAATGTGTGCCTGTATGTACCTGAAAGCAGGGTTATCAAGACAAAAGCTTCTCACCGTGCCAATTCCTAATGAAAACTCTCAAAGATTTTGGTTTGGTTTCTTTTAATTTTTTTTTTAAGTTCTAAGTTTCATTCACATAAAGTAAAACAGAATCACTAGTTAGATAACTCTCAGTCTTGAACAACTAAAATAGTCAAGCCACCAGGGTGCCTGGGTGGCTCAGTCATTAAGCATCTGCCTTCAGCTCAGGTCATGATCCCAGGGTTCTGGGATGAGCCTCGCATCTGGCTCTGCACAGCGAGAAGCCTGCTTCTCCCTCTCCCACTCCCCCTGCTTGTGTTCCCTCTCTCGCTGTGTCTCTCTCTGTCAAATAAATAAAATCTTTCAAAAAAAAAAAAAAAACAGTCAAGCCACCTACTTTTATAGTGCTATATAATGTAGGACCATGTGCTAAGCAAAAATGTGCTAAGCAAAAAACTGCATTTACCACAGCCTCAGGGAATTTGCTCCTAAGTATTACGCTTCTCACTTAAATTAAGCAGCAATTACATTAAATTAAAGCATAACACTACTGTTTACCTAGGAAAACCTTGGCCTGTGCTGCTAATATTTTCACTACTGGTAAAGCCAAAGTCTCCTACTACTGATACTAATAACATTAAATAATCAAGTCTATTGATATCAATCTTCCTCCCACTTAGAGAAACCATGGTAGACTAAATTAAATGGAATGTGATACCAGCCACAAATAAGCCAAACTAATTAAGTCATAAAATACAACTTAAATGGGAAGACGCTAACACTGAAACCAAAAAGCCAAGTCTAAGATCTTGGATACACTATCCAAACTTGATGAAATTGTATCTATAGTAAGAATCTTAGAAATGAAAAAAACGAAGTATTTAGTGCAGTTTATTTCACATTTTTGCGTTTTAGACAAGTTAATTCCAATATATTAAACATCAGTGTAGTAATAGCTAAAATATACTGAGCACTCACTGTGTGCCATGGTAACATTGCTTTTTCTTTCCTTTTTCCTACGGCACCCTTCCAATATAGACAAAAGTAGACAGAGTATCATAAGTAGCCATCATCAGCTTCAACAATTATGCACTCGTCAGCAATTCTGCTCATCTATACCTCCACCAAGTTCCTCCAAAATCCCAATCACCATGTTTCATTGGGAAATATTTCAAATATTTCTTTAAAGGATTCACATTCCTCTTTAAAAACATAACCATGGAAGAAGCATTATCGTGCTGGAAAAAATGAACAATAATTACAGGCCTTAGCTCTTCATGCTCACAGCCACCCGACGGGGTAAGAACTGTGATTAGTCCCATGAGACACTGATGCGCACAGCACTGGTACGACAGCACTAGCCAGTGAGGGCAGGATCTGAACGTCGCCCGTGGAGCTCTAGACCGTAAGCCCTTAACTACACTATGTTTTGCCCCCTCTGAAAACTAGATTTCATGGTATGGTAATGAGTTCTTTAAAATAAACATAGAAAACTGACTCACAAGGAATTAATGACGGACAACACCAGAAGCCAACAGAAGTTTGAAACAGGGACCACAGCACCTCACCTCTCCTCCAACTGCTTTCTTCACTTCTACATTTATGCTTCACGAACACCTTGACCTTCCTCCATTTACAATAATGCCAGTCATTATAAGGTTTATTCTTTTCAATGGCAACCCGCTCTACCAGAGGTACTCTGATAGATTTTTAAGAGGTACTCTAACCAACTGTCATCATAAAAGACTCACTGGATAGACTCTTACTCAAAAATAAATATTCTCTACAGAAGTCATACAATATGTAACAGAGAGACATTATGGCGGCCAACCTCCAGTGATTCTACACACATAATGATAATATATATTCACACCTTTGTGTAATCTCTTCCCTCACCTCCTGCTGGACTTGTAGGTCTTGAGGAAGTAAGAGGCCATGTTTCAGAAGCCCATAGGAAAAGCAACCATGGGTGTTCTCAATTAACTATAGGCAGTATCTTTTTTTAAAAAAATATTTTATTTATTTATTTGAGAGAGAGAGTCTGAGAGAGAGAGAGAGCGCACATGCGAGAGAGAGAATGAGAGAGAGAGCACGAGCAGCAGGGAGGGACGGGGGAGAGGGAGAAGCAGCCTCCCTGCTAAGCAGGGAGCACCACATGGGACTCTATCCCAGGACCCTGGGATCATGACCTGAGCCAAAGGCAGACACTTAACTGACTGAGCCACCCAGGTGCCCTATAGGCAACATCTTTATAACATGAGGGTGTCCTCCAGCGAAACAGTCCACAAAAAATTAGTCATAAAGTCACAAGGACTCAATTCTACCAACAGCCTGAACAACCTTGGAAGTGAGTTCTTTCCCACCTGAGCCTCCAGATGAGAACATCATCCACCCAATACCTTGACTGCAACTTTGTGAGACCCTGAGTGGAGGACGAGGCTGAGCCATGCCAGGCCTTCTTTTCCACAGCTGGGAGATAATAAATGTGTGCTCTTTGAAGCTGTTACGTTGTAGTTGCACAACAAGGGAAAACTAGTACCTCATGGTTCCTCATGATGTAGGTAACTCTTACCTCTAAGAAATTCCAGGCCAGGAAAATCTCTTCCATAATTTATAGTCTAGAAATCTAGTCATTTCACAAAGAATTCAAGCATATGAACAGAACTGAAGCTCTTTCTTGAGCAAAGCTCTGGCCCTCCTTAGAGGTATTCTGGCAAGCCCTTTCTGTGAAAACATAGGTAAAATCTTCACTGGAAAAGGTAAGCATGCCAGACTCATTAGTTTTCAAAACAGTTACTTTTGTCACCTGCAAAGATGGTACAAAAAGTATGTGTATATATAACTTCCTTCCAAAGAGGACAATATGGAAAGGGGGAGAAAGAGTAACCTTACAGTGGAGAAACCTGACACACACACCTCCGCCAGGTGACCAAGGCCATTATCAGCAGGGATAATCACACTGTTAGCATCTACCCTTATCAAGGGGTGATGTGATGAGAAGGGCACTTTCTCTTTTTGGTCTTTCTCCCTAAAATATATAACCCACATCTAATCACAACAAAGACATTAGACAATTTCCAATCAAGGGGCATTCTACGAAATACCTGACTAGTACTCCTCAACACTGTCAAGGTCATCAAAAACAAGGAAAGTATGAGAAAACTATCACGGCCAAGAGGAGCCTAGAGATATAATGGCTAAATCTAATGTTGGGTCCTGGATCCTGACACAGAAGAAAAAGACATTAGGTAAAAACTAAGGAAATCAGAAGAAACTCTAGACTTTAGTTAATAATAATGTAGGAATACAGGTTCATTAAGTATAACAAACGTATATTCTAGTATAAGGTGTGAATGAATCATGGGAGAAACTGCATGTGGGGTATTTGGGAATTCCACAGTATTAGAAACTTTTCTGCAAACCTAAAACTACTACAAAAAAGTTTATTACGTTTTCAAACAACCATGCGCGTCTCATTTCAAACATCACAACAAAGTGCTCTGCTCTTCTGGCACCACAGTCAAGTTCGGTCTCTATCTATTATGTTAGATAACTTCGGTTTAATGCCAGAGACACCAGACCAAAATCAGTTTTCTATTCTTTCCTCAACTCCAATAACCAGAAAGCTCAATAAACCAAATTCTACACCAGACATATATCCAGGGTCAAAACTAAATTTCCATATGCAGGATATTTTGGAATTTTTTAAAAATTTACAATGGAAGAATCCTTCTTTATGGTTTCTTCTTTCTTTTTCTTTCTTTCTTTTTAACATAGTTTTGTGAACCTGAAAGCAAGTCACGGACAAATTCTACTTTACAGTGGAGGGCTGTGCAGGGCTGGGAAATACACTTTCTCACTCGGATCGTTTCCTTTTGCTTAATAATGTAAGTTAAAGAACTCATCGTCAGTTTTGCTTGCTTATATTGCCAGAAAGCAAACACTAAGTGAACTGTGGTAACCAGTTAGCCTAAGTCTTCTGGTAAAATTATATCCATTTCCCTTCTTCCTTACAGTATTCGGCTCTTATTCTTTTAAATATGTTTAAAGTTTTAGTCTATAGGTCTTTTACTAAAAGATATTTAAAATTTTTTCCAACAGTAGCCTTTTTAAAAAAAAATTACAAATATTTACCCAGAGTAAAGACAAGCAATTCACTAACAAGACATTTACAAGACAAATAATCACATTAATTTTTTTTCCCCTTAGCAGTTTCCCTGCTTTCCTGTATTTTAGTTCTTTTTCAGAAAGAACTATTGAGATATTATTCATGCAATATACAATTCATACACTTAAATACTCATGTATTGAGATATTATTCATGTAATATACAATTCACACACTTAAATACTCATGCATTGAGATATTATTCATGTAATATACAATTCACACACTTAAAGAATGTGATTCAGTGTTTTTTAGTATATTCATTGGGTAGTGCCATCATCACAATAATCTAATAATTACTTTATCCCCCTTAAAGAAATCCCATAGCCATAGGCTGCCGCTACTCATCCCGCGCTCCTCACCAGCGCAAGCAACAACTAACCTACTTTCTATCCCTACAAATTTGCCTATACTGAGCATTTCAAAGGAGTCCTACAATATGTGGTCTTTTCACTTACCATAATGTTTGTAAGGGGCGTCCATGTTGTAGCACGAGCCGGTATTTCATTACTTTCTATTGTCAAATAACAATCCATTGTGTGGACAGACATTTTAATAATCCTGTTGATGGTTTTCTGGGTGTTTCCACATTTTCGCTATTATGAATGATATTGCTATGAACAGTTATGTAAAATTTTTGTGTGGAGGTGTTTTCATTTGGATTTAAACATAGGAGTGGGTCATATGGTAACATACTGGGGTCATACAGTAACGCCATATATATTTTTGGAAATTTTTAAGGAAATGGAAAAGTGGCTATCTCATTTTACATTCCTACCAGCAATGCAAGAGAAGTTTCTAACATCTCTACATCTTCACCAATACCAGTGTTATTGGCCATAGAATTTAGTATAGCCATCCTCATGGGTATCTCATTGCGGTTTTGATTAGGTTTTCCTAATGACTAATGACATTGAGCATCTTATGTTTGCTGGCCTACTCTATGCCTTCTTTGTTCAATCTTTTAAATTAGGCTGTCTTTTTATTATTGAATTGTAAGAGTTATTTATATATTCTGAACACAAACCTCACAGATACATGATTTACAAATATTTTCTCCTATTCTGTGGTTGCCTTTCACTTCTTTGATGGTATTATTTGCAACACAAAAGTTTATTTTGATGTAATCCAATTTATTTATTTTTCATTGCCCCTTGTGCTTTTGGTGTCATACCTAAAAAAAAAAAAAAAAACCAAAAACAAAAACCACCAAATCCAGATCACAAAGATTTGCCCCTTTCTAAGAATTTTATAGCTTTAGTCCTTACGTTTCTATCTGTGATCCATTCTGAGTTAACTTTTGTGTGTGGTTTTGCACAGCAGGGGTCCAACTTCACTGTGCCTATGGATATCCAGCTGTCCCAGAACCATTTCTTGAAAAAAATGATTCTTGCTCCTTTTGATTGTCTTGGCACCCTAGTCAAAAGTGAAATGACCATACATGTAAGGGTTATTTCTAGACTACTGAATCTACTCCACTGATGCATTTGTCTGTCCGTATGCACACTGTCTTTCCTCCTAGTTCTTGATATTCCAGATATTCATATTCACCTTACTCTGTTAAGGCTGATAATTAGTAAACAAAACAATGGGTTTAATAAGTCTCAAGCACTGGATATAGGACGTGGGAGGACCCAGAACCCAGTTGTGATTTTAGCAACTGCTGATGAACCAGACTAAAAAGATTTCTGCTTATGGTTTAAGGGGAACATAGTTTTTAATATTTTTTTTAAATCGATAAAGCAAATAATAAAAATTAGAATAAAAACAATCAACCAACTTAGCATATTAACAACAAACAAAGCAACTAAGACGTAGAGTAACAGTTACTAGGCAACCACAATGATGACTAAATGGAATGCGCAGTCCAAACTATTACTTCCACTCATTCATGCATTCATGTAAATGTGTATGTTTAGATCTCAACTACTTACTTTAAAAAAAAAAAAAAGGACGGAGGTGTTTAGAAAAATCAAATCTATAAAGTGAGACAACTAAAAATAAAAACAAATCAATGGATTCTTTCAGCCACGGTGACCTTGGGAAATGGTCAAACATTTCCAGATCAGCAGGTATGCAAAGAATTCAACAGCATCACGTCTGTGAGTCTACAAGCAATGTGTGTACAGGGAAACTTCTAATATATGGGACAGGGGCAAGCTGTTAGACCCTTCAAAGAAGTATAGATGTAGGCAGTTCTGGCCCTCATCTCCCAAAATCTCTGCTTTTTAACCAAAAAAGGATAAAGAAAACTAAGATTTCTTTGTCCTCTGGTTCCTCCAAAGTAGGTCAGGTCTGTGTGTAATTATTGGGTTTCACATTCCTTCAGAAAAGGAAGAGATGTCAATGCATGGAGATTTTTAACAAACAGCAGACTCAGGCTAGGGGTAGAGGCAAGAGGGCCTTTGCTGCTAACCAAAAAAATAAATTGGGAAACAGTCTTTTGTTTTACAGTAAGCCGATTTTCAGACAGGTTAGAAGAGGCATAGTTTCTCATTCTAACGCTACAACAACTGAACTTGAACTTGTGGATAAATCCTCCTTGTTTCATCTGCTGCCTAGGCATGCTCCCCGGTTAGCAAGATTGACAGAAACTGTGAAAAATAAGTTCATGTGTTTACTGGAGGACTTTATATGCAAGAACACCTATGAAGAGATTAAGAACTAGTCTTTGGGGGTGACTGAGTGGCTCAGTGGTTTAAGTCGCTGCCTTCGGCTCAGGTTATGAGCTCAGGGTCCTGGGATTGAGTCCCGCATCGGGCTCTCTGCTCGCCAGGGAGCCTGCTTCCCTCTCATTCTCTCTGCCTGCCTCTCTGCCTACTTGTGATCTCTCTCTGTCAAATAAATAAATCAAATCTTGGGACGCCTGGGTGGCTCAGTTGGCTAAGCGGCTGCCTTCGGCTCGGGTCATGATCCCAGTGTCCTGGGATGGAGTCCCATATCTGGCTCCTTGCTCAGCGGGGATCCTGCTACTCCCTCTGCCTCTGCCTGCCTCTCTGCCTACTTGTGATCTCTCTCTCTCTCTCTGTGTGTCTCTCTCTCTCTGACAAATAAATAAATAAAATCTTAAAAAATAAATAAATAAATAAAATCTTAAAAAAAAAAAAAAGAACTAGTCTTTGCATTACCAAAATTCTGTCCTTAGAAAAAGAATCACTGCAGGTTCCTTCCCACAACATACTCACAGAAATTTTTATGGCAAAATAGGTCACATACAAATCTTGGTGCTTTATGGGCTTTTCCATTCCCCCCCCACCTCAGAATAACCACTATCTTAAAACTCATGTTATCATTCTTTTGCTTCTCCTTACAACTTCCCCATATATGTATCACCAAACAACCTATTGTTTAGGTATGTCTGTTTTTAAACTTCATGTAAGTAGAATCACATTTATGATTTTTAACTACCTTTTTTGATCCTGGTGATATTTAGAAAGTTGTTCCAAGAAATGCATGGAGTGGTATCTAATTCGCTTTATGCTAGTCATCCTTTTCTGAATACACCAACTTTAGGTATTGTTTCACAGTTGCTAGACAGTTGAGTTGTTTGCATTTGTAGCTATTATGAACAGTACTTTAAATATTCTTATACAAGTCTCCTGGGCCATGGGTGTAAGTTTCATTAGGGTGTATACTTGGGAATCACTAAGTAAAGCCAAACTGTTTCCCAAAACGGTTGTATCCAACAGGGCAGGTGTTCCCAAGGCTCTCTATCATCTCCAACAACTGCTATTTTTTAATTTTTCCCAGTCTGATGGAGAATGGGAGGGAAATGGCTCCTCACTGTTTCAGTACGCATTTCCTTCACTACGAAAAAAACTGAGGATCTTTTCCTATATTCATAGACCATTTGTTCCTGGTCAGTGAAATAAACTTATTTGTGACTTTCCTTTTTCCTTTTTTTTTTTTTTTTTTGGTTGTTCCTATCTTTTTTTTTTCCTTTTAATTTAAGTTCTTTTATATTCTGAATAACAAGCTTTATCAGTCTATCTTCTCTCAAGTTGTGGCCTATATTTTTACTCTTTATGATGTCTTCTTTCTTAAGTAAATTTTTTATTGAACCATAACATGTAAGTGTAACTTACATACACAACAGCAAGCTGGGGTTCTAAGTAATTTTTACAAGCGCACGGGGTCCTAAGACACAAAGTTTGAGAACCATTAAATCAGACCTACATGGTGGTATCTTCTAGTCCTCCTGCTGCTAAACCGCATGTGCCCCACTCCCTCTCTGCACGCAACTCTAGAAATCTCCAGATCTGTCTCCCAGTTCACTCTTCAACTCTTTTCAGTCTGCATCATCTTTCCATTGTTTTTTTCATGTAGGTCTTTTATTTTGAGAGGTTCTATTGAGACCGAGCTCTTCTTGCACAGTTTTCTCATCAATTTTGAGTCTCTTCATCATATATTTTTAATTTCCTCTTTTATTTTTTCAAATATCTCTAATAATGTAGGAGATTGATAGTTACTGCTGATCTTCTAGTTTTATCCATCACTGCGCAACAAACCATCCCAGGACTCAGGGGATTAAAACAATAATCATTTACTTGGCTCACAGATTTGCAATCTGTCTGGGCCTCAGAAAGGACAGCTTCTCTCTGCTCCATGTGGCACCACCTAAAGCAGCTTGAGAGGAGAGTGGAGAATCCACTTTCAAGACAGATGACGTACAAAGCGAGCAAGTCAACGCTGGCTGTCTGCAGGGAGCTAAGTTGGAGCCGTGGGCCTGAGGCCTCCATTCCTCATGACGTATCTCTCTCCAAAGACTGCATGGGCTTCCCCACAGCATAGGAATGGGTTCCAAGAAAGAAGACCCCAAGAGAATAAGGAATAAATGTGTGGCATTTTTATGTCTTAGCCTCAGAAATCACAGAGTATCAGTCCTTGTCAGATTCTTTGGGTCAAAGCAGTCACAAAGGCCTGCCCAGGTTTAATGCAATGGGACAGACTATTTCTTCACAGTAGAATAGCAAGGTTTTAGAAGAACACAGGACATCAGTCAGGAAATATTGTTACTGCCCCCTTTGGAAAATATAATCTCACTCATAGTTGCTTGTTTTTTTGTGCAAGCTCACATTTCTTGCCACTTTATCTATAAAGATTCTTTGAGATCGGTCTATTACATATGTTTCTCTAAAGATCTGATCTATTGTTTTTTAAATTCCTAGATCACTTATTTCTGCTCTAATCTTTATTATTTCCTTCCTTCTGCTGGCTTTAGGCATCGATCCTTGCTCTTTCCTATCTCCTGCAGGTGTAAGGTTAAGTTGTTTATTTGAGATTTTTCTTGATTCGCTGAGGTAGGCCTGTCTGGCTATGTACTACTTCCCCTTTACGGCCAGACGGTTGTGTTTTCATTTTCATTTGTTTCCATGTATTTTTTTTTTAATTTCTTTTTCGATTTCCTGGTTGACCCATTTGTTGTCGAGCAGCATGCTGTTTAGCCTCCGCGTGTTTGTGGTCTTTCCAAATTTTTTCTCATGGTTGACTTCTAGTTTCATAGTGTTGTGCTCAGAAAAGGTGCGTGGTATGATTTCAGTCTTCTTGTATTTGTGGAGGCCCGTTTTGTGACCTAATGTGTCATCTATTCTGGAGAATGTTCCATGTGCACTTGAAAAGAATGTGTATTCTGCTGTTTTAGGATGGAATGTTCTGAATATATCTGTTAAGTTCATCTGGTCCAGTGTGTCATTCAAAGCCATTGTTTCCTTGTTGATTTTCTGTTCCAATGATCTATTCCACTGATGTAAGTGGGGTGTTAAGGTCCACTACCATTATGTCATTACCAATGAGTTCCTTTACGTTTGTTATTAATTGTTTTAAAATATTTAGGTGCTCTTGTGTTAGATCTGAATGTTATTCTCCCAGACACTTGGGAATCACAATCAACCGGAAGTACTTTCAACTAAGCTATCACCTTACGAGAATTTCGGGACTAATGGGTAGTAATAAATCTGGTTGCAAAGCCATGTGAGTGTGGGTTTCTGTTTAGGCAGTTTTGTGGCAGATTCTTCCCCCTCCCCATCCAGAACCAAGACATGAAAATGCAAGTCTCTGCATGCAGGGCACCTTTCATGCACTGAGGAAGTCACCTTTCTGGGGTCTCAAGTTTTCTACGGGGCGGTCTCCAATATGACTCCCACTAGTCTGCTTGCACCCTGTTCTTTTCCTCTTTACCCCCTGCTGCTCAGATCCTATAAGAAACCCTCTTCAGTGCTTACTCCAGCTTAAGAAATCATGCTTTCTAGGCCTTTTGAGGCCTTCAACTATTTTTCTAACACAAGCTCCAACATCTTTACATACATTTTATATGTGTTCACATATTTTTTTCCTCTCCCCAGCCTCATTTAAAACTCTTCTGACCAGAAAAGGCTTCTCTACACATCTAATCTATCATATAACTGCAAAAGAAATTACTCATTATTCATTTTAAGCTATTTTACTTATTGGGGCACCTGGGTGGCTGAGTGGGTTAAGCCTCTGCCTTCAGCTCAGATCATGATCTCAGGGTCCTGAGGGCAAGCCCCACATCAGGCTCTCTGCTCGGCACAGAGCCTGCTTCCCCGCTTACTTGTGATCTCTGTCTGTCAAATAAATAAATAAACTCTAAAAAAAAAAAAAAAAAAGAAAGGAAGCTATTTTACTTATTAAAAATTGATAAATAATTTCAGGAATACATCTATACTTTTTAAAGGAAGCTATGTAAAATACATCACTTGGATGGAAATGCTTTGGAAAATATTAATACAGTTCCTATAAAACAAATCTGAGGGAATTTAAATTTATTAGACATACTAACTTCTGCCCCAGATTCTTTGTATCTTTTAAAATCTATGGGGTCTATGCTCCTGTACATATTTTTTTTTTTTTTAGTTCAAACCCATCCTGTACATATTTTTAACATGGTTTAGAACTGCACCCAAAGCCCAAGATAAAGGAAGTTTTATCGACTTAAGGAAAAGCAAACAACAACAACAAAAAAAACCCTACAAATTATTTCCAGTGCCAATGTCTTAAGTTTAAAAAAAAAAAAAGATGAGGCCAATGTCTTGTAAAAAGAAAGAAATTCAGGGCACCTGGGTGCTCAGTCAGTTAATTGTCTGACTCCTGATTTCGGCTCAGGTCACGATCTCAGGGTCGTGAAATGGAGCCCCCTGTCAGGGTCCACACAAGGCATGGACCTGCTTAAGATTCTCTCTTTCTCTGCCCCTCCCCATATCCTTTCCCTCTCAATAAATAAATAAATAAAATTTTAAAGAAGAGTTAAATTCAAGTTCTCTTTGGCAAAATGAAAATGAATCGAGTAGATTTAATATTCATATGCATTTTGTTGAAGAGATACCGTTACTATATTTTTAAAATTACAGTTAAGGCTCAAAAGCAGCAGCAACAGTTTATGGGAAAAAAAGGTGGGGGGGGGGCTGTAAGCCATTGGGATAAAGCCTTTACATGTTACCTCTCTCCACCACGCTGAAAGCAATGGCAACAAATTATCATATTCCCCAAAAGAGGACAGCCAAACTCTCCTATGCCAGAGGAGAAATGGCTATCACAACTATGAGTCGGCACTGGCAGGAGACTTCCCAGCAAGCCACTGAACAGACCATTTACCATTCTTCATCTTGTGCAATATGACCTTTCCAGCTCAGCCTGCTAAACATCACAGTGGTCCATGAGGAGAAAATCCACACGGAAGCAAATTCCTAAATGCAATTTGCCCTATGGGCAGGATGCATTTCCAGATTCTTTGTCCCACTTTGCTCTACTCCCCTCTGGGTCATAACAGAACTTTGGCAGATGTTACAATTTGTATAAACTCTGGAGCCCAGATTACAAAACTCAGCAAAGTGTGCATTTGGCACGGGCAAAAATGGTTGCTTTGTGCACTGATTTGGAGTTGCTAACTTAAGATATCCACAGTTTCAAAAATGTGTCGAAGACTGATGAAAATTTAAAAATCAGGAAAAAAGGCACGTGTCGCACACATCCCAGCACAGGCTTACAAGTCTTCTGAGATCATCCTCTCCATGCCGACAAAATACCAAGGCCATTATGCAATCTGTGGTTTCTTCTTGTAATTGAAGAAATTAATAGCTTTGGATTCAAAACTGAGATAGCTTTACCCTGAGACATTCTCCCGGCCTTGGATCTCTGTGTACAGAATCCGAAAGTACCAGTAAAAAGACTCTCAAAGAGGGCTCTACAAAAGGTTCTTTTCATTCTCTAGCAATCTTTCTTCAGAGCAAAACTTCAAAAATGTCTTTTGGAAGAGTTGTCTAATTATGAAAAGAGTCCACAACAAACCGCCACAGTACAGCAGTGTGTGTTCATGACGGCGACAGAATTCCTCTACACTGTATTTCATCTCATGCCTTATTGCTAGCTTTTCTCCTAACATTAAAATCAAAGCATTAGCCTTCATAACAAGGGAGATTGCCCACAGGATACATCAAGCCTGCAGATATTCCTAAACTGAAAAGGGTTAAACCTAGAAGGGGGTTAATTTAATTTAATTTAATTTACAATCTGAATTGTAGGTAATCTGATATATGCAGATTTGGGGGGCAAAGTTACCTGCTGCAGTCTTAGGTAATGCAAATCTAATCCATAACAGCAAAAATCATAATTAATTAGAGCCTAGAAATTAATTAACTGATCTTACTAGATGAGTTTACCCTTATAAATGGATAAGAGCTTGCTTATCCATCTGGACATTAAAACGGGTACAGAGGCTCAGTTATAATTTCATCCATTTTGGTCTACTTTACATCAAACTCTTCTGGCCTCCGTGTGTTCTCCTAGATATTTGGAAGTACCTTCAAATATGTCAAATAAAAACAAACAAGAAACTTCAGCTTGCATTTATGATTCTAAGATAAATGAGGTTTACTTTTTATAAATTTCACATTTATTTAGAGCAATAATGAAGACTCATGAAGAGATCTATTGTTTACAAACAACAACACACTTTTATACTTTGTAATACAGTCCCTTAATACAAAATAAGAGTAAAACAAGTATGTGTTCAATAAATAGAATAACTACAAATGAAAAGGCCTTTATTTCCCACTGCAAAGAAAGTGAAGCACGTACTAACGCTAACTTCAACATCAACTTCAACAAAATACAGCTTCAATGTATTTCAGACACACAGGCTCTAAAGAGAAAATTAGTTTATCATTTCCAAGTCTTCTAGCTGTCAAGTCCCATAACCAGATCTGGGTTTCAAAAGAAACTCGGGTTCTCCTCCACAAAATGAAAAGGGCTATGGTAGCTCACTCCGGTTAGGGGAACAGCCCATCAAAGGCATCAATCATTCTGGTGGGGAAAAACATCAATATGTTTGTTGTATTTTGGATATATATATATACACACACATATACATATATGTATACATATGGATATATGTGTGTGTGTGTGTATACATATATTGTTTTCAGTCTGCCCTTCCCCCCTTCTCTGAAGAACAACTTTTGAAGTTCGACCCTAACCTTCTGGCTTTCCATCCCACGCAAACACTCCCAATGTCATTAACAGTTCAGGAAGAGAAAACAGCCTGGGATCAGGGCAAGCTGATACCACTGGGGTCCTCACTCTCACCACCTCCTTTCATAGCTCTAGAACAACTTCTCGAATAAAGCTGCTCCGAACGTTAAAACATAGATCACCTAGAACAAGGGCTGGCACAGCACAGGAAACTAGCAGGCACTGGCTGCCGTTCTGATTGGTGTTAGTTACCATTCCACTTATCCCTGTCCAGGTCTCTGACCCCACTGCCTGGGAATCCCAACTTCCGTCACTTCCTGAAAGCCTTCTCGCCAACTGCAGACCCCTAACTTACAACAGATGACGGAGTCTTCTTACTTGACAGGGAGAATAGACACGGAAAATTCCTTCAGTTTATGGTACGTTTCTCTTCATCTTCATGCATCCAAACCTGCCTTTTTTTTTTTCATCCCAGAAGAAGCAGGTCTTCCTCCAACCTCAGGCAAGTAACAAGTGTCCAAAAGTCATCAACTAGTCTCCTCCTCCTCCTCCTCTTTCCCTTACTCCTCCTCAAACAAAAGTAACAGCAATTTCCAAACTCCAAATTACAGAAGACTTACTGATGTCAAATTTCAGAGCTGGCAACCGCCAACCTTCACATGGTTATGGAGAGTGGCTACTGATTTTATTCGATTACTACACTCTTCACCCTCAAAATCCATTTGACTGGCATAGAGGAGGGCAAGTTCCCAAAAAATAACTACTGGTTCAAACTCACAGAAAGAGAAAGTAGTATGGTGGTTGCCGGGGGCAGGGGGGAGGGGAAAGTAGGGAGTTTTTGCACCTGACTGGCTTAGTTGGTAGATCATGAGACTCTTGATCTCAGGGTTGTGGGTTCAAGCCTCACAACAGGCATAGAGCTTACTTTAAAAAGGAAAAAAAAAAAGTGCACAAAAAGAAAATTTATTTTTAAATTAATTAATTAAATTTGGTTTAATTTAATGGGTACAGAGTTTCAGCTGTGCGAGATTAAAAGAGTCCTGGAGATTGGATGCACAACAATGTGAATGTACTTAACACTATACTTAACTGTACATTTAAAAATGGTGAAGATGCTAAGTTTATGTTACGTGCTAATTTTACCACAATTTAAATACACATACATACATATGTACATACAGACATACACACATACAGCATGAACATATTCGTACTAGCTCAGTACCGCCCCAATATAACCTCCACCAACCTTTGCCCTGAATCCATTTTGGGGAATCCTATTCAAATCAGGGTTAAAATTTATCTAGCCATTTCAGTTTGTTCAAACAAATTCCTGGCAAGCATCTCGACAGAAACTTATGTAGCCAGCCCATGTCTTTCTAAAAGATAAAAAAAAATGGCCTGTTATTGAGTTACTTTGGGGGTTAGGATTGAATATTCTCAGAGATGACAAGCACGGCATCTGCTTCCTTCAACCCAGCAGAAATAAATATTAAAATAATTCAAGACTACCACTCACTCTCCCAAGGGAATCTTCTGACGTCTGCGCACTTGGGATCCTTGGGACAGAGGTACAGAAGAGAACGAATGCAGAGGAGAAAGCTCTCTTAACATAACCAGTTCTTATGAAACTAACCAAATGAAATCCATGTGACAGGAAAAATCTGACCTGAGATGCAAATATTTATAAAAAACTATGGTTTAAAGACCATCTATTTTTAGGAGAAAAAAGTATGCAGTACATCAACACAATAACCAACGAAAATGCAGGGTGAGAAGATAATAGTAAACCTCTTCAGCCAGAATAAGAAACTGTACTTTTGAGAGTTATTTTTAAAAATGTTAAGTATTCACTCTTTTTACCTCAATATGTAAAAGAACCATTATACGAAGAGCGTTAAACACATGCAAACATATACGAACCAAGCTAAGTTTGGCTGTATTCACAGAACTTATCTGTATTTGGCTGGAACAACTCCTACTCACCTCATGAAGTCTGCAAAGGCTGTTAGCTCATCACAGACACATGTCATCCTGACACCAGAAAGACCCCTGGAAATCTCTTTCTAACCCAACCCCTTTGATGGATAGATGACCAAACTGAAATACTGAAAGCATAAATGAAACCTAAGTATAAAATAAATGATGACATCCCAGCACATGAAAATTTAGTTACTTTCTAATATACCAATGTTAATTTATAAGAAGAAGCAATGATGGTAATAATTTTTCAAAGAACACAATCACAATAGCCACAAACTATCAGAAGCCTTGGAAAAAATATTCCAAAAAATGTGTGAGCATTTCAGGGAGAAAACGAGAAGACGTTAGTGAAGGACTTAAGACCCATGCGATGTCCATAGCCAGAAATACCTAATATTGAAAAGACCTCAATTCTCCCTCCTTGCCCCTAAATAAGTCACGCTCCAGTCTCTCTTCCAAATAAGACCACAATAAATAACATTCTTCTACTCTGGGAGCAATAGTGGCAAGGGGACACAGAGGAAAAATTATAATGTATAAACCAGGAAACCGTATCATCTTACCCGAACAGTTTAAACTTAAATGCCAGTTTCTAGTCTACAATGCCCAGCCAAGAGCACCTTGCCTTCTACATTCACTATTTTTACAAGTTCAAATGTCCCTCAGATGATGATCTGTATTTCCAGGCAATTCTCTGTATTTGCTTTTAAAATCAGTAAGTGCTTTTAAAATGCAAAGTGAACTTGAAACAAAGTAGGCAGGCCAGAAGCTAATTTAACATTGTAACTTTCTAGTTCAGCATACACTTATTTGAAGTCTGTACAAGCTTGCCACTCAGTATTCTTCTACCAGGTTTCTTGAAAACAAGCAAGATACTGCTGGTTCTATACCAACACAAACTATCCTAAGTCCCTAAAGGTCAAGAAGAACAAGGTTAGCCCCCTGAGACTTCCAGGACCAAAAAGATACACTATCATAAAATCCTAATAAAAGTTATAAATTAAAACTAAAGGCAATCCAAGTTGCTTTCCATTAGTATTCCATCGGTAAAGAAGGGATTGAGTAAATTAAAATGAAAAATTGGACTTGGTCCTGTGGAATTATTAACTACCTATAATTGTGGGCTTCCAATTACAATCCCATCTCTAGATTTTGGTACATGGAGTAGAGTGAGTTGCGACAAATAACAACTGTCAATCTCTAACCCAAGCAAGATAGTTTCTGACAATTTAACTCGAAAGGGTAACTAAGAACACAGGGCTTAAGTTTAAAATCCTACTGTATAAACTGGGAAGCAGCATGCCAAACTTCTAGTAGGGTAATTTCTGAGCCTCTTAATATTTTACTGCATCAGATTCAATGCTGCTGAAATTGGAATTTCAGTTTGAAGACAATGGCAAAAGACTCTATTTTCCTTCTCACTCGGAAAAAAATTAATTAGAAACAGTAGACATTGTGTGAGAAAGCAGTAAGACAATCTGTATTTTAATGGTGCAGTCACGTAAAGAAAAGGCTATGACTGAACACATGAACTATGCAAGCTTCTTGGCGACGAGACAACATGGTACTTACCCATACCAGTAACTGCAGTGATCCCACTGGCCAAGTACCAGCACACCCACACCACATCAACAACACAGAGATGAGAACTTACCTGAATAAAAAAACTACTGCATAGGCCAAGTGTCTAGACACGAGAGGGAGGAAACCTGCCAACATCGGAGAACTTCCCAGTTCAAAGAACAACCTTTTCCCCCAGTTTGAGAGAGAAGTGGGGAAAATGCTGTGAATGAGGCCCAACAGTCAGAAGGCTAACCGAAGCTGGGTATATCCTATACCTGTTAATGAGTAAAGCAGCAAATTTAAACTCCTAGCCCTTCAGAATACACAGTCTAGTGCTTCAGTCTAACTATCGATAGTATTTTATTGGCAGTACGGTAAAAAGTACATTAAGAAAAATAAATCATTGATTTCTCTTTGTCTCTAGTTTTTTTCAAGAATGTAAGACAAAAGACCAGTGACCCATACCCCTAGAATCAAACAGGGACAATCTCTCTGACAGGCTCCCAAGTCTTCCACATGAGTTTTTCTTAAGTCTCTCTCTCTGGTTAGGCAGCTACTCATGGGAGCCCTCCTTCCTGACCCTGTATCTCCAAGCAGACGGTGATAACCTGCACATCTGTACATCCGGGCTTCGTACTTCCAACCATCCCCTCCTGGACATCTCCTTCGTGCACTCCATTGCCCTCTGCGTTTTCCCTTCTCTGGCCAAACCTCCTCTTCTACCCTGACTTTCCCTGTCACCTAAAAGCACTGTTTGGATAAACCAATTAGGAGTCTACTTCCTAATTATCTACTTACCAAAGGTCCCCCCCTCCAAAAAACAAAAACAAAAACAAGCAAACAAAAAATGAATCCCTCACATTCCAAAATTTTGCATCTATAATGTAAGCAATATCACAAAATAATAATTGCTACTATTTATTGGATAAGTTTCCTGTGTGAAATGCTGGGCTTTATATATATGATCGCATTCAATCCAATCTCACAGCAAATCATTGGGGTTGTCATTATTATGCCTGTTTTACGTATGAAGTAAACTGAGCTTAAGGCTTATCCAAAGTTAAAAAGATAGCCAGGGCGACTAAGAGTTCAATACCAGATACCACCTCTTAACCACTATATAAAACTGCCTCATTTTACAGAATGCTTTTTTAAAGATTGAGGGAAGGGCGAAACCAGGTATCATTCAATTACTCTAATAACTAAGTTACAAATTCATTATTGATCATACTGTTCTAGTCCCATGCTACATAAAATTTTATATCTACAGGGCCCCCTGGGTGGCTCAGTAGGTTGAGGTCTCTGCCCTCGGCTCGGGTCCTGGGATCGAGCCCCGCATTAGGCTCTCTGCTCGGCGGGGAGCCTGCTTCCCCCTCTCTCTCTGCCTGCCTCTCTGCCTACTTATGATCTCTCTCTCTCTCAAATAAATAAATAAAATCTTTAAGAAAAAAAAATTTATATCTAGAGATTCTCTCAAAACACAAATCTGATCTAAAAGACCAAACCAGAAGTGTCTTTTGGTGGCTGTCCCTTCCTTATATGATAAAGACAAACAGTATTTCACCATCTGCCTCCAACCCTACTAGATCAACTAGATCTTCCAGTATTCCCAGCCACAGTCCCCTTCCCCACACATACACCTTTTGAGCTAAGGCTGTATGCAACTAGTAATTCTCACTCTCTCCTACGGCCAGGTCAGTGGTCAGTTTTCTCAAGGTAGCCTTCCCTGACTTCTCCAGGCAAAATTAACTCCTCCTTCTGGCTTCTACAGCAGGCTTTTCATTCATTCCTAACTTGCAGCACACATATCTATGAACATACACATTACACTCATATACATGTATCATCAAATTTACCACAGATCCCAAAAAAGAGAGTCATCTTCTCTTTTCAAATATTTGGACACACATACAGAAACCTCATATATTTGTGTACCTGTAGGGAAAGGCATTCGTGCAGTAATCCTTCCTCTTTCTGTTCCTTCCTCACCCTCTTTCTTATCCACTCCTTACCTATACCCTATATACTCTACAGCATATTTTTAAGAAAGAAAATATACTGAGGCCAAAGTGAATATTTCCAAAAGTAAAACCAATGACATGGTTTACTAGGACTACAGTTAGGATCAACCACGTGGCATCCAATGTATATTAATGGTACAAATTGTTGCAGTTGTATTTAAAGAAGTAGGGCTTTTCACTGTACTTTAGGTAGGAGAAACAGCATTACTAAGAACAGGGTCAAGGAATCGGGATTCAAAATGTGTCATGTAAGGACTAAAGGTGAATGAACGATGGACACATTTTTAGATTTTTACTTCCTCCACCACCCCCAAAGTAATAGAAGTGCTTTTCATAGCCATAATTGACTTTTAAATAGATAAATCACAGCGTAACCTTATATAACTAAACTAGGTACGTCATTTTCAGATTGTTTTTCTCTCTACACCTTATATCCTAAAATATTTTGATTGTAAAATATTTGGTTTAACTGCAAAACATGTTCTTTATTACTGTTTAACAAAAGGAGGGAGGGAGGGAAAAGGGAAGGAAGGAAGGAAGAAAAGAAGGAAGGAAAGAAACTACAGACAACAGAATAATCTTATTAGCCTTTTATGGTTCAAACCCTGAAACCCAAAAATACAGGTTACTTAGCTTCTAAAAGTGAGTTCCTTTCTCTACCCTTCTAATTATTCTCAGAAGCACACAGGAACAGAGATTGAAGAAAACGTGCATATTTTTCAAGTGTAGTCCTAAAGCAGCAGAGGGGAAAAAAAACTCAAATACCGGGAAGGGTAGTGGAGAGGAAGATGGGCAGCAGGGTGCAAGGAGAGACCAGGTTGCCAAAGAAACCAAACAGCAAAGAGTAAGAGGAAAAATCATTAGCTGGAAAACCTCTGAAATGCTTTTTGTAGGAGCTCAATCCCTTGTCCTAAAAGACACGCAGAGAAGAGACCAATTGTCACAAATGACAAAGGGAGCCCAGAGTACACCAACTGCCTTTTCTAAATTACGCAGCACACATGTATCAGTGACCACGAGAGAATGAGAAATCTAGGATGAATCTTGTGACTTCGTTGAAACCCAAATTTTGTGTTACTTTTTAAAGACAGCTTCTGCCAGCCTAGCATTTAAGTAGATGTAAATGGTATATTCAAATTGATATAAATATAAATGCTGTTATTGTTTATAATATAAAAATATAATATAGTAATATAAAATAAAAGAGAAAATTTATAATATAAAATATATACAATATAAAAATTAAATTAAATTAATATTTTTAAAAAGTTACTGTTTATAATATGACCTAGGTAAAGAAACTCAGCAAATTCCAGAAACATTTATGAAATTAACTAGCCTCCCTTGCTCCAGCCTTAAAATCCCATCTAAAGCCAGAAGGAGTAGAACAGTCAGTTTGATTTGTCTCGGTTTAGAGGGGAAAAGTGGAATTATGAAGTATCATTTACAAGTAACCAGTAGTTCCTGGTTTTGAAGAGTTCAAAATGAGCAAAACTATTGAAATTTCCAAGCCTAACCATTGTTCTAAGGCCACTAAACCAATGTTGTATGAAAGGACCTGGGGAATTAATACAGAAAAAAAAAAAAAAAAAACACATACAAGAAAAGAATGTTAGTTTTATTTTCTCTGAGAAACACAGTCTAGGGGCTAAGACCCTGTTTCCAAAGCCAGACTGGCTGTTCTACTCCTTCTGGCTGTGTGACATCCAGAAAGCTGCTTGCCCTTCCTGTGTGCTGTGGTTTCCTCATCGGTTAAGGTGAAGATAGTCGTAATATCTCACTCACTGGGTAGCTGTGAGGTTTAAATGAAATCATATTAAAGTACTAAGGACAAACAGTGCTTAGATTCCATAAATGATCATCAAATCCCTTTGAGATTGCCACATTAACCTCACCTCGACACCATAACATCCACACAACTATCCCCTTGGAGATCCCTGTCAGGCGCATCTTCCTAAAACACTCTTTCCACAGCTCATCAGGAGCCCGTGTTTGCTAATACCAAACTCAAGTTTACGGGTCTGGCTCTCAAGGCGCTCTAAAACCTGTCCAAACAGCTCCCCAAGGACTGCCACCAAACAATCACTTAGTCCTATTACCACTCATCACTCATCTTTGCACAAAACTTACCTCTTTTGTTTCTGCCTCTGTAGCACCCACTGTTTTTCTAAAAGGCCCACTTTCCAGGCACATCCTACTCCTACTTTCTCCCTGTGCAAATGCTATCTACCTTTCCAGAAAACAATTCAGATTCTTTGAGAAGGTGCCAATATTTTCATCCCCTAAGGATCGCTCCTTAAGAACCTCTTAAGAACCTCACCGCAAAGGATAACCTTACCTTGTTCTCTAATCGTGCTGTTAGCAAATTCTATAAAGTAAGAATCTCCTTGAGGGCACAGGTTCTGTCTTCCCTAAACATCATTCACGGTACCCAGCAAAACGCGATGCACCTTCAGAAGACTTTCATTCACTTGTTTTCACAACTAAGCACAAGGAACAAAATTTTATTCAACAAACACAATGAATAATAAATCTTTTGGTTCCATATTACAGTTTGACTACATCAGGAGGGTGGAAATAAGAAAATATTCTCTTAAATGTAGCTGTAATTTTATGACCAGAAAAATACCAACATTGACTTGCCCAAATCCAGTGAGAAGGGGAGGATCCAACAGGAAGAAAAATGGGGCATTTCTCCATCCTTGATACCAAAACAATAGACAACGGGGAGCCGTCTCCACATTGTTGTTAATGGAAGCATGCAGACTTAAAATTGGCAGGCTCGTGTTTCCTGACCAGTATCACATTCATCCACAACAGTATCATAGAAGACCTTTTCGCTTGATTCCATTATCAAAAAGAACTCCCAGATCTATCCTAATGCAAGCAATTTTACATCTCTCTGAAGTTAACAACTTGAGGAAACAAGATTCAGAGGAACCACTGGCCGTTGTTATTAGATTACCTCTCTTGAGATACATTCACAGCCAGTCTTCCTTTGTTTTGCCCTGCACTTGACTCCTTAGCAACGAGGCTGTGAGTAGGCCTAAATCCATGCACGTGAGCAGAGAGGTGCTCAGCCGGCTCATCTGGATCTAACGGGGCAGGCAGTCTGCAGGAAGGCAAGCGCGACGCGGGCAAACGGAAGGCCCTGAACAGCAGTAAATGCAAACGTCAACCTATGCATGCTGTATCATCTGAAAGCCATTTTGTTCAGTATTGTACTTAAACACAGACTCGTGCTACAGTGGCTTAAATTTTTAATAAAAGGTCTAAGACCTAGACTACTAAAAAAGACAAACACGGCATTTATTCATTAACGTATTCATATTTTATTTTGATTCAAGAAATGCTTAAATACATAGATAAATACACATTGGGTAAAATACAGAATGGTGAAAAGAAAGATGAAGAGAAAATGGGATTAGGAAGATGAGATTTAAAAAAGGAAGAGGTTAGTATATTAAAATGAGAATATTAGAACCTTTAACATTTTTGCAGACAGAGACAAAAAGAGACAGAACACTATGAATTTGGAGGAACAACGATCTCAGCCAATCAGGACAATCAGGGAAGGCTGGGACCCAAAAGGGCACACCAGTACCATTGTTGACAAAGAATGTTGCTTCCTTTATTTATTTATTTAAATTTTTTATTTATTCCTCTTTGAAATGACAAAGTTGAACACTGCTGATCTTGAGAAAAAAAAAAGCAAAAAAGTGTATGAGAAGATCTAGAAAACTCCTAAGCAGGTTTGATCCTTTCTTCATCTACATCCTTTAGCACTCAAAGCATCTGTATTACTTCCTCCCAGGTCTCCCATGGTCTCAGTAACACCAATGCCTAGAGCAATGTATCAAGCACACACTAGGTGCTTAATAAATGTCTGCTGAATCCATTTAACAACCCAATGATTTTCATGGTTTTACTAAACTCTGAGGTCAATTAGAAGTTTTTCCCCTTCTACCATTTTTAGAAATGCCTGGAAGACCTAGAGGAAGTTGAGATGGTGGCGCATCATTAATGTCCCAGTGCAGTACCCCTGTGAGTCTGTACTAATCCAAAGACAAGCTATTCACGGGCTCAAGGGGAAGAAAATAAGGAAAAGACTGACAACTACTATCTAAAAAATACTTGTCATTCTTCTTCCTCTCATCTAGGGTGGATTTTGGGTGTAAATAGAAACAAATGTTTAAAAATTTCAATTTCACTGTAATGAGAGGCAGGAACTTTGACCATGATCTCACAGATAAAGAAACGAAATGGTGGAAAAAAGCTGTGGCTTTCATCATTTCCTCAACAAACTTTAGCACATTCGCCTCAGAAAGCTCCCTCCTGGCACAGAGAGGTCTCATCTTGCACTCTTTTCATATCTCCAAGACTACTGAAATTGGTCACAGAATCACAATTTCTATGTGTGCTGTTACATGAGCTTTTTACTTGATGAGTACAGTAAAGGTATAAATTATTGGCCATACAAAAATAGAAATTCAACCATAATCCCAAGCGAGTCCAGAAAGCTTGCTTTTTTTTTTTAAGATTTTTAAATTTATTTATTTGATAGACAGAGATCACAAGTAGGCAGAGTGGTGGCCGGGGGGGGGGGGGGGGGAGGCTCCCTGCTGAGCAGAGAGCCCAATGCGGGGCTCAATCCCAGGACCCTGGGATCATGACCTGAGCCGAAGGCAGAGGCTTTAACCCACTGAGCCACCCAGGCGCCCCAGAAAGCTTGCTTTTAACTACACTGGAGAACTTTTTAACTACACTACAGAGAACTAACTTTACTAAATGATCCATTTTGAACAAATCGAAGAGAATACTGACCACCATAGGTACACAACCCTCAAGAACATAGGTATATGAAGTCAAGGCACATTTCAAATCAGATTCCAGATCTACACAAGTCAAGACAATTCTTAGCTTTTAGTTCAAAAGATTTATGAAAGAAAATACTTTACAACATAGGAGAACCAAACATGCCTAGAGTTTGACCATATAGTTAAAAATATTAGAACAGTTCCAGAATTATTGGTTCAAGTCCCAAGGGTAAATCATTTTTATGTTTTTATTGGTAGATAGGGCTTCCTTTTAGGTCCTTCACTTCTTTACAGAGAGCTGAAACAACAGGGCAAGTGTTTGATATTTAAGCCATAAACAGATGTGTGCACTCCAATTACGGTTCTAAAACTTAAATTTTGTCTGTGACTTTTCTGAAGCTGTAACTTCAAGTACTCCAAAATTCTTCAAAATCTGTGATTTCTCTAAGCTCAGGGTAGATCAGCAATGGCAAACAAATGACAATCTTAACTGCTCTCTAGTCGCTCTGGATGACACTTGTTTTATATCAGCTTCAAGTTCAGCGTATTTGTGTGCTTGTGAGATCGCGAGGAGCATGATCCTGTGAGACACAGGAGGGAGCTGGATCTCTAAGAAGGCCTGTAATTGAAAAGTATTCTGGATCTGAAGAAGCCATTCAGTCAAATGCTTCAGTGGTCTGCACACTAGCACTCGGACTTTACATACAAACCATCTTTCCATACTTGGCTTCAATTTAGAGTCTTCCCAAAAGAATCGCATCAACTGGCCATGTTAGGGGTACAAAATGAGGAAAATCAATCAACATTTTCATCCCCCTCCTCACGTTACATGCAGTTAATCCGTTGGTAAGTTCACAACATCAACTCCGCTGACAATTCACTGAAAGCTGAGCACCCAGCCACCTTTTTGTGTTCTGTCAAATAAAGTATTTTTACTACAAAGTGGTATATGTTTATTGTAGAAAATTTAGAAAACAGATCAAAGAAGGAGGAAAAAATTCTGTTACCACTCATAGAATACAACCACTGACATCTAAGCAACCAGTAAGACAACTCTGTCACCTGGTTCAATGGCTTCTACCTCAACCTCAGCTCGACCACCAACACCGCCCGTCCCGGGTCCACCTGGATTACCGACTCAGCGGGTCTGCCTCAATGGCTTGAAGGTGTTCGTAATTTTTTCCTGTGTAATTTATCTATCAACAAAAAATGAAACTCTACCATACATACATACCATATGGAGTGTGTTTTTTCCACTTAGGAACACATATTGTTTATCTTTCAACGTCTCTAAATAGTTTTCCACAATCTAAAATCGATCTCTCAGGTTGGGACTTCTAGGGTTTTGGGGGGAGGTTTTGTTTGTGTTTGCTATTCTCAACAATGTTGTGGTAAATACTCTCACAGCTACATTCTTATTTTGACCCATGGTCATTTCTATCAGAAAAACCTCTAAAACCAAAAGTGCCACGTCAAAGAATATGCACTTTTAAAGCCATTGCTACATTCTTCATACACACCCCTAAAGTTGGACCTCCCTAGTCCCCAACCCTGGAGGCGGCGCTGAGAATGGCCCGGTTTTAAATAAAACTTCACTGTTTGGACAAGTAAAACAGAATGACATTGTAACTGACATTTCTTTGACTGTGGGGGACATACACATAAGGTAGATCCAAAATTAGGTAAGCATATTGGATAATTGTATGTTTTTTTCATTGTTGCCAAAAATTTCTATCAGTTCATTTTTAGCTCAAAACCCTCTTGCTCAACCTCTCAATTTTAGCACACTTATATAAAAGGGGAAAGTACAGCATAAAACTCTTCTGATACTCCTGTCTTGGAAACTCCTTCCTCAAACCCGAGGTGGGCAAGATAGTATCTCCGTTACTTGTGCTCCAATACAGACGGGATACCCAGCAGAGCTGACACACACGGGGCATAAATAAAATCTATCTGCAGTTAGCTACACATTGTTGGAATTTATAAGTCAGATCAATCCACTCGGGATTTGTTTGTTTGTTTACTTTCTTAGACATCCTTTTTAAAATCGTAAGTGCATTTTAATGCATAGTTCTGTCATGGAGCCAAGAAATAATAAAATGGGGACTATCAACCCTCTTTAATGCTGTCAGATTACTGAAACATCAATGACAAAGCATCATGTTAAAGTGATCTATCTTATAAAAGTAGTATCAGATCCCATTAAATTACAGCTGATTCATCTCTCGTTGCCTTGCCCAAACAAACCTAAAAGACTGAGTAGCTTTCGGGCTCAAGATTTTCTCCAACTTGTCCGACTCATTTAGACATTGCCAAGGCCAGCTCCAAGTGATTACCTGGTATGTAATGAATCCATTTCTTAAAGACTATTAATGTACATACCGATGCCAGCATAGCTGGAGGGGAGAGAACTGGCCCAGTGAGATCATTAGTCATTGACACCAGATTATAGTAACATTCAAAAATGACAACAGGTTGCTTAGCAACAGTTTTCCAAATGCATTCATACAAAAAAAAAAAAAAAACTGACAGTAATCTTCTCCACAGAAAATCACAGACAGAACCTATTCATAAAAGAGTATGTGATCTCTCAGCAACGGAGCTCAGCTAAAAAAACTCTGCCCTCTTGGCAAATTTTCCTCATATATAGGAACTAGCATATGGGATCACTGTTCTCTGCCCCAAAAGTTCTCCCACCTTTGATGGACAAGGAAAACCTTCCTCTCCTTGAAGGTTCACGTCTCTCAACCATACTGCTCTCTGTGCCAATGCTCTAACTCATCTCCAGGCCGTCTTTCAGTGTATGTAGAATAATTTGGCACCTGGCTCAGTCATTTCCAACCTAGGTACTAACATTCTTCCAGCCAACTTCCCAGAACTGAGACCTTACTGCCAAGGACCTTTATCTCTCCTCCTGGACTCATCATAACCCATAGCTATTCCTTCTTGAAATCCTGAAGCACAATATCTGCAATAAACTAGATAGAATTTTTCCAATTTCCAACAATCACAAGACTTGTCCTTCCAAATGATGAGAAACAGCAAGCAATTCAAGATAAAGTTAAGCCCCACCCCCCCACCCCACTGCTCATTACTCTCATTGGCTTACATCGACCACATCAGCCAACACTCTTCACCCTCATTAGAACCTTCGATCGCTTGACCCTTTCTCCTTCCCTTTTCTCACAAGTACTCTTTATCTCATCATAACCAAGTTTCTACAAGTAGTCTTTAATCACTAGTGCTACCTACTTACCTAACACTCCTTAATCCCCTAGAACTGGCCTCGTGCTTGCCAACTCTACCGAAACTCCCCTCACTAAAGTCACCAACGGACCCACTAAGGGATACTTCTCAGTCTCAATCTTAATGAATTCCCAACAATATTTTCCAGAACTGATCACTCCCTTCTTTAAACTCTTTCTCCTGCTTCCAAAAACCTCTCCCCTACCTCTCTTTTATCATCTGCCCTATTCCTCTTCCTCCCCTCCCAATGCTCCCCACAGCAGCCAGAAGGATTTTTGTTAAAGGTCTGATTTGACCATGACACTCTCCAGCTTAAAACAGTTCAGGTGCTTTTAACGAAGTCTTTCATGTGGTTTATAAGGTAACTGTTTAATTCCCCTGGCCTCATTTCTCTCAACCCACTTCCTTGCTCTCCACAAACCCGCCACACTGAATGATTTGCAGTTCCCTAAACAAGCCGGAGTTTTTCTCTCCCGTACTCCGGCCATTTTCAGATACTACTTCCTCAACTGAACTACTTGTCTTTCCAACACCCCAAGCCCCACCCCTACATCTTGCACAACTTCACTTAGCTGACTCCATCTTACAGTTTCCTAAAAAGGCTTTCCTGCTGTCCTCCCCCCTACCCCCATACTGGGTTAAGGGGTTAAGGTCTCCGTTCTATCATAAATGCCCTGGTATAGGACTTGACCACTGTAGTTGCCTGTTGTTTGTCAAATCTCCCACTAGACTCTAAGTTCCCTGAAGGCAGTAACTGTATCTTATTCACCCCGGTAACCCAATATATAACTAATTCTATGTCTAACCCATAACAGGAACTTAATAAACATTTCACAGATAATGAACGAATAAAGGGCACCCTTTTCTGCACCCTAGAAGAGTTCCCTAACTCATTATTTCTTGCTTGAATAATACAAGAGTCTCCTAATAATGTTTCTCCTAACAACGAATAAAGGAGTCTCCCAACCTTCAACCTACACTCCATATTGCCACATGAATTCCTGAAAGCAAACTGGATTCCATGTGTTCCCTTCTTAAAAGTTACCAGAAGTTTCCCCATTATCTACAGGAACAGTTTCAAACTTTTTCACATAAAAGACAAAGCTCCTTTATTGTCAAGTCTCACCTTCTGCCCCTCCCCTGCCTTGCCATTGTGCTTTGGCCTGAAGAAACCATTTACACTTTCCAGAACTTACCTTGCTTGTTCACACCTTTTCCCCTTTCCCACTTTTTAAAGGCTACAGTTTGAACATTATGGCAACATAGAGAATGCGTCCTGATTCTGCAGTAGGCTGACCGTAAGTGGCCAAGGATTTGGATAAAGTATTAGTCTTCAGAGAAAAAAACAGAGCAGCGACCTGAGATCATTTTCCCAAACGGAAGCGGAATCTATTTACATAAGTTACTTTCACTGGGGTACGTCCGGCAGTAACTGCCTCACAACACCCTTGCATCTTAGTCCCTCACTGAGGGAGGAAAAACACCACATTCAGGAAGAAGAAGAGGGGGAAAATAGTACATTTCCCGATACTGGCTTCCTAATAAATGCACTTTAAGCTAAAACAGTATCAAGCAGAACTCTGATATAATAAAATGCTTGTCACTAGCAGTTCTTTCCTGGAGAACATGTAGGAGGAAGGCTTGTCATCTGACAGCATCTACCAGGTTAGCATTATGCAAGCCTCAGAACTAACAGGCAGAAAGTAACAGTTACTGCCCCCAAAAGTCTGTAACCCTACATGAACTCCACTGTGAAATTGTGTGTTTCCTGTTCCAAACTCCAACTTGTTCACATTCCTCACAGGTAGCCAGCACTGGCAGAGCAGGGGTCTGCCAGCATGAAAAGCGGTCAGTGTTCTGCCTGAAGTCTACACGGCGTGTCAAGTAAATGCTGCCTTTGTCGTAGTTGCTAGAGCCATAACCAACAACAACAACGCTCCCCCCCAAAAGTCAGCCTGCGCACCACGTTAGCGTCTCCTTTCCTACGATATTGATTTCTGCTACATTAAGTCTCTGGTTATGATGAGAAATTCACGTTGACTCCACCAGGTCTACACTGTTCAGAATCTGACCAGATTTCATACAGAATTCAGGAAGCGGCATGTGCCCCGCCCTCATTTCTGCTCCAGGAGTCTTCAGTGAAGAACAGAAAGGAAAGCCTTGACTCCAACAGACGTGGTCTGGAATCCGGCTCCACGACTACTACTCTTGCACTTTGCGTAATTTCCTTTCTCCTGACATAAACTCGAGATGACAAAAGTACCTAGCGTGTAGGGTTGTTCTTGGGATTAAATAAAATGATATACTCAACACCAGGCCTGGTATGCAGCAGGCGCTCTAGGTGCAAAATCAACTATTACCATTGCCTTGATTTTGCTGTTGTAGCTACTCTGTGTGCTTTATGTAGGGAGGATAGTGTAGACCAGACCGTTACAAACTACACACACACAAAAGAAACAATTCAAGTTGAGAGTTTAAAGACGGAGCAACCTCCTTAGGGACAGACAGATTCATACATCAAAAAGGAATCCAGATGGATTCCCATTTCAGATGCAAACATTGCTGAAAACTACACTTGACCAAGAAATGCTCAAAAGGATAAACTTTCATTATCCATGTGCTGTTGCCTTCATCCGGGAATCTACAGAAACTGTGGCAAGGGAAAACCAAAAGAAGTTAAAAAAAAAAAAAAAAAAAAGCCATGCTAAGGTATTTGTTAAATGGCAAAATGCTACAATAAAAAATGCAAATATTAAAAATCCTTTCCATATAACATCTGACCATCCATTGATTAGAAACAAAATTGACAGAGGGTAACCCTGAATTTAAGGAACCCGAACTATGCCTGGAGCCTCTCCTTCATTAAGCTTTGACAGGTAAGTCTGCTGAATCTACCTTTAAAAGGGGCACATGCTGATCAAAGTAACTAACAGTATTTGGATCATACAAACAAGAACCCGGCAAACAGCTGGGTAAGTGCATTTGGCTAATTGATTCTGACAAAATAAATAATAAAGGTAGAGGGAGGAAATGACACAGTAACACTATTAATCATGGCCCAACTCAGTCCTTTCCTTCCAATCTTAAAAGCATTTAAACCACCAGAGTCCCAAGAGCACTTCTTCCTACCTGGCAATAACCTCCTTCCAACCAGCTGCAGTGACACTCTTAGTTCCCCTCCTCCTCCCACCTTCCACCAGCGTGGGTCCAACTTGTACTGGGCAATGAGAAGGGAAACAAGGCCTCAGGCGATGGGATACAAAGCGGCCCCAAACCAAAGACTCCTAGTGAAACTTAGTGTCATAAAACTTAAACATTGGAAGGAAGGCATGTTAGAGACATCTAGGATAGCTACCACAATTTCATCGGCAAGGAAACTCTAAGAGCTGCCTAGTCTCGGGCAACTAGCTGATTGTTAAAGCCAGGAAAAGAACCCAAAATTCTTATGTCCCAAGCCAGTGTCTTTCCTACTGTATCTCTGAGATTATGTTTTTAAAAGACTGTACAATGACTTCTCCTTTTTTACTAGATAATACCCAGAATATAAAAACAGAGGATGAACAAAGGATGCACTTAGGTGCATTATCTCCTTTAATCCTCTTAACTACTGTAAAGCTGGGTGCAAGTATTGGCCTCCTTTTACAGACGAGGAAACTGAGGCACACAGAGGTTAAATAAGTCACCCAAAGTCACACAGCTGATAAATGATGGATCTAGGATTTGAGTTCACTCTAAGCCAGATTCTATGCGTAAGTAGCAAATCAAAAAAGAAAAAGACGTTATTGGAAAAGCAGTTCGTATAGTAAATATCCACAACATGCCCTTCTTCAAAGACACTCTACTGGGGCTTCTATTTTGACCTTAACAGGCCAAATCTCTTCAGAGAGATTTCTGTACAGGATTCAGTGCTTGCTATAATCCAGCCAAATCTAATAAAACCACGATGGGGTCAATATCTAGCTTTGAGAGAGCTACCATGATCAACAAGTTAGCAAGACTAGAGTACTGCTCTGCTACCAGGCCACTGGCCCAATTATAATTGCAAAAGTGAAGACCGGAATAGAATTTTCCTTATTAAAAAAAAAAAAAAAGCCCACACTATTATACATATCCATGTTTTTTCTCTCTTCTTTTCCTCTGCTCTATTCGCCTTTCTTTCATTGATGCATTCCCTTGCCAACAAATATGATGGGTAGAACACTGAAATAAACAAGATCATTTCGAAATCACAAGGCCCTCCAAAAACGGAGTCCAGTTCTTGAGTCTTCATTACACAGACTTTTCAGCTCAGCTCAGAGAGTTGCCTGTTCCACTCAGCCAGCTCTCTCTAAGAGTGGAAATTTTCAGAATGGCGGCCATGGCCACAGCCCAACTGTAAGGAATGCAGCCCTCCACATACTAACCACGAGCCAATGCTGGAGTCCCAGAGAACTGCAACTCGGGCCAAGCTATATAATGAAGTGGGTTTCAGATTAAAATGTCCTTTAAAACAAGATGCAAGTATCCAATGGAAAGGCTCCAACTTACAAGAAAAAAAAAAAAAAAAAAGCAATGAACATGACTACCATCCTTGCCATACAGCCATTTGTTGTCACTTAAACTGACTTAAAGATCCTATTTTCCAGTCCTGTTAAATCAGTGACTTTGAAACCTCATGAAGCTACCATTCCCTCAAGGAAATAAAGCACATACCAGGTGAAATATGAATTTTGCAGAAGCATAAGCATTCTGCTCGATGAAAAGGAAGTGAGATTTTTTTCAAGACAACAGGAAGAAAGAAATATTTGGAAGAACTTAGGGCAACCTACATAATTCAGAATGAAGAACCCTGAGATTAAACTGCTTATAAATTTTATCACTTTCCTATCTATAAAACTAGTCTGTCATACAGGATTGAACCAGAACTAAAGGAACTGTGGAAGGTCGTGTAGTCCTATTTTTTTTATTTTTAGGAACAATCACCCCTAGACCATTCCTGGTCAAATATGCCTCTGAACATATTTCAAAGTATACCCCCAACAACCTGTCTACATACTTCATATTATAAATAAACTGAAAAGGCTATGTTTTCTTCCACTACTAGTATTTTTTATAGGAACACCTATTCAAAGGGAATTTAATGTTTCAACAATAGTCTTATAATCATATGTGGAATGTGTTTTCCACTTTTCAGTTTTCTTATCCATTCTTAAGTACCATGATCCTCGACAACGAAAGAGACACATTTTCAAACTATGAACTCCCACCACACCATGGGCCCCAATCCCGTTACATTAATATTAAGAACTACGGCCAATATTAAAACTTGTATATGGGAAAGCAAGGCCCCAAATGGCTCAAAACTGAACCCGAAATGACACAAGACAGTAAAGATCCAGCAAAGGCCAGAAGCTGAATGCTAGAAGCAGCCAGTGGCCACTTCACCGGGTCAGTGTCCTATAGCACTGATTTTGAAGCCCCACCCACCTGGGTTTGAACCCAGCCATGTCATTTACTAACCGTGGGAATTCAGGTTGGAGTTCAGGTTTAACCAGTCTCTTACTTAACCCCAGCATAGGGGTAATAACATCTACTTCACAAACTGAGAGTAATAAGCAAGAGGGTATATTTTATATGGCATGTCCCTCCAAATATTATTTGCATGACTATATTTTGCTGCATTTGGTAACATACAGTATCACAATCCTAAGAACATTCTACTTCTATAGCGGCATATAAAAATAATCCCAGGAAAGATGCCTCACCAGAAAGAGGTACGATATCTGGCATGTTTTTTTTTTTTAAAGATTTTATTTATTTGACAGAGAGAAATCACAAGAGAGGCAGGCAGAGAGAGAGGAAGGGAAGCAGGCTCTCCGCTGAGCAGAGAGCCCGATGCGGGACTCGATCCCAGGACCCTGAGATCATGACCTGAGCCGAAGGCAGCGGCTTAACCCACTGAGCCACCCAGGCGCCCCCGATATCTGGCATGTTACCCAGCCCCTTCAAGCACAGGCAAATGCCCCTGCTGAAATGGACAGCACCGCAGTCCCTAGTGAGCGCATGAAGCTCCACCACGGGGCCAAGATGACACACTGGAGGAATGAAATGCATCTGAGCAAGAAGAATCCTGATGCTACAGCGAAGGAGAGGTAGGGGAAGGAAGGGGAGCAGAAAGTAAGCTGATTATGGATAAATACAGTGTTCCTTGAACTATGCTCAAGTTGAAGTACTTCGCCCTAGACCTTCATTTAGAGTTAACTATTAAAACAAAAGAAAAAAAAAAAAAAGCAGCACCTACATGAGTTACAGCTCAGGGACAGTCCGGGTCTTTGGCACAAGGGGATTATCATCTGTAACAATACAATCTGAAAGGTAAAATCCCCAGGACAGGAAACTAACTGGACTTGATTAAGGGAAGTTTTTAAACAAGCAGGTTCAACAGAGAATTCCTTCTAGCTTTGATCTTAGACGGGCAGATTCGTTTCTAGACAAAAGCAGAATCCAGGTAAACTCAATGACCAAGGGTTGTGGTCAGCCTTGGGCCAGCATTTTCTCAGCCTCTCCTAAGTACTCCCTTCAAAGTATACTCAAGACAAAGACTCTTTATATTAAACAATGAAGGAGGAAAGAGCCTGAAAGTGGTAAGTAGTAAGGGACTCCAGAGATTAAAAAGAACACTGATTGTGTAAAAGCTTCACCCACTGAAATGGTTCAATGTCAAGCCCTGGGGGCAAGGGTGGGGATGCAATATACAGGCATTTCTGCTCAGACTATCTTCTCTCTCTCTCTCTCTCTCACACACACACACACACACACACACACACTTACCTAGGGGCTGGATAAAAAAAAATGCACAGTCAGCATTCTGTTCTGTTTCCTCCCCACCCAGAGTGAAAAACAGCAACTTTCACAGAAAACCCCTTGTCTCAGATTAATCTTGTTATGGAATATTATACAATTACCATCAAGTCAAATGACCTAATTTGATAGTGGTCCAAGCACAGCCACCAGCAATGGAGAAGACCAGTGAATTCACTGAAAGAAAAAAACCCAGAACTAGGAACTTGGGCCTCAAAATTGGATTATCATCGACAATTCACTAGTATCCCATTCAACCCATAGTGTTCCCTTTGGCACCGGCTCTATCATAGCAACAGCTTCCTACTGAAAGCAAAAGGACGAAAATAATCATTTGGTGAATTAAATATCTGTGACTTACCTTATAATTTAATATAAGCCTGTTTGTTTTCTCTTCAAAACCCTTCTCCCATTCCTCAACCATTCAAATCAACATATCTATACATGGGGGGGGGGCACAGGGAGATGTCCATAGGTACACATGCCAATGTACCTTCAATCACAACTTGTGTGGTGGGGGGCCCAGGCAACATTATATCATTATCGCCCCCCACCACCCCCAAGGCTCACAATTACGTTGTGGTATAACATAATAATTTTTAGATTTAGATAGCTTTCTTTAGAAATCTGACATTAGGCACTCTGAGAGTTTAGAATATGAGTTCACTGCATTGTTAAGTTGTTCAATCTTCCTCAATTAAAAAATGCATGCCATGTTCCCTCCAACAATACTTCAAAAACTAATATATCACTTATGGAAAGATATGTTACAAAGAAACAGAGCTGGCAGATATAAAACCCAGTTTTAAAAACTGGGAGGAAGAGGAGTGCCTGGGTGGCATAGCAGGTTAAGCGTCTGACTTAGTTTTGGCTCAGGTCATGAGGCTGAGCACTACATCAGGTTCCAAGCTCAGCACAGTCTGCTCGGGATTCTCTCTCTCCCCTGTTCTCTCTCTCTCTGTTTCTTTCTCTGTCTAAAATAAATAAATCTTTTTAAAAACTTGGGAGGAAGACACATAAAAAAGCCTGACTTTTAAGAAAAATATGGAAGTGTAACCATAAAATCTGGATTTATTCTAAAACAAGCGGAAAATTCCACCCGTAAGCCTAAATGACTGACAAAGGAAAACTAAGATTTATTGCTAAGCACTTTTTTCTAGTTTAATCCCTACAAAAACCCCAAGAGATGAGTAATATTATCCCATTTTATAGCCGATGATTCTGAAGCTCAGAAAGATTAAGTAACTCGCCTATCAGCAAGCTAGAATTTTGAACCTAGTACTTTCTGACTCCAATCTCTTTACTTTTTCTATTATAACCTTGCAAACTCTAAATCTGATAATATAGAAACAAAGGAGGAAAGAGAGAGAGGCAAAACTACAAAAAATCAACTCAAATTCTCTATGGAGGTAAGTCAAAACCTTGAATTCGGTTGAACACACAGGCTGCTATATGTATATTTACACATATTAAAAAAAAAAAACCTGCAGGAAATGACATTGGTTTCTCTACTAAAAATATGTTAATCTCAAATTCCAGAATTATTCAAAATCTTGTTGGCAAGGGTTAAACAAACAAAAAACCAAATCCGGAAGGTAGTTATGGCTTCTCAAACAGAAGACTAAATTGCAAATAGACTTACATCTGGTAAAATTACTTTCTTGAAGCATGTTGTGAGTCTGCAACTCGACCAAGACCATAGAAAGCAACCCAGAAATAAATTATTCCAAAATTAGATTGACTAAAGGTAGGAAGACAAAGATGTATTTTTAAGAAACTATAGTACACAAAGTCAGGATTTGTTGTTTAAAATGTACCATTTCATAAATGCGATAATAGTCCCAGTTGCTTTACAGGCTGTCAATCTAAGTATACTTTGTAGCATGCTCTAACATTTATACCCAACCAACATATCTTACAAATCTTTTAGAAATCCTCACTTGATAATTTACTTCTTATCATCCTGAAAATTTTCTCTTTGGATCTAAATATTCATCCAACTGGACGTTCAGTTACTCCCCATGAGTGTTTTCTTCGGCTCTTTTGTTTTATTACTGATGTGGTACCATTTTTGTTGACTGCTCAACTTCTAGATCTGCATTGATCAATCCCACAAAACTTTACCTACAAAAAGCCCATATATTGAAGATGCATTTGGGAAAAAAAAATAAATAAAATCATGAAAAATTTAAAAGAATACTAGGGATACCTGGGTGGATCAGTGGGTTAAGCCTCTGCCTTCGGCTCAGGTCATGATCTCAGGGTCCTGGGACCGAACCCCGCATCAGGCTCTCTGCTCGGCGGGGAGCCTGCTTCCCTGCCCCCCTGCCTGTCTCTCTGCCTACTTGTGATCTCTGTCTGTCAAATAAATAAATAAAATCTTTAAAAGAATACTAATGACAACACCTATTACCAGTTAACCCCAGTCTTCAAAAAGCCTCTTCTGGACAAGCTTCTCCTCTTCCTCGTTCACAAGAGATCCTCCTTTTTGAAAATGAGAGGGGGAAGGAAAGGAAGAACAGCTAATTAAGGCTCCACTGCCCTCAGAATTTACTCTTACCTCTTCCCCTTTCCAAATACCTACATTACTTAGCGTCATTACTGAAGGGTTTGGAGACTCTTCTCTGCAAAAGGATATGTGAGGTGGGAAGACAGGCCTAATTTTCCAGTCCTGGGATAAAAGCTGTGACAAGTATCCCCTACGTGGGGATACGAGCTGAGAAGCCAGAAACAAGAAGGCTAGGCTGTCATGTTCTCATGGGTAATGAGGGTCATGTGTGCCAGATCTACTGATAACACCCAAATCTGACTTTTCTCTTTTTTCCACCTAAACCCCCTGTCTTCCCAGTACTTGCCCATGACATCACCAGGGGTGTGTCAGTTTAGTGTGGGACTACTTTCTCCTCTGCTGGCTTACGAAATCCTATGCCAACCACGTTCCCACTCACTGTCCCCAAAGCCACTGTACTCTTTAACTTTCCCCTTTAAGTGTTTAAATGTTATTTCTATGGAGGAAGCCCTGAGTAGATAACCTTACTTCATTAAATTATATTAGAAAAGTCAAACAAAAATGGCTATTATGGTTTTTTGTTTAAAAATATCAATAACATAGTTTAAATTAAGAAACAGTGTCAGAGATGAAACTTCCACACCTCTTCTTTTTTTTTTCCCAAACCAAAGCTGCAAAAGTTTTGTACTAAGAATGTCGATGTGCTGCAAATAGATTAGTCAGGCTAAACCACAATGGGGTAAGAAAGAGTAATAAAAAGGAAGGCAGAATGGAACTGCCTAAGCAAGTATACATGAGTATTTACGGCTGTATTATGATTACATTCTTAATTCTAAGAGATGCTTGTGATGAGTCATTGTCTTGTGCCATCCAGAGAAGAATTTCTTTCCATTGTTACATATCATAGAGAGTGGACTATTCATAAGTGGTTATTTTCTACAGAAATTAAACAGAGAAAATCCTTTTTTCCCAGAACCAGAAATTCTGTTGAGACTGGTGAGTTTCACAAAGAATTCAACACCGCTTATTAGCCATTTTTTAGCACAGAGAGAAGGTTCTTGGGATTTACTGAGGATTCATTCCATACATAAATTCAGAAAGATACAGCTGGACAGCTACCGTAAAATAAGGTTTCCTGCTTTGTACTCCGGTTGTTAACATAATCCCAATCTAACTGGTTATCTCTCAAATACTTATTTTTTTTTTTTTAACTTTCATTAAGGGCCAGCCAGCCCTTATACTAAAGCATGGAGGACAACCTAAAGTCAACGGCCTGTCCACAAGCCTCCAGTCCTAGAAGAGCTAGAATCCTCACTACACAGTCATACTAGTAAGGGTTAATTTTTTCAAAGCTGTCTACATTTAGTCCATGTTTGAAGCCCTTTTGTGCTCTAACCTCAAACTACCTTTTCATCACCTTCTAATGCTAAACTGATCCATTTGCTGTGCTTAAAAATGACTTGGACCCTCTCTTCTTTCGTTGCTCTGTCTGGAATTTCTTTCCAAGCTTCTACCCACATATAAAGGAATCCTTCACATAGATGAATCCTACCTTGTCCTGGTAGCCTTCCTCCTCTGTCTATCCCAGTCACCACAGGTTTTCCATCCCTCTTCACAAACTGTCATGTTGGCTGTCCAGATCATTCATTTGGGTACTTTGTAATACAAAGCAGTATATATTATCTTTTCATTGATTCATAATATTTTCGAATTAGAAAAGCCCTTAAAAGTTATTAGACTAATAGTCACCGAACTTTCTCATCACTGAGGACACTTTTTATTATTTAACACCTTCCCTCTACCCCTGCCTATCACTCTTTGGCCTCCTGGTTGATGTCTGATGGTTGTGTTTTTTAAAAACTGTTCACTAAACTACAATTACCAATAAATACAAAGTTTATTTTTTTTAAAACTAAAGACTTTTGTTGTAGATCAGAGCTTCTTTCTGTCCCATGCAGTTCTCAAACAGAAAGGACAAACAACTCCAGTAAAAAACAAAGATACCTGAAGAAGAAAACAACCACAACAACAAAGATACTTGATATTTTGGTTAGCCTGTGCAAACTTATCATGGCTGAAAATACATAATTTCTCTCAGCTTAAAAAGGAAAAAAACAATTTCCACCTGCTATGTATTCAGACCCTTATCCATGTGAAGAACCAAAATCAGGAACCACAGACTTAGGCCAAGCCCCTTATTTTACAAGTAAATTAAAATGCAGACCTCAAGAGGGAAAAGAGTTTACCTAAAGTCACAAAGCCAGTCTTCTAGAATAGAATATAAACCTCTAGATTCTCCGTCCAGTGCCACATGATGCCGATTGCTAAGGGCCTCATCTCCACAAATAGAATGCAGATTATTTTAGGGCAGGGGCTATGTCTTACAGCTCTTTATATCTTCCACTGATTCTTTTACACAGCTGAAGTCATTATAAATACTTAATTACTAATTACACTTAATCAACAAATATTTAGTAACCTAATAATTTCTGCTCTTAAGAAATCTAAATGTGAGGGGCACCTGGGTGGCTCAGTGGGTTAAGCCTCTGCCTTCGGCTCAGGTCATGATCTCAGGGTCCTGGGATGGAGTCCCACATAGGGCTCTCTGCACAGCAGGGAGCCTGTTTCTCCCTCTCTCTCTGCCTGCCTCTCTGCCTACTTGTGATCTCTGTCTGTCGAATAAATAAAGAAAATCTTAAAAAAAAAAAAAAAGAAATCTAAATGTGAAATGTTTTAATGGTAAAGCAGTAAAACTTTTAAGAGCTAATATTAGAGATTATCTTCATGACTCTGTGTCATAAACAAGACACGGAAAGCATTAGTTACACCAAAAAAATGCTATAAAATTTCATTATATTAAAATTAAGAACTTGTTTATTAAAAGATACCAGTAAGGGGCGCCTGGGTGGCTCAGTTAATTGAGTGTCCAACTCTTGATTTTGGCTCAGGTCATGACCTTGTGGTTGTGGGATCAAGCCCCACATCAGCCTCCACTCGGTATAGAGTCAGCTTGAGATTTTTCTCTCTCCCTCTGCCCCGTTCCCTGCTTGTGCATGCTCTCTCTCTCTCTCACATAAATAAAAATCTTTTTAAAGGTTAAAAAATAAAAGACACCATTAAGAATGGAAGAGCAAGCCACACACCCACATACACACACACAAATATCTATAACAAGCACACAAAAAAAGAAGGTCTCATAGCTAAAATATATAAGGAACTACCATAAGTCAATAAGAAAAGAAACAATGCAATAGAAAAATCTGTAAGAGACTTACACATCACGAATTGCTCATAAACTCATAAAGAGGTATTCCCATTACTAGCAAGGGAAATGCAAACTAAAACCACAATGAGCTACCAGTGCACTCCTATTATACCAGCATTTTAAAATGTCTCAAGTTTGATAATAACAAATGTTAAAGAGATATGGAGCAATGGGAATGCTCATATGCTTCTGGGAGAATATAACTGTTACCGCTACCTTAGAAAAAAGTTAGGCAATATCTAGTAAAATTAAAGAAAAATAAAATAGAAAATAAAGAAACCCACAACCTAGTAATAATTCCATTTCCGGGTACTTCCCAAAAGAAACAATCGCTGGATCTGTACCAGAGTAAGTACATGGGAATGTTCCTACCAGCAAATCCTAATAGCTACACACTGGACACAAAGCCACCTGTCCACTAATGGCAGAATGAATACATTGTGGCATATTTCTGCAATGGAATACTAGATAGCAATGAAAACCCAGCTATGACTATGCATAACAATATGGGCAAAACCTAAATCTGGGTAAAAGCAGCACATATTCTGTAATTCCAATTATATAAGGTCCCAAACTAGGCAAACTATAGTGTTTAAAAATACATATTTAGGAGACAAATCGTAAAGACAAGAAAAGAAGTATCAAAAAGTTAGTGTGCTGACTGGATACCGTACAAAAGAAGTTCACCTGTCATATACACGAGTATTTATATCATACCAATTCATTAAGCTATACATTAATTTTATTATGCACTTTTCCTTAGGTCTGTTTTCTTTCCTCCTGAAAAAAGGTTTTTTGAAAGTGCTAAGCACAGATGTTGTATATAGTAAGTAACCACTCAATGCAACATAAGGTGTTGCGTGTGTGTGTGTGTGTGTGTGTGTGTGTGTGTGTGTGTTTTAAAGGCAAGACACTGGGGCACCTGGGTGGTTCAGTGGGTTAAAGCCTCTGTCTTCCGCTCAGGTCATGATCCCAGGGTCCTGGGATCGAGCCCCCGCATCAGGCTCTCTGCTCAGCCTCTCTGCCTACTTGTGATCTCTCTCTCTGTCAAATAAATAAATAAAATCTTTTTTAAAATAAATAAATAAATAATAAAGGCAAGACACTACTGAACTGATATAACCCACCTTGGGACACTCAAAGTACCTGTGGGTATAAACCAGTCACATATGAAACAAAAGTTGTCTGGCTTCTGCCTGAGGATGCCATAACCCTAGCAGAAAACAAACTGGTTGTATAGCTTTTTTACAGCTAACGGAGGTCCTAGCTATTAAATTCTGTACATGGAAGCACATTGTTCTCGGAGGCAGGCAACGTGGGTTTCAATATCAGTGACCCAGCCTTGAGCAAATTACTTAATCTCTCCAAACCTGTTGTCTCCTCTGTCAAACTAAGAAAATACTTATCTATCTATATAGTTTATCATGAGATTCAAGTGAATCAGCGTCTGTAAAAGCACTTCAGAGTGGTAAAGCACTGAACGCATGGTCTTATGAAACTACTGCACGGTATCATTTTAGATATGGGTAAAACAAGCATAGGGAGAAAATACTGTGAACATGAAAATATGAAAACTTCATACCCTCACTTTCATTTAGGGTATAGGAAGAGACGATGCCCCAAAACTGGCATAAAATCTGAGACGGCAAGACGAGAAAGGATGAAATTCCAGCTAATATGAAAACCGAAGAGCACCTTCGGGAGAACCTGCAGCTGACAGCTGGATACAAGAGTATCGCTAATTCTGACCAAATGACAGTTCCAAAGGAGAACAGCACTCATCAGCTACCACTGACCTAGTCCTAACTGTATTACCTCTGATGGCAGGAAGGATGAGAATCATCTTGAGAAGAAGCTTTAGATGTTAACATAAATGGAATAACAGGAAGGAAAGAGCCCCTGCCAGTGCACTCAACTCCAATCCTTTGCAAGTAGGCAAATGTTGTCAGGCAGGAGGCAAGAAGAAATACTATGGCCCCATCACTCAAAGAACAACAATTGTGAATATGTAGAAGACTGAACTGTTGTAATATTTTAAAGGAAATGGGTCAGTCACAGAATTTCCAAAATGGAATGGACACTCAACATCATAATACAAGTCCTAATTTTACAAATGGAAAAACTGTGAGGCCTCAATAGAATGAGAGGATAAGCCAAGCCACAGACTGGGCAAAATATCTGCAGAGGCATATCTGATAAAAAGACTGTAATCCAAACTATACAAAGAACTCTCAAAATTTAATAATAAGGAAAAAAAATAATTTAAAAATGGGCCAAACACCATAACAGACCCCTCACCAAAAAAATATACAGATGGGAAAAAAGCACAGGAAAAGATGTTCTACATGACATCAGGAATATGCAAATTAAAACAACGATGAAATACTACCACAAGCCCATTAGGTGGCAAAAGAACTCAAACACTGACAACATCAACTGCTGGCAGGGATGTGGAGCAACAGGAACTCTCATTCACTGCTGGTGGGGATGCAAAACCATACAGCCACTTTGAAAGATAGCCTGGTGGGTTCTTACAAACCTAAATATACTCTCATATGATCCAGCAATTGTGCTCCTTGGTACTCATCCAACTAAGTTGATAACTTAAGTCCACACAAAAGCCTGCCCATGGATGTTTACAGCAGCTTTATTAACTAAAATTGCCAGAACTTGAAAGCAACCAAAATGTCTGTCAGTAGGTGAATGGACAAATAAACTGTGGTCCGTCCAGACAATCCAGACATCCAGGAGTATTACTCAGCACTAAAAAGAAATCAGCTAGCAAGTCATGAAAAGACATGGAAGAACCTTAAGTTCACGCTGCTTAAGTGAAAGCAGCCAATCTGAAAAGGCTATACAGTATGTGATTCCAACTACATGACACTCTGGAAGAGGTAAAAGCAAGAAAACCGTAAAATGGCCAATGGTTGTTAAGGTTTGGGGGAACAGAGCAATGAAGAGGCTGATCTCAGAGAATTTTTAGGTCAATGAAACTACCCTGTCTGATACTATCTGTTATCTATAATAGTGAAAATGTGACATTCTACATTTATCCAAAACCACTGAATGTACAACTCCTATGGGCTTTGTGATAATGACGTGTGAGTGTAGGTTCCCCCTTGTAAAAACTGTACCACTGAGGCATGTTGATAAGGCAGGAGGGTATGCAGAGTGGGGGTAGGGGGCATACTGGCAATCTCTAGAGTATCTGCTGCTCAATTTTGCTGCGAACCTAAAACTACTCCAAAAAACAAAGTCTATTAAAAGAGAGAGAAACAGAACAAAAAACAGTGAAGGCCGAATTGTAGAACGGACCTGCTGAAGGTCCAGTGAGTAAGAGGCAGTTTTACTAGTAGATGATTACAATTCAAAACTAAGTCCCCACAATAAACAGTCAGGACTCATTCACAATTAACAAAGCTCACTCGAAACTAAAATGTCTTCCTCTCTTTCTCCCCACCCAATATTTAAATTTAGAAGCTAATCTCTTCTTAAAAGATTGACATATGTAGATTTTAGCCCCTGTGGGACCAAATTATCATTAATTCTGTTTTTGTTCACTACTGAGCAATAATGTTGGACTTGAGGGAAGTGAACAGCAAACCTTGCAGTCATAAAGCTTTCTAAATGGTAATGACAGATACTGGAAGTGACATTTCCCAAATAAAGAATTTGATATTTCAGTCTTTGAGGTTCAAAATGGAGATTATATCAGGAGTCTTGATACTGTTGAAGTTGGCCAGCAAGTGATCGAATGGAGGGAAGAAAAAAAGCTAATTTAATGGGGAAATTAGAGGTAAATCGTCTACCAACTTTTCTTTTCAGAAAAAGAAACTACTAAAACAAGATGAGCCGTAATTTACATTTTTGGTCTGGACAAATCCAAAAGCTATAAGCAACTGTGAATAATAAGTATCAAGGATTACAAAGTCTTGCTTAGGTCTCATATAAACACAAGACTAGATAAGTAGAGTAGGTTAAAATTTAAAAAAGCAAAAGCCTGAAATCACTGGGACAGCACTTTAAAGGAGATTTTTGTTCTCTTAATAATCTTCTCAATGAATAAAGAGAAATTTGCTACTTTGAATCCAAGTGGCACAGAGTTTTCTAAGGGATACACACTGAACCAATTAAACGGAAGCCTCCCAGGCCCCAACAATTTCAGGAACAGTGACCGATCAGTGGCCTTATGTAAGGCTCAGTGACATAAATTCCATCCCCTCTGAAACGAAGTGGGGAGTGGATTAGGAAGCTTGCAGGAATTTCTTACCACATTTCCATTCTTCAGTACTCATCCAATGGTATCATTTTGCTATGACCTTGCTCTCCAGACACGTGTTACCAGTCAGTACCAGACACGTAGTCTCTGTTAACCTGAAACTACACTACTAAGAGCACTCTGGGCTTAGCAGAATGGAGGGCTGATATTCCTTCCTTAGTATGAAATAAAAATAATTTTTCCAAAATGTACACAGATAACTGGGGCTCTTGGTGGGCTCAGTCGGTGGAGCATGCTACTCCTGATCTCAGGGTTGTGAATCTGAGCCCCACATGGGGTACAGAAATCACTTCAATAAATAATTAAATAAATATATACACAGATAACACTGATTAAACACTAGGGTCAATATCAGAAAAGGAGGTATCACATGAAATCATTGTTAACGGACAGCAGGGCCACAAGACAAAATCATTTTCTGCCTCTGTATTTTCCTTAATAGAAGACAAGGATCTAAAATAAGTATTTACTGATACCACTGAACCATAAGAGGCTATACTTTTTCTACTGGAAAGGAAAGGGAAGTTCAAAGTGCTACCCTCCCCCCAAAGCTCCACCTCTACCACATCAATTACTACTGCCTAAAAATGAAAACAAATACACAAAAAGAAACAAACACCTCCCAAACCAGAGGTCTGACTCCATGAGCCAGATGAAACTATATATTTGTTTGTTCAGAAAAAGTAAGTGTAACAGCCAACTTGGCCGGCTCCCATAGGCACACACCCTGAAGAGCCTGGGTCATCCACGGTCGTTCGGGCAGTTTCCACACAAGGGCAAGCACGCTGCATGTGTAGTGAAAAACTAAACATTAAACCACCAGAACTATCTGTGCAAAAGGAAAATGGAATCAGAAGCTGGGATGGGAAGCTCTGGCGCTTATCAGAGGTCAATCACTTAGTACAAATTTGCTCAATCTCTTTGGTAAGATAATATGGACAGAACCTCACTCTTTACACAGAATTTTCAAACATTAACCAATGCCCACAGCAGCCCAGTGAGGTAAATAATGTTTTCCAAATAGGAGGATATATCCCAGAGATACCAAAAAATGAGGTCCTGGCCCCCGAGCCAATGTCATCTCTGCCTTTTACTAGTTGTGTGAACTACTCGAAAAAAGACTACTTACCACTTTATTATAGAAAGCTGTTCTCAATTTCACACATAAAAGACTATGTTTTAAGATATAAAGTCTATACCAAAGCTAGTAGAGGTACTTTGCTTACCACTGTCTTTGTCAATTATTATCAAAAATTTCATTAATTAGTTAAGGAAGCAGCTTTTGAGTACCTTCCGCCAATACATGCACGCCTCTCTTCAAGAAGAAAAGAAATTTGTTTTAACTAAGTTTTACTGTGTATTATTTATACTACCAGTTGCTACAGAAACAAAGGTCTGACGATTTTGTACTTGAGCATGTCAAAATCTTTTTATTCTACAAGTGAATGTGTCTAGGGACTGACTGGAAGGAAACACAAGAGAACCAAGTAGATGAGAGAGATTTTCTCTATCTTGCTTCAGGGGGCAGTTATGGCGGTTAGAGGATTTATCAAATCTCATTGACCTGTATTTACTTAAGATCTGTGCACTTCCCAGTAGGCAAATTTTACTTTAAAAAAAAAAAGCATCAAAGATAATTATTTAATAGCCAAACACTTGAGTAAGGGGAAGGGGAAGTCCCACAGCATGTCACAATAAGACAAAAATCCCAACTGAAAAAAAAACGCTCTTTTTTCCTTCAACGTGAATTGCCAACTCTTGTGCACTAATTAATTCTTAAAGAATCAGATAGCCATGGGCTTTCACAGCCTCCCCTAAGTAGAAAAAAGAGGGTCTCAGGGCAGTGTGGACATTTGCATTTGCCTGTGACCCTGTAAACACTTACATCAACTAGAGTTGCCTCATACAACAGCTGAAGTAACAAAAACCACCCTTGTGTCAAAGGCATCGTCAACAAAGTCATGGATATTTCAAAGATATCTCCTCAGAGGCAGATTAAGAGAAGAAGAAATGAATTGAAATTTCATTAATAACCACATGGCCCCATTAGTCTCTCATAATTGTCAATGCAATGCTTATCAGATTGTAGAGGACAAGAGAGGAATGTAAAAGGGTACAAATGTAAATAATATTACAAATGGAAACTGCCACTTTCATCTCCAAGTAGATAAGAGGATATTTTAGCCAAAAACCCAGGTCTTTTTGTTCAGAGATAAACAGAGAAATGAATACATCAGTGGATATCTGTTTCAAGGGTTAATAAAAACACCTTCACTCCCGAGGCATGTAAAGAAGAACAAAGCAGCAGCTCCTTCTTGATAGAAATGCCAGGCTTGACCATTCGCAGACTGTAGAAAACACACATGACACCCAAGATAAAGTACAACATTTACATCATTTTTTAAAAGATTTTATTTATTTATCTGATAGAGAGAGAGCACAAGTAGGCAGGGAGGCAGGCAGAGAGAGAGGAGGAAGCAGGCTCTCCGAGGAGCAGAGAGCCCGATGTGGGGCTCGATCCCAGGACCCTGGGATCATGACCAGAGCCCAAGGCAGAGGCTTTAACCCACTGAGCCACCCAGGTGCCCCTACATCATTTTTCAAACAAACTCAGTGCAACTCCAAACTCAATGATTCTTACTAGCAGACTTTAAGAAACTAAGAGCATTACCAAATTTGGCTACATCAGCATAATTACCCATGCTCATTTTGGACATTTTGCCTCTTTTCCCTAAAGACCATTAAATATAGCAACTAAAACAGCCTATCTTGTAAGACAAACAGGGCTTCAAGGGTGCCCCCACGACACTAAACTAACAGAAGATCGCGACGTCCATGAAGTCGCCACGGGCCCATCTGGTCCATACGTTAAGGTTGCAGTATCTGGCAGACTCCTAGGCTGGAACACAGCCTTCGAAATCCTCTAATGCAGTCGTTTTCAAACTTTGATTAAGAAGCTGTGGAATCCCTCCATCCTTTTTTTAAAACATAAAAGTCTCTATCAGACGCCCTTCCACCTGCTTTTTGTCCCACAGTGGAAGGACACAAACTCGGCCATCGGGAATCACAGGTGCCGAAAAAGATGCTCCGGTCCTCTGCAACTGGACACCCACCACTGCAGTCCATCTGTCCCTCCCATGCCCAGACTAAACTGCTTTCCCTGTGTTGCCATCCTTCTTCACAAGCAAACTGGAAGACCATCCCAGGGCACCGGGTGAAAAGGACTTGACAATCACTGATGTGCTCCAACCCCTCCTTTCACAATTAAAAGCAAAACAAGGGGAAGCATGGTAACGGAAACGGACACGGAGGAACAGAAGTCAGTCCCAGTCCTAGCCCTTGCAGGGTATATGACCTTGGGCCAATGTCTTACTCTTTGAGCGTTAGTTTCTTCATCATAAAATGGTAATCAGCATCTCTCTGCCTAGCACGCTTTCTATAAAAGTGCTTTGTAGACAGCAGAGCATGGCATAAAGTGTTCTTATTTTCATAGTTCCGTTATTATTAGCCAAGATTACATGGTGAGTTCAGTGCACAGCCAGACGTGGAACTCGAGTCTCCTGACTGCCTCTGCAAGGCTTTTCCCACTACTTCATGCAATACTTGTGTTCATTGCTAAGCCATTCTTATCAATTCCTCAAACCTTGGTTTTATAATAACATTTTAATCAAGGAAAACAAAATGGTGCCATGCAAAAAAAATAATAATAATAATCTTTAAATTTACAAGAACTAAAAGTAAATGTAAGGCATTTATAGTCTATGCAAGCCAAACGAGGGAACTGTAGAGGAAGGATGGCTATATCGGCATTCTACAAGATAATATATTGTGAATACTCATTAAGACACTAATGAAATTGTTCTGACCATTCTGAGCTGCACATGCTGTTACGCAATGCAGTGAAAAGAACAGCCCACCATGTGCCGGAATGACGACTTGAGGGTGTACACACGGATCAGAACCCAACTGTGATTTTTTATAATCAAAAAATTTCCCAAAGTAATACATGGTGGAACCTCCAAGTCAAACGTAAACATGATCTGATGATACACTCTAACTTATAAATTACACACTAATAAAAGCCTGAATGCGGGCACATGTCTGCCACAAGCCCCATAGGGACACTACAGGGAAGACTGCCGGTCATTTGGTGCTCCAGGGTCTACCAGCTCTCCAGCCGCTGAGCTCCCCAACTCAGAATTCTAAAATGAGTCATTGCCATTTCTCCTGCCTTAAGGATAAGGAGGAAACAGTGAAATTAAGAAACTTGATGGAAAAAAGGATGGAGAAAAAATGCCAGAGATGTCTTCAAAAGGTAGCAGGAGTGGGGAGGGGAAACACACATGCACGCACACGCACACACACACATACACTTTTTTCAAAGAATTTCTGAGACTAATGAAGCCTCCTCACAGGAAACTTGGAAAATACTACCAATTTTATTTCAGAACACAAAAATCGCTTTTAAAAAGTAGTGTTTATAGGCTCATGCATATTCATAAAGTGATTCATTTGTTAGGAACATACAGTCATCCAGACGCAGTGAAAAAGCTACAGCTTTAAATGCTCCATCTTCCCTTCTAGACTTAAAGGTTAGAGCAGCTTCGCCTAAAAACGTATTACTCATCGCTGCTCTAACTATGCATCTCTGTATAGAAAACAGGGAAAACAGGGCGGGCTAGTAGTACACAAGTTTGTCACTGACAACAGCCAGAAAAGTCAAACCACAATAGAAAATAATGTGGAACTTCTTATACTTCATCAACCTGGAAATTTCACATCAGAGACCATAAGCATTATAGACTATTTTCAGGCAAGGCTGTTTTCTGAAACTGACTCACCCTGACCCATCCTCAGTGCCGAGGCATGTGATGAGCCAATGCAAGAAGCAAGCAATGGGTCAATAATAAAACCAAACCACAGCAAAGCAAGGTCATCCCACCTTGTGATGGATGGGTATGTCTACCCAAAGTTGTGAGTAATTCTTCACTGACCTCAATGAAGGCAGTGCATTACCCATGTGCAGCCTGAACATACGGGATGCTTTTTTATTACTGATAACAACATAAACTAAAATTGACAGGGTATTTATTATTTAAAAAGCATTTGTATGATTAATATTGTTATTACCTCCATTTTGCAAATGAACTGAAGCTCAGAGAAAGCAAATGATTTGCCTAAAATTATGCAGACATTCCAAAATGATGGTAGGACTCAAACTCAATTCCTATGACTCCAAATTCCATGATTTTCCTTAACCTTTTGTTCATCTGTCAGCATGAAACCTTTCATCTAGGGGCACCTGGGTGGCCCAGTTGGTTAAGCATCTGCCTTCAGCTTAGGTCATGATCCCAGGGTCCTCCTGGGATGGAGCCCTGCTTGGCAAGGAGCCTGCTTTTCCCTCTCCTCCCCACTTGTGCTCTATCACTCTCTCTCTCTCAAGTAAATAAATAAAATCTGTTTTAAAAAAGAAAAAAGAAAGAAACCTACCATTCATTCCTTCCTTCCTTCCTTTACCTAGTCAAGAAATACTTACAGACTCAATCTCACGAAACAAACTGAGGGTTTCTGGGAGGTGGGGGGGTAGGGATAGGGTGACTGGGTTATGGACATTGGGGAGGACATTGGACATGTGCTACGGTGAGGGCTGTGAAATGTGTAAGCCTGATGATTCACAGACGTGTACCCCTGGGGCAAATAATACATTACATGCTAATTAGAAATTTAAAAAAAAAGAAATACTTATAAAACATCTATTTGGCCATTATTCTCTCACCTTGAGGAAACAAAAGAACACAATTTCTGTTTTAGTTATTAGAGCGGGTAAAATACAATCCAGTATAATGGTCAAGAACAGATTAACAACAACAACAAAAGTACACCAATGTGGGAAGTGGCCAAAAGAAATGGGTTGTGTGGCACGACGGGAACACAGATGAGGAAGCCCGTAATCCTTCCTATGGAAAGCAAGAAAGCTTCCCATAGAAGGTTATAATATTATCTGAATCTTAGAACATGAAAAAAAATCTAACAAGTGGGTAAGAGAGGAAAGAAACAGGTCAGGAAGAAAAAACAAGAAAGGCAGAGATGTAAAGGATAGGAAAAAAAAAAAAATATATATATATATATATATAATATACTGAGGAAACTAGCTCAGCGTGCCAGGGAGCTGTATTGGGCATAGCAAGAGATAAAGCTAGAAAATCAGCAGGGGCCATGGCAATCAAGATCAGTCTCACTGACACCATGCCAAGGAACATGGGCTTTGTTCTACAGAAGACAGAAGCCAGTAAAGGCAGTACCATGCTAAAATTTAGGTTTAAAAAACCAAACTGGCTTTAGCATGAAGGATGTAATTGGGGGATACAAGGCCCAAAACAGACATGTCAGTTAAGACTCTACTGCAGCAGTATAAAAAAAATTCAGGCAGTGAAAAAAAGAATGAAGGGGAGGTAACACATGGGAGAGCTATTTTGAAAGGAAAATCTTAAAACTTTGCAAATGACAAGAAGTGGCAGACAAGGTTCCAGGAGTTATCTAGGCTAGCTCTCAGACCTCTGGCTTCCACTAAAGGGAGAAGGTGGAGAAGTTGTTTGGGTTAAATAAATAAAGAGTTCAAAAAATAATAACAGTGCATTCAATTTTAGAAAACGGAGGTACGTTTGTGATCTACATAGTGGCATCAGGGAAAGATGTCCAATATGCAGTTAGAAACTGAGCCCTGAAACTCAGAAGAGATATGGGATTTACATCACTAAGGTGTTCAACAGTTGAAGACGTGGGCCTGGTTCTAGTTAGCCCTGGAAGAACAGAGAGAGAGGAGGCTGAGAGTGGAACCTTAGGGAACCCAATTTTTTAAGGGTAGAGAGAAACGATGTCAGAAGACGGAGAAGAGAACACAGTAGTTGGAGGAAAGCCAAGATAAAGGGTTTGGGAACCTAGGGAAAAGAGAAATTCAAAAAAGAGCAGGGGGGGTAACACTATTTAAAATAAAACAAATGAAAAAAAAAAAAAAAACCCTTAAAAAAAGAGCAAGAGAGGGGTGCCTGGGTGGCTCAGGTGATTAAGCGTCTGCCTTCTGATCAGGTCATGATCCCAGGATCCTGGAATCAAGCCCTGTGTTGGGCTCTCTACTCAGTAGAAGCCTGCTTCTCCCTCTCCCTGCTGCTCCCCCTGCCTGTACTCTCTCTCTGTCAAATAAATAAATAAAATCCTTAAAAAAGAGAGAAAGAGAACAATGTAAGGTGACACAAACTGAAACAGTATTTCTGTGAACAATCTAGCATTTTGGCAATGTGTAGTTTCCAAAGGCCTCTCAAATGCCCACACCCAATGACACAGTAATCCACATCTAAGAATATATTCTCAGAAAGCAATCAGAAATCCTGACTGTGGTTTAAATACAAAATGTTCATTACAGGATGGTTTACAACAGCAGCATGGTGGGAATATTTTCAATGTATAAAAGAGAAATGGTTGAATAAATTAGAGTCCATCCATACAATGAATATGACAAGCCATCTAATGATTTTACTCATGGATAGTTTTAAGTGATATGGGAAAATACTCATGACGGTGTTTGTTGAAAAGGGCAGGACACAACCATACATACTCAGTTAACTGTCTAAAATAAAAATGCGGGGCGCCTGGGTGGCTCAGTGGGTTAAAGCCTCTGCCTTCGGCTCAGGTTATGATCCCAGAGTCCTGGGATGGAGCCCCGCATTGGGCTCTCTGCTCCATGGAGAGCCTGCTTCCTCCTCTCTCTCTGCCTGCCTCTCTGCCTACTTGTAATCTTTGTCTGTCAAATAAATAAAAATAAAATCTTTTAAAAAAATAAAATAAAAAATAAAAATGCATACAGTAAAAAAAGAAAAAGGTATAAAATACAACAGAATCTTGGCGGAAGTTTATACCGGTACTGAAATCACTTATCCTTTTTGTTTTCTTCTCTTACCTTTTCTGCATTTACCAAATTTAATCATGTTCATGGTTTATTTTCTCGTTTTAAATTTATTTATTTTTTAATTTTTTTTTTCTTTTTTTAAAGTAGGCTCCAGGCCCAGCATGGGGCTTGAACTCAGAGTCAACCCTGAGATCAAGAGTCAGTCGTAAGCTCTACCAACCGAGCCAGCTGGGTGCCCGTTTTTTTCCTTTTCTTTTTAAATTAAACTTTTTATTTTTAGATATCTCATTGTGATTTTAACTTGCAGTTCTGGATGGATAATGACCTTGAACATGTGTCATATGCCTACATGGCACTTGTACACCCTCTTCAGTGAAATGTGTCTTCTTGTCTTTTGCCATTGTCTAATTGTGTGATTTGGTTTATTACTGCTGAATTCTTTATATATTCTAGATACCAGTACTTTGCTGAGTATCTTCTCCTGGTTTATAGTTTGTCTTTCATCCTTTTAACAATGGTCTTTAGCAGAGTAAAAGTTTTTAGTTTTTATGAAATCCAATTTATACATTTTTTCCTTTTACAGATGCTTTTGGTGGTAAAGCTGAAAATTTTTTGCCTACCTCTAGATTCCGAAAATGTTCTCGTTTTTTTAATGAAAGTTTTAGTTTTATGTTTTGCATATAAGTCTGTGATCCATTTTGAATTAATTTTTGTATAATGTGTGAAGCTTAGGTCAAAGTTCATTTCTTTTTTTTTTTCTTTTTTTTTTTTTGCCTATGGATATCCTACTGTTCCTAACACCATTATTGAAAAGGCTATCTTTTCTCTATTGAATTGGCTTTTACATCTCTTGCAATACACTGTAACTGAGCAGTGGGTAATGAATATAGTATTTCTATTTTAGGTGATAGAAATGCTCTGGAATTAAGACAATGGTGAACGTTGTATGACTTTGTGAATACACTAAACACCACTGAACTTCAAAGGGTAAATTTTATGGTGTGTGAACTTAAAAAAAAAAAATCCACTGGGAAGGTCTCTATACTGTATAGGTCTCTATTCTGTTATTCTGGGTTCTCTATTTTGTTCCATTGATCTATGTGTCTCTCCATCCACCAGTATCACACAATCTTGTTACTGTAGCCTTGAAATCAGGGAGAGTGAGTCCTCCCATTTTTTCTTACACTTAGCTATTCGAGTTACTTTATATATCTGCATACATTTTATAATTTGTCTATATGTAAAAAAAAAAAAAACTTGCTAGAATTTTTAGAGGATTTGTACTAAATCATACGTCAATTTAAGAAGAATTGACATCTTTACCATGCTGAGTCTTCCAATCCATGAACACAGTAAGTCTCTCGACTTCTTTTAATTTTGACTTCTTTCATCAACATTTTGTAGTATTCAGCATATAAGTTCTACATGTTTTATTAGATATACACTTAAACATTCCTTTTTATTTCAGCAATTTGTAACTGATAATGTAATTTTCCATGTGTTCATTGCTAGTATACAGAAATGCATTTAATTGTTGTATGTTTATCCTCTATTCCACAACCTTGCTAACACACACATTATTTCTAGTTTATCTGTAGACTGCTTTCTACCTTAACAAATATCTTTAAAAAAAAAAGTTTTGTGGTGGTGTTGTTTTTTCCTTAAGATTTTACTTATTTGAGAGAACTAATACAGCAAGAGAGGGAACACAAGCAGGGGGAGTGGGAGAGAGAAGCAGGCTCCCCACTGAGCAGGGAGCTCGATGTGGGGCTCAATCTCAGGACCGTGGGATCATGACCCAAGCCAAAGGCAGACACTAAATGACTAAGCCATCCAGGTACCCCACATTAACAATTATCTTATCTATAAATGGGGAATTTTATTTCTTCCTTACTGGTCTATATGCCTTTTATTTCTTTTTCTTGTCTTATTGCAGTAGCTAGAACTTCCAGCACCATGCTGAATAAGAGTAGTGAGAGGAGACATTCTCACCTTATTCCCAAACAGGAGAAAAGCATTCAGTTTTTTACCATTAAATGTAATGTTAGCTGGAGAGTATTTGTAGATGCTATTTACCAAGTTAAGGAAGTTATGCTCAAAAAGTTTGAGACTTTCTGAGATTATACATAAAAGGAGTCTGCCTCATAAGTGGAAAAACAGTTACTTGCTTCCCTCCTTCTCTCACATGGCAAAACCTCAGAAGGCAAAACATATACTGTCTTACTAAGCATAAGCAGTTCACTCTATGGTAAGCATTCTACACATGACTCTTCAACAGTGTTAATTCAGCCATGATATTTCTTATCAGGGATTTTCTACCAGAATAACTTGGTCATAAAGATAAGACAAAAACTTTCTGTTTTAAACTGGTAACCTAGATCACTTGGGCAATTCAATTACTAAATACAGTAATGACAGAGACTATGGCCCACATTTTGGTACTCCCCAGTACTCTGCCTTAAGCAGAGCAAGCAATAAATAAAACTATTGATTTAAGTCACTATTTTAATGGAATTATTAATAGTTTTTTAAAAAGGGAAGGCTAGAAGTTTCAATCCCTTCAATACGAATTAGAATAGACATCAACATTTAAGCATGATAAATATTTACAACCTATAGAGAAACAGTTTTTTTCCCACTTTTCAAATAACTCATCCAAATAATAAAAATGAGCTTTTTTTCCACATTAGGTAGGAGAAGGCTGGATGAAAGGGAGGAAAATGTCCCCTTTCAAATTATAACATCTAAAGACTTAAGATGGACCAAAAATAATAATAGTAATTACTTGTCTAGTTTTTGTAGATTCCTTCTGGAATCTTTCCATTGACTGAGATTCTATTAACAGTCTAAAACATTTAAAATAGTCTCTCTCCTATGGTTACCACAAAGGTGGTAGGGCTCATGTGGGTAAGGCTCAAAATATGGATAGATAGACAGACAGATAGATAGATGGATAATTAAAACCCTACTGTTGTATAAACAGGCTATAAAATGTGTACATATATATAATATGTATCTAATCTAATATGCATCTACCTACCTAAATACATATTATATCTTATTTACCTAGATAGAAAGATACATATTAAAACCCTACTTTAAATTAGGCTATAAAATAAAGAAAATAAATGCATATAAAGTCAGATCTTTCTTACAAAACTCTTTATAGTCATTGTTTATTTTAGAGGTCAGGCTAAGCCACAAATTAAAACATTTTTCAAAATTTTATTTTCTAGCTACTAACTTAGAAACGTTTCCTTACATAGGAGCTCTCACTGTCTATGTCACTATAACCAAAAGCAATTAAAAAATAATAATAAGTCACCTCCTACACCTGAAACTAATATAATACTATATGTTAACTATACTGGAATTAAAATAAAAAACCGATTGATCAATCAATAGATAGATAATTTTTTTTTTAATTGTCACTTCAATTAGAATGGAAGCTCCAAGTTCCCAGCTCAGTTTCAGTATTTGGTAAGCATTTACTTATAGTCTGATTTCTTCTAAACCTAAAACCAATTGACCTACACTAATTTGCTTACAGTGGGCCTACTGCTTAAGAACTGGTCATCACACACACACACACACACACACACACACACACACACAGCTATTCAGTCCTCTAATTTCATCATATCACTAAAACAAAACCAAAATCCCGAAGGTAAACTAAAGGGGATAGGGGGACAGGAAGATAGGCCTCATGGCTCTGAGCGGCCAAAACAAATAAGAAGGTTCATGCATCAAAGTCCACGCATTATGCTGAAAAGAAGGCCCCACTCGGGTCCTTACTAGAATCTTATTTTATATAAAAATCACTATTAAGTTTCATTTCCAGCCACAGCATATTAAGAAGGGAAAAAACTAGAAAGGGGAACTAGGGGAGAAAAAATTCGTTAGAGTAGCAATAAGGGAAGAGGCATGAGTATTACAAAATAATCAACAAAACATTTAGTTCATTCAATTCATGGGAAAGAACACTATATACTTCAGCAAAAAAATATTATTCATAATAAAGAACCAAAGCCATCTAATAAATTTAAATTATACTTGCATGTTCTATTTAAAAAGATAAGAAAACATTTAACACATTAAATACACAATAGACCCAGCAAAAGTGTCACTGTTAAGTTCACTGGCTTGTACTCAACCTTTGGATTGAAATACGTGGCTCTGTGTCCTTGAACATGTTATTCATATTCTCTAAGACTCAGTTTCCTTATATGTACATGGAACTAATAAAACCTACTTCATTGGTCTGTTGTCTGGTACATAAAAGCTCAATAATTACTGGTCCTTTCTATTACTACTACTACCATTACTATTCACTTTAGAAAGACTTCTATTCCAAATGGTTTTTATTGAGGTATAATTACATATAATAAAACACAGATACTAGGGTACCATTTAATGAATTATGGCAAATGTGTACATCCATGTAACTACCACTCCAGTCAAGGTATAGAATCTTTCCACTAGAAAGTTCCCTTCTGCTCTTTTCTAGTTGATTCCAAGCACCCACCCAGAAAAAAAACACTGTTCTGATTTCCATCACCACCACGTAGTTTTACCATTTATATAAATGCAACCACAGCATATGCCCTTCTGCATCTGGCTTCTTTTATTCAATATAATATTTTTGAGATTCATTTCAAGTTCATCCTTTTTTATTTGAGTAGTATTTCATTGCATGACTATACCACCACTGACTTATCTGTTGGTTGTTCCCAGTGTGGGGCTATTATCCGAAATTTTTTTAAAACAATAGGCTATATCATTAAGATTCACTTATCAGTACTAGTCCCAATATGGGATACCTTACCATTATATAAAATGTAAATATTTCAAAGCCTAATGAAGGCCTCTTAATGATTAAATATTCTATCTTCACATACCAATAAATATATAACTGAGATTTCATTTGCTCATAAAGCAATCTTTTATCATATCTGAAGAATACTTTTAATTCTGCAGAAGATAAAGAAAATTCTCAATCCTGTAACTAAATTAAAATCCTGTACCTAAAGAGGAGGAATTTCCTGTACCAACATTATTCAGGTTGACCCACTTGATGGAAAACTTCAGCGTAAGAGTCTTATATGATATTCAAACTCCTGATACAGATGCTCCAAGATTTTTCACCTAAAAGAGGACAATTTTCATCCATGCCCAGTATTACTGCGCACAGCCATACATTTTGGCCAATGTCCTTTAACACTGGTTTATAGAACATAACACTACTTTAAAGGATGGGAGGTAAGACATAAGTTTAAAGAATTCATCTTTTTAGTCATTCTTAATTAATTAACAAATGTGTGCAGCCAAAATCCATGCTCTGGCTGATAAGGATAGTGCAACCTCTCTTAAGACAAAGACATTTTAAGTCAGGCAAACTCAAGGCAGAGTCTGCCTCATTAGTGAAGACTCTTATCCTCTCTGAATTTAGACAAAGACTAGGCTCGGAACTGGTTATCTCAAGACAGTGGTTTTCAAACTATGTCCAATAAACATCAGCGCATTTGCAAACATTTGCATTACACTTTCATTTTTTTTAATAAACTTTACCTATTTTTAAGACTTCAATAACAAAATGCACATAGATACGTTATATGCCAATTTTCACAAAATGGAGACAAGTTCCTGCCAATTACACCTTGGTTCACTTGCTTTTGTGCAGGACTCAAAATAAGCCTTCTCCAGTCATTTCTGTCCATTCGCTGCACATGAAATTTTCCGAAATGTGTCCTTGATTTGCAAGACTATAGCTGTCCACTAGTGTTTCTTCTTCTTACTCAGGACTGTATATATCCAACTTCCATGAAAGGGTAAATGGAGCTCACACATGCTGCCCTCCGTTAGGTATCGGGCAACATGGGCTCAGCACATGCTGCAGGAGACACAACATGACACCCCAAAATAAGTGAGACCATGATGTGAAGGTTTGGCTCCTTCTTGCCCTACTTTTATACTTATGGTGGCATTATCATAAGCTTTTAATGGTTCTTCGATACCTTATGTGTCTGTAATAAGGTAAAATGATTACCCTCAATGAACCATGGCGAAATATGATTAAAGTTCTGCAATTTAAGCAAAATGTCTCATAATGGATATAACAAGATTGTCGGGCTCAGGGCAAAGGAACAATTAATATCAGAAACAAACACCAACCAATTCCTCGACCAGTATCAAACATGCTGATAGCGGTATGTGAAACGAAAGAATCATATATAAACAAATGAGGCAATAGTTTTTGTCACTGGAGGTCAACTTTTATGGCAAGAAAAAAATATATATCTCAACTCTGTGATATGTTTAATGAAGTTAAATCTCGCAAAACAAATTTATGATCCCTGTCAAGTTACAACATTAGTTTCTGGGGAAAAATAACAAAACAAGAAGCATAAAAAGAAAGTCAAATGTTACAGGGGGGACATGTTTAAACAAAACTCAAATCTAACAATAAAAATACCATAGCATTGTTCAAGGTAAATTAGTAAACTATTTCCCTGGAGGAAAGGCTTATATTATTAAATCCTATAATAGTATACTATAAGCACATTTACTATGAATACATTACCACTTAAGTAAAATTAGAACCATTATTTGAAAACCGAGACCAGAGAAATCTATCTACAATACCTGAATAATTCAAAGGCTAAAATTATGTGAAATCTTTATACTTCAACGCAGCAAGGACATGAATGTTGGAAATCACAAAAAAAATTTTAATGATATGTTTATGCAAGTAAAGATAAGTAAGGTTTATTTGTAAAACACCAAGCACAACAGGATGGAAAAAAATTAAGTAATATTTAGATCACTTTTTAGTATACCCTCAAGTCAGCCAAAACACAGTGAGATCTATGCTGGTGGTGATTTAAAAAAAAAAGACAGAAGAAAGAGCGCAAATAGTGGCTCTTACAAAACCCATTAGCCACATGTAGTATAAGCAAACATGACATGTCCCGTAGACAACCACAAGCTGTTCAGAAGATGTCAGCATGATCCAAATTATCTATTTGATCAAGCCATCGTCTTTAAGTTTCAGACTTCACAGAGTTACTTGTAATTATATGATAACTTCCAGAAATGTGTTGACTCTCTAAAGACAAGTTCTATCATAAATAGTTCAAATAAAACAAACAAAAAAACTTGACTTTTTTTCTTTTGGTTATCACGAAATCCCTTTTGTATTTCTCAATTATTACACAGCTGCACCAGCTGGTGAATCCTGATAATATTTTAAATAACTCTGCCATGCAAGGTTGTAATGCTATCATGCTTTACAACCACAAATGACGTCAATGATAAAACAAAATTCAAACTGAATATATAGAACAAGATTATATCTACCTGTTTTAAAATTTTGGGTGAATAAAAAAACAGAAGAGGCAACGAGGATTTTTTAAATGACACCGATAATATTTTTAAATACACAGTGAAGATTTAAATTCGCCAAGAAAGTTACTCAACAACACTACAGTCTGAACACGTATGAATTAGTGTGCATTAAGCAATATGTACGATTCTATTTGTAAAGTAAAATTTCCTGCTACTCCCTTTTAAAACTTCTGGATCAAATGAAAGGTTCTCAGGACAATCCAAATACAGCACACAGCGGTTAACAGCACCAAATCTGAGCCTCGTTCTGCCACTTACTATCTAAAAATTGTGTTAGTTAAACTCACTGTGCCTCCGTTCTTTTCATGTGTGAAACAGAGATAAAAGTAACCTACATCATTGAGTTGTCGTGTAAATAAAACATGTGAAATCTCTTATCAAGAGTCTAGTCCTTAAGTGCTAAAAATGTTAGATTGCCTTTATTATTGCTATTGTAAGGCAAGATGTTACCAAAAAAAAAAAGAATTGTTATAATTTAGAAGGAATTTTCAATATAAACCAGAATTTTTTTGGTATATGGAACCAAAACATAAAAATAACCTAGAGTTCCCCAGAGCTCATCAAACATGACTGAATTTCTTAAAAATGTAATAAACTTACAAATTTATACAAAAAACTCTACCATTATCAGTTTCAAACTTATTAGGGCTCCAGATAAAATTTTATTTGCAAAACCTCAAACTAGATCAAAGAGTTTAAGATACATATTTTATCTATAAACTATTACTTCAGAAACCAACCCACTCAGAAGTAGTCTTACCCCCACCTAAGAAGTAGTCCTACCCTCCACCTAAGATCAAAACTAGATGCTCTCCAAGGAACTTGTTTTCAAGAATTAAAATGTCTTCAAAAATCTTTGGAGAAAACAAAGATAATGAATTCTTTTCCTCTCTACAAATAACAAGATAATCTTAGCGAGGAAGGTATATGAGGCTCGGAAACTAGAGAATTGTTTTCTGGGCGAGAACATAAAAGAAAAAAATACAAATTAAAAAAGAAAAATTAAAATTAAAACAATGTTATGTGTATTTTACCAAAACTAAATATTTTTAATTAAAGGAAAATAGATTATTTCCATGACCACATGCTTAGCACATGCCTCTCCTAAAAATCCAAGATCCATTCTTTTTGGACAACATAGAAAGAGGCAATAAAATTTCTAAAATTAATAACCTGACTAATAAATTGCTTTCATCATAATATAAAGTATATGTAAACTGTGTTTTCCTGGATATGGAGATACTGTAGTACGGAGATACACTGCAAAAGGTGGCCAGAAAAAAAAATAATCTTAACAAAAGGAAATGTGGAAATATGGATGCTATGGGGGCAATTCATGGGCTCTCAAGTTTATGAAAAAGAAATAACAGACCCCACACATGGAGTTGCTTGTGCTAAGCCCAAATCACTAAACCAAGACTTAATACCTAATCTAATTATAGTTTCAAACTTCCCTGGGAGTGGAGTATTAACTGATCAGTCTGGAATTTTCTGGTCAGCACCAATGAGGTAATCTGCCACACAGACCCTTTCCATACCCCAAAAGAAGATGAGGCAATCCACTTCTTCCTTATTCCTTCCCCATTCTGCCTATAAAAGCCTTCCATTTTGCAGAGCTCCTTGGAGCTTCTTTCTGCTTGCTAGATGGGATGCTACTTGATTCATGAATCCTTCAATAGAACCAACTTGATCTTAAAAATTTACTTGGCTGAATTTTTGTTATTTAACAGACGCATACAAAGCTTTGAATGCCCAGTCTGACTCTACTTAAAGAAAGGTCAGCATTCTGAGTGTTCGTGTAGAAGAGTCAGAGCTCCTACAGAAAGAAGTCTTAAAACCTAAGGTAGTAATCATCATGGGGAATATTTTAGGAAATAACCCAAAGGTCTGTGTCTTCCCCCACAATGTGTTAGAGGAAGGGGGTTAAAAAAAAGATCTAAATATATCCTTCAATAGCTCACTCAGAACAGCTCCTTCGAAGGAGAATTTTAGATTTTCTCCCCCAAAATTATTATTGTCATTATTCCATTATAGGCAACCTGTATTAAGGTATCACTACTTCCTCCAGAAGTACTGCTAAAGGCTGCCAAGCCCACCCGTGCAGGAAATATAGCAAATGACTCTTTTGCAAAATAATTAGGGTTTCCCACAGGGCAATGAAAAACATACAGTAACTCTGATGGAAGTTGGGATATTATATAAAAATATGCAAATTCATTTTAATTTTGAAGTCACCAATTCATTAAGAAATAAATCCCTTAAAGGAAACTGCAAGCACACATCAATCACCTTCCTCATTTCTTTTTGTTTGTTTGTTTGTTTTTGTTTTTGTTGATGTCCCTCATTTCTAATGTTACAGAGTGGGCACAGCAAAATTAGAATGTGTTTTATAAAATATTCACTAGTCATGCAAGATCTTAATTTTACGTGTTTGCTTGTTTACTGTTCCCATAACTAAGTACTATACATCATTTGTTTCCATCTTTAAAACACTTGGTAGTGAAAATGAAAAAGGATACTGCTATTTTTCTCTCCAAACCAAAAAACCACTCAAGGTTAAGTATTAATCTAGGAAGACTGTGGTGCCTGGTCTTTGCCCAGAATCTTGGTTGTGTCTGTTCTGAAAGCCATAGACAAACACAGCACGGCCCAGAAAGGCTAAAAGATGGTGAGTTTTTCTGAAAATGTTCCAAAGGATCCTCTTGCCATTTGAGAGGCAAGAAAACTTCCCAAGGTAAACCCAGGAGAAAAAAAATCAAGAGTCAATGTAAAACGTAGACTGGAATGGTAAATTAACAAGAGCCTTCATCCTCAAGCATTTCATTTTTCATTGATAATGAACGTCAACTACAAGAGATACCACTAAGCAAAACAAGATTACCTGCCACAGGACTCAGAGACAATTAGGCTGAGTTCAAAGGAGGGAAGGATCACCAGGGCCAGAATAAACTGAGAAAGCTTCCCTCAGCCTGAGAAGCATTTGAGGGAAGCTGTCAGGGCTGGGGGGCAGAGCACACAGTAGGGAAGGACACGCAGGCCCCACACCTGTGCTCCCGTCCACACGGTCCTGACTCCGTTGAAGGAGGAGGCATTGGAAGGAGGATATGGATCTGACCCCTTTTATCTGCATTTAGCAACTAATATGAATAAGAAGGTGCTTGTCGCTACCAACAAAGCAAGCACGCAAGCAAGCAGTTGCAAACATCAAGATCTTAACTGGGTAAAACGCACCTCAGTGACTCAGCTTAGACCAGCTGTAAAGGCAAGTTCTGGTTAAACAAAACAACTGCTTGCTTTGAAATTGCCTCCTGTGTGAGTAGGGTAATTGCCCCGGATAAAGAGACATCTTCCAAGGCAGAAACTGTAGAAGAGATGACAATCGAGCAGAAGAAAAGAAACCACATGCACGAAAACAACACAACCACCACAGACCACGGATTCAAATGTTGCCTGGTCTCCTTGCCAGAAAGTCACTGCCTATGCCAAACACCTTGCCTCTGTTCTCTCATGGTTTTTCTGAATGCTGAATGCATCCAGAAATCATACCACTTCAGAAGTTCTGGAAAGTTTCATGAGTTCTCTTTTTTGTTGTGTGTTCTGAGGTAGAGGTCTATTTTGTCTTATTTCTGAATCAAAAGAAAACAGAAACCTTAACCAGAAAAATCTGCACCAGTTAAATGCGTTAACACATCAGACAATATTTTTAAAAGCAGAAACATCCTATCTGGGGATGCATCTTAGAAGATTATTGACCTGTCTTGGCCTAAAGACAACTTTCTCCCCTTCCAAGCACACTCTTCCTGTTTTCTCAGCCTCCTCGGAACCTGGGCCACCAAACAAAGACACGCTCAAAGGAAACTTCACAGAATACCAACTTCAGTCATTAATACCCATACAACACACCCCTGCCTCCAGTCTGGAATAAATTACTACAAAACCATGTGCAACAACTCTCCACTCCTTTTATCTTGGCTAGTAATCTCATAGTTCTTCCCCACAGAGGAATCAAGGCTCCAATTCTTTGAAATATTCCCCCCTTCGCACAGGTCCTCCCAGATCAGAATCACCTCACCTCCGCGGAGACCACAGCAATTCTCAGCACAGGAAGGCAGCAATTGGCCTCATGAGGGCCCAGTTCAAAAGAAAAAGCATAATAAAATAAACCTTAGTTGATAAATAAAAAGATGCCCATTGTTTTCGTATTACAGCACCAAAAATGAAGCTCAACAATGAGGAAATATTCAGAACAAACTCCGTTTACAACAGCCCTGGTATTAATGTACCATGTCTGTGGTGCCTAGATGGTGTGATATACAGCAGAATTCTTACCGCTTATCATAAATAGAAACGTTTTCTCTTCTCCGCAGGTAACGGTTTTATTCAGGTCACTTGTTCTTTAAACATACTTTTAGTTAAAAAAAAAAAAAGCAATTTTGTAATTATTTCCAAAGATGACAAAAGGCAGTAAGGCATGAGATTTTTTTCACTTATCAAAAGAGGCAGTGAAAGCACTGACTAGAGCGACAAGCTGAGTCACACAGGCTCCATCACCGACAGAAAGGGAACTGACTGAATAGGGAGAACGTGGGAACCTAGTGCTTCGAGCTCCTGATCTAGTGCTTGCCTACCTACCCGAGATGGAGAAGACACTGCATGTTGGACTACTAATCTCACACGAAGTAAAACCCGTTGTACGATAACGAACATTTGTTGAGTACTTACTACGTACTAGGCACGAAGCTAAGTGCTTCCCACGGTGATCTGACTTAATCCTCAGAGAGACACTACTGAAGTAGCTACAGTTGATTTACAGAGGGGGAAAACAGAGGTGTAACAGTTGAGAAACTTGCACAAACGGCGAATGAGTGAGGAAGCTGCACTCCTGGCCAGGTCTCCAGTTCCAAGGTCTGGACTCACCATGATTCCCTCAACAAGGAAGTCTGTGGTTTCCAGCGCAGCAATGTACCCTTGTGACTAACACTACGTCCTGCCACCTCCCCACATCCTCCCGTTTACCACTCCCACCACCCACCTGAGCCCTCACTAACCAGTCTTAGACAGAACGCATTACTTGGCTAGATAAATGTAAACTAGTATTAATGTTCCTCCCAGGTGAAATACACATACAGAAATGAGAGACCAGAGAATCCCCCCAATTTGGAAGGGGGTGGGGAAGAGGGGTAAAGGGAAAAAAAAAAAAGAAAGAAAAACAGCAAAGCCCTCAGACTTGTTGTACAAGCCAGGCTTACAGTTAACTGAATTATATATACCGGTTTTCTCAAAATAGATGCTTGTCAACCAAATTTGAAAACAACTATGTATTCCAGCCCCATTTATTAGTTTTTCAGGTATCCATAAGGCACATTGGTATTTTAAGAGCTCAGATGTCCCACAGACATCTAAAGAAACTAATTTTGTTTACCATTTTCTTATTTTGTTTTGGAACTTTATCAGTTTCCAAACTTACTTGATGGTCCTTTTCCTCCTAGAACATATATTTAAACATGGAGGCACACTTGTGTTCTCTAGAACTCATTCTCGGAAACTCTGATACTAAAACATTTGAAAAGATGGGGTGTGATCTCATATGAGAAGAGAAAGGAAGAGATGCCTTACAGGCCCTATGATCATTTTTCAGAAGATTTTTCCAAAAACCCACGCTACTCTGGAAGTCTCACTTATTCTGTTTTATCCTAAGTGGCAAAAAGCAAACAAAAACAAAATATCGAATTGAGGGGTACCATGAGTGAATATATTTTGTTCTCTACCTTGAGAATAACAAAAATTTTAAGACTACTCTGATAATAATACAACTCAAATTAACTTGAATTCACGTCTAATCTCCTTGCCCAAATTGGCTTAAGAATCTCAGATGTGTATTCTTTCCCTAATCCAAAAAAGGCGACTGGTAGAGCCTGTTTATTCTTACTCTTTTTTTCAAGTCTTTTCAATCTTTTTTCTCATTTACCATTCTCTATTCTTCCATCCATATGTGCTTTTCCCATTATGGGCCCACTTTCGTCCTATTGTCTCTGTCCTCTTTCTCCCAGCTCCGTGTTCAAATTATTATCTTGTGCCCGTGGACTCTCATGGTGGCCAGAGAGCACACTCAGCTGCTAATCAGTGACATCAGGGAGGACAGAATGAGCACATGCTTCGGCCCCCATTCTGACCCACAGCTGATACCGCCAGTCCACCAAAGCACTCCTTCCCACCAACCCCACAGCACTCTCAACAGTGATTTCCAATCTCCTGAAAGTAAAACCTATTTACAGACAGGTTCTATATGTTCTCATTTGCATTCCTGAGATTCTACTGGCTGAAATGTGAAATACACCAGCAAACACAACTTACAAGTTAAAAAAGAAACACAGATGGTTTGCTAAATTACAAGTTAAAAAAGAAACACAGAAGGCTGGAGTGGTGTCTTGTTGCGCATCTAGGGGTGTCTGGTTTTTCAGTCTGAACCTGTACCTGCAGCCCTTGAGACACAACACAGCCCCTTGCCAAAATATCAGTCCCACACCCAGAAACCTTTGTACAGCGAACACACGTAAGGATGAATAAAAGCAATGAGGAGAAACTTTAAAACAGACTTGAAATATTTTTTTTTTTTTTTTAAAGATTTTTTTTTATTTATTTATTTGACAGAGAGAGAGATCACAAGTAGGCAGAGAGGCAGGCAGAGAGAGAGGAGGAAGCAGGCTCCCCGCGGAGCAGAGAACCCGATGCGGGGCTCGATCCCAGGACCCTGAGATCATGACCTGAGCCGAAGGCAGCGGCTCAATCCACTGAGCCACCCAGGCGCCCCAGACTTGAAATATTTTACATGCTAGAAGGCTTTCCTCCATACCAGCTACCTGAATGTTTTTAGTTAATTATTTCATTGTGATTTCTTTGTGAGCTGGATTTCATCTAAATATGAGTAACCATCCTAATTAAGGACAACCAGTTGGCTAAGACGCTGTAAGAGCGAGCCCTCTTTTAAAATAATTAATATCTTTCTCTGTTCCCTTAAAAACGTGGAGTGCAACAACATGAAGGAAAACAGAAGACCCCTTCAGTGATGGCATATAACTAAGCTAATTAAGATAAGTAAAAAAACTGTTTACTTAGTAGCCGCCAAATTCTATAAGGAAAATAACTGTTGGTGTAATTATGCAGTTTTGTATCTCATTAGTACCACACTGGAAGATTATGTATTGTGCAACAATGATATTTGTTGAACCAATAAAATCTAAAACTACTGTCATAAAGTTGTGTTTATATATCCCTTTAGAACAGTACTTTTTTTTTCCCTTTTAAAACCACAATATGCCTATAAGAGTCCCCAAAACAGCCTCTATGTTCAAATTACAAATTATTTACTTAATCGGTTTCCTTAACCTGTGAAATTGGAGAAACACAGTAGTTCTTGATTCAGCAAAAAGCATCACACCCTGCTTCTGCCCCCGCCCCCCAAGATGCCATGAAAGAACTCTAGAAACCAAGGGAAGAGAAAACTTAATAACTGAAAGAAAAATAGAAAAAGGGGCTCTTGGGTGGCTCAGTCAGTTAAGCGTCTGCCTTCCAGTCATGATCCCAGCATCCTGGGATCAAGCCCCACTCCGGCTCCCTGCTCAGAGGGAAGCCTGCTTCTCCCTCTTCTCCCCGCTCCTTCTCTCTCTCTCTCTCCCTCTCTCTCTATCTCACTATCTCTGTCTCTATCAAATAAATAAATAAAACCTTTTTTAAAAAGAGAAAAAGAAAAATAGAAAGAAGGGAAATAGAATGATTCACTTCAACTTTTTCCATCTCAACATTAAATCCGTATGTATCATGTAAACAAAAATCATTACCGTATCTAGTGAAACCTCAGTCCTCTGCTCTGCAGCCTGGGTACTCAGACTGTCTCCTCCTCCCCCCATTCCCTCTCCCCCCACCCCCCCCCACACACACAGTGAGGTTTAAATAAAATTAAAAAATAATACTGAAGCCCATGTGATATATTCAACTCATGCAACACTGAAGAGCGAAAGTGCTACCACTTACAAAACCAACTCCAGATAATGTTTTCGTGGGAGTTCCTAAAACTGCCCGCGCTCCTCACAGTCCTGCTCAGTCTAGGAACCGTGCCCTTTCGGAGCTGAACACGACAGAGCGCGGCGCCTGCGCCCTGTTGCCACTGGGATGAGCGCTAAACTGAGCTGCTCAGTCACAGGGCCCATGTCCAGTTATTTACCCCCATCTTGGCCTCCGAATCTGATGTGCTTTGCCCTGATTTTGAACTTCTGTTGTATCTTACAATATTATTGTATTTACTTCCTATCAGCCACTTCAAATCCTTTGTGGAACAAAACACAGGATCGATAATGTCTTAGTCACATTTGCCTTCTTAGTATTTAGTGTCTGGCACCCAAATTCTTAATTCGTGTTTACTGACTTTAAGGCTACTGCCCCAGGGCGGTCGTAGCTCAATGAAAGACTTATGTCCAGTGTCCACAGCAAGTCTCAGCCACATTATTTACGGCCATGGATCAGAAGCCACCGGCCCTGAGTTGGCGCTTCTGACAATGTTTCTGTCCTTGAACAAAGGAATGCCAAAACTGATTTTAAAGCGGTCTATTCCTTGAACCTTTTCAAGGAGAACAAAATAATCATCTCATGTATTTTTACATAATACAAAGAACTTAAGGGGACAAAAAGGTTTTCAGGATTCAACTCTAATAGCCATTATTTTTATTTACTTTTCACTTTCACGTTCTACTTGGAAGGGATAGGTAATAAAGAAATCTATTAACGTTCTTCCAGAGGAGTTTGGTATTTATAAAAACCTATCACAGAAAAAAACCAAAAAACAAAAACAAAAACAAAACCTATCACAGGGATCACAGCAGACCTGTTCCACCCTAGTTCTACACATGGCAAGGCATAGTATCTCGGTACTAGAATTCCTGTTTAGACAGGATCAGGAGTCCCAGGGACTAGAGTTTAATTATGACTCATTCAGACAAGCCAAGACATATGACTAAATAAAAAGTAAACTGCTGACTTTGAGATTTGATGATACAAACACAATAAACTCTACCAGGAAACACTGTTTCCCTCTTCAGCATCAAAAGGCACAAGCCTGGTCACTTTAAGAATGGCCCTGTTCATCCCCACACAAAAAAAGGTGGGGGTAAAAATATAGGGTCCAATCTGAGTGTTTACCTAAACAAGGTAAATCAGTCAAACTCTCCAATATTGAGGATCATAAATAAAGAACAATAACATCTGAAAATCAGTCATGAAGCACTGATTCAGTTATCCTTTTTGGCCGCAGACCATTGAGATCATGTTCAAGAACAAATCTAACAGGGGCGCCTGGGTGGCTCAGTGGGTTAAGCCTCTGCCTTCGGCTCAGGTCATGATCTCAGGGTCCTGGGATCAAGCCCCGCATCGGGCTCTCTGCTCACCGGGGAGCCCGCTTCCCCCTCTCTCCCTGCCTGCCTGTCTGCCTAGTTGTGATCTCTGTCTGTCAAATAAATAAATAAAATCTTAAAAAAAACAACAACAAATCTAACAGATGAACACTACAAATTCAACAGACGATATCCGTGTATATGTTTGACTAGCTAATTCTGCACACTTCAACCTTCTTCATAGCCTCCAAAGGCACAAAACACGGTCTTCTATTCTAGAAGTTGTTTAGAGGCACTCTGTCAGTGTATAACTGAATATCCGCTGACTAACGGGAAAAGTCTCTGTTCACCAGCCAACGGACTTTCGAGAATGAGAGCTGCATATGGCATCTCCCCTCCATGGCCTCCTAATTCCACATCAGTTTGTAGTTATTCTTGTACTACAAGAGTATCGGTTTCAGAATGTAAGCCTCATAAGCCCCCAGGAAAGCCATTCGGGTGGAACTGTTCCAGAAAGTCTCACTTTAGCTCCATAAAGAACCTAGGAGGCCCCATCCATGGCACGGGTGAACAGTAATTGCTCTATCAGTATTCACCTCTGACCTATAAAGACCAAGGCCTGGAGCTGTCTGTAATCCATAATCCAGTTTAATATTCTGCTAGAACGGTACAAAAATGTGGCTTTCACTAAAGGCAGTGACATGATGCTGAAACTGGGACTCTCTGTTACTAATCCTGTATAGCATTTGTTCTAATTCTCAAAAAAGTAGGAAAATTCTCCCTCTGTGAAACTGCAAATGAAAACAGCAGTGGTGAGACCTACTACACTTCCGACAGGCCATATAACAGACTGTCTCAATCACTCATCAGATACCTAATGAACAGTAAACTAAACATTATTTAAAATGAGCAAGTAATCCACTTGCATTCTGGCATCTCTTTCTTAAAGTTTGCTAAGGTTCTTAAAGTTTGCTACAGTTATCCCTTCTAAAACTAATATACTGAGTAAAAATGTATAAAATAACCTAATGGATTCTATATTTTGGAGCTATAAGGTCACCTGGTTAAAACATTTCTGTGAGGAAACTGGAGATTGAATGTATTAAGTGATTTGGTCAAGGTCACATGGCCTGTGGCAGAGTCAGGACAACAACTAGGGTCTCCTGATTCCCAGTCTCGTGTCCTTCATGACCACAAGGACTCAACAACAACAGAAAGCCCTACTATTCATTGGTGGTAAGTGCAGTGGGCACTTTTCCTCTCCTTCTGTCTTTTTAAAAGAAACAATTCCTCTCTGTTCTACACAATAGCCTATGTGGAAACACAGCACATTCGAGCTAAATCACTATTCAAAAGTCATTTTAATAAGCATGATGCAACACCGAGACACAATGCCTGTGTCAAATAAGCAGCAAAATATGACCCAATAAAGGCTTTATTTAAGCCAAATCATGTATATACGTCCCCACTCCATCCTTCAACTATGGCACTGCATAAGGGCAGAAATCGTTCCCTCCGCATCTCTATATCCTGTAGAGTACCCGTCTTCAAAGAGTTTTGCTCAAACACCACAAAAACCAAACCGAGGGGTGGGGGTGGGGGGGGACAGTGGGACTTGCTTGAATATGTTTAAGTTAATACATAAAATTTTTCATTAAAACTTTAAATCACTACAGAGGCCATACTCTCCCTTATAGATTAATATATGCCAATTTGAAACTGACATTTAAATAATAAAACAATTAGATCACTAATTTAAATTCATCCAATGAAATCTAAACACCTGAGCAATTTGATACCCACCAGCCTCCATTTTAAAACTATAAGAATAGCATCTTCCTTTCTTCTATAAAATGTTCGGGGCACCCGGGTGGTTTAGTTGGTTAAGGATCTGCCTCCAGCTCAAGTCATGACCCCAGGGTTCTGGGATTGGGCCCCACGTCCAGGATCTCTGCTCAGCAGGGAGCCTGCTTCTCCTTCTCTCTCTGCCTACTTGTGCTCTCTCTCTGTCAAATGATTAAATAGAATCTTAAAAAAATAATAATAATAATAATAATAAAATTAAGGTAAAATGTTACAATACTTCTTTTTTTCCTTGAATTATATTTCTCTTTTTCCTCCCACTGCTTTATTTTAGCATAATTTCTTTCATCATACTTAGGAATAATCCTGTAACAAAAATATGTATATGAATTATTTTTTACTTACTTAAAGTATTTCCTTAGATTGAATTCCTGTTAGTAGTATTAGTGATAAACAATTGATGAAAACAATGCAAATATATTACAAACTTTGATAAGTAAACACAAAAAAAAAACATAAAAAGTAACGTCCTTTTTTAGAGTTGCAGGTCTTAATAATATGTAGGAAAGAGGGCATACACCTTGATAAAAGGAAGCTTCACACCTGATGCCAGTGTTTTCACTATCCCTTTGTTGGAACCCTGGAGAATTGTATACCTCAAAGACACAATGGTAAGACTCAGGGTGAAAGAAAAGTATGGCTTTTTCTTCTGTCAAGTGTAAGAAGGATCAGACTAAAGGGAGGGTAGAAAAGAAGGGACACCATGCAGGTGTTGTCTTCAGACAAATGAGTTTCAGGAAAAGAGCATAAATGAATGTTGAGAACCAGGAAACTGATTCTCTTAAAAACTACCCAACCTCAGGACCTCTAGACTTGTACTGCAGTTTGAAGACCGGTGCGCTAAAGGACACAGCCAGGTTTATTTACCAGAACCCAGTAAATGTTTGTTGCATTAAAATAGCTTAAGAAAAAAATAGTCGCTAAGACCATCTATGTTGTACTGATTTGATTTCTTTCTTTCCTTTTTTATTTTATTTTTTAAAGAGATTTTATTTATTTATTTATTTATTTGAGAGAGAGAGAGAGAGAAAGCATGAGAGGGAAGAAGGTCAGATGGAGAAGCAGACTCCCCATGAAGCTGGGAGCCCGATGTGGGACTCAACCCCGGGACTCGGACATCATGACCTGAGCCCAAGGCAGTGGCTCAACCAACTGAGCCACCCAGGTGTCCGTCTTTCTTTCTTTTTTTAAATCAAATGAGTAAGTCTTCTTTGATGAATGAATGTAAGATGAGATGATGAATGTAAAACCCTGAAAACAGTAAGATAATAAGACTCAGCGGATGGTAGCTACCATTAGGCAAATCTTACTACTTTTTCCCCAACTGTCATACATTTATTTAAGTAAGGTTAAAGTCTTATTCAGATATGGCAGTATTCAGATATGGCAGTTTGATTTCTTTTTTAAAATATACATACAGCTCAGTCTGCCAAAGAGTAATGGTTCAGGACGGCTACCATCTTGGTACCATTTCTATACTTTTATACCACAAACATACAGATTAATTTGAGAAAAACCAAAAGGCTTGTTATGCAAACAAGGAAAAACAAAGGATGGCACTGATGAAAATCGTATTTTTAACACTCAGAGGAAAACCAGATTGATTTACTTTTTAAAAATTAATACGAATGCACTTACTGCTACAGGTAAAAAGTCTATTCAGACTTTCCTAATACATTTATGAGACAAGACTTCTATTTCCCAATATCTACTAAAAAAAGATTTGTGAGGTTTACCTCCAAGACAGAATGGCAGGAACTTCTGCCTATCAAATGTAACAGGTCAGAACCTTTCAAATACTTCTTGATTTCTCTGCGTGCTGACAAACGTGAATGGCGTCGAGCAGACATTAATTCCAGCCTTTTCTGATCTGCTTCTACCTCTACTCTGCCCACTAGGGCGGGTTATTGGCCAATGAGCAGTTACCAGGCTTCAATCTGGCAAAGTCACTCCCTTTTCCCAAAAATCGTTTGCCTCACTTAGAGCTCAAAATGTAGGAAACCTTATACACCTGTCCTACCACCCAGGCAAACAGGTACCGCTCCAAACCACAACAAAATTTGTACTGGCAGTCAGAGAATAAAGGTTTTTGAAATGTAACTCACATAACTATAAAATTCACCCTTTTAAAATGTGCAATTCAGTGGTTTTCAGTATATTCAGAAGACGGTGCAATCACCATCATTATCTAATTCCAGAACATTTTCATCACCCCAAAAAGAAATTCTAAATCCATTAGCAGTCCCTCTCCTCCCTCCCTCCTCTGTCAATCCCCCTCCTGCAGCTCCTAGCAACCACTCATCTACTTTCTGTCTCTATGGAGCTGCCTATTCTAGACATTTCATGTAAACGGAATCACATTCTATGTGGCCCTTTGTGCCTGGCTTCTTTCCCTGAGCCTAGTGTTTCCAAGGGTCAACCACACTGCTGCATCATCAGTGCTCCCCCACTTACATGGCTGAAATAGATTCCATTGTATGTGGAAAGATCACATTTTGTTTATCCGTTCATCATTTGACGGGCATTCAGGTTGTTTCCACTTTTTGGTTATTATGAATAATGCTACCATGAACATCTGTGTACATGTTTTTGTGTTAACACATGCTTTTGATTTCTTGAGTATATACCTAGGAGTAGAAAAGCTGGGTCATATGGTAACTCTATGTTTAACTTTTTGAGGAACTGCCAAACTGTTTTTCCAAAGTGGCTTTACCATTTTATATGCCCACCAGCAATGTATGAGGGTTCCAGTTTGGAAAATAAGCTTTATTTCCCAAAACCTCTTCCTTTACAAACCTTCTGCCTCCCTTTAAAAAATGAGCATGAGAAAAATAAACGTTTTTATTTCACCATCCAATGTGTATTTCAACAACTAGCTTATTTTATAAAAACAATCTCTAGGAAGCACACAAGCATTGAAAGAGAATATAAATGGTATGGCTATAAAATACTGAACTAGCTTAACCAACACACTAGAACATTCACATCTCCTAAATGAGTACCATGACCCCATTTAATTATGTAAGGAGGTTATGTACCCATTCTACCTTTGGCAATTTCTGTTTTGAAATTACTTTCAAGGCCAGTTCATAAAGGCAGATAAAATCAGTCTTCCAATATCATATGCTATACCCTCTTCCTTTCAAAGACCAGATACCATACTACCCAGTGTGATCACCCACCTAATTTGTTTCACAAACATGAGCCCAAATGATTCCTGACCACTTCCACAACTCCAATCCAGCCTTAAAAAAAAAAAAGAAAGAAAGAAAGAAAAGAAAGAAGGAACAGGATTTTTTTCCCCTACCACTGAGAATATTATTCAAAACGGAGTTTTAAAATGGCTCTTACACTACAATCATACAAGTTATCATCATCGGGGTAAGCTGGGAGAAAAGAACACAGGACACTATGTACTATTCTGCAATTTCCTGTGAGTCCATAATTATTTAAAAATAAAAAGGTTTTCAAATACAGATCTTAAAAGAGAGGCAGAATTTCAAAAGGAAAGTGGGAAAAGCATGGAAACTACTCTGAATAGGTTAAAAAAAGAAAAATGCAATTCACATCACAGGAAACCACAGCTAGCCTAGATAAATCAGACAGTTCCTTCCCAGGTTCAGTGGAAGAGAAGGCAGAACACGGGTCAGACTGTAGAGCATCCTGAATGTCAAGCTACAGTTTGGAACTCCCCTTGTCCACAACGACAGACCCTTGGAAGATTTTTTATAACGCATGAGAAAAATAAAGCCGGGCTTTTGAGAGATTAATATGGCAGCAGTAGAGAGGACAGACTGGACGCGAGAGCCTGGAGACAGAAAGATCAGTTACCATTACAACAGCCCAGGCAAAGCTGGTTGGCCATGGAACCAGACCAAATGGAGCTTAATGACTTCATGCTCTGGACTCATCTATAAAGATCCCATATCCGGCATTCCTTATGAGCTCTAGATCATGTTTACAATAAGGAAATTATTCACTACAAATTTATATCACTAAAAGGGAAAAGTTTTAACATTTCCATCTTCATTGGCCTTGTAAGAATAAAGTTAGAAAGGGGGCGCCTGGGTGGCTCAGTGGGTCAAAGCCTCTGCCTTCAGCTCAGGTCATGATCTCATGGTCCTGGGATCGAGCCCTGCATTGGGCTCTCTGCTCAGCGGGGATCCTGCTTCCCCTCCTCTCTCTCCACCTGCCTTTCTGCCTACTTATGATCTCTGTCAAATAAATAAATAAAATCTTTAAAAAAAAAAAAAGAATAAAGTTAAAAAGGCAGAAACAGGGGCGCCTGGGTTAAAGCCTCTGCCTTCTGGTCATGATCCTGGGTCATGATCCCAGGGTCCTGGGATCGAGCCCCGCATCCGGCTCTCTGCTCAGCAGGAAGCCTGCTTCCTCCTCTCTCTCTGCCTATCTCTCTGCCCATGTGATCTCTGTCTGTTAAATAAATTAAAAAAAGAAAAAAATAGTAGAAATAAACAAATAAAATAAAAGGCAGAAACAACTCTACTTACATCCAAAAAACCAAACAAAAAGATCTGATAGCAAGTACACTTTCTAGCTTTGGACCATGTCCCATTAAGTGAACAACATTAGAGGCTCTCTTCCACTTTGGGAGAAACTTCCTCCCTCCCAAAGACTGCACACTGTCAGCTGCCCTCTGACTGCCTTAAGTAGGAGGCTTCATTTGTAATAGTAAACTTCTGGTTAAAGAGCCCACTGAGGTCCTCAACAAACAGTTTTGCGTCTCTAATGTCATATTTCCAGAAAGCAATCATTTCCAGGAGACGTGAGATGCTGACTGTTGAAATGCAGGAGAATCCAGGACTTTATTGTATGCTGAGCAAACAGCACAACGGATTGAATGTTTACTCAGGGCCCACTGTGTACCAGAGACCGATGACACAGATGATTGCAACAGTCCTGCCTTCAAAGAAGCCACAGTCTACTGGGAAACATACACCAAAAAGTCCATGTAATACAAAGCAGTTAATGCCGTTATGGAGGTATGTACGAGATGCTCTGACGATGACGATGACGATGATGACGACGACGACGACAACAGCCAAGACTGATGAAGTACTTTGTCTATGCATTTTTCCTATATTAATTTACTATCCTTACAACAAGACTAATGTTATCTACTTTTTATAGATTAGAAAACTGAAGCACAGATTGACTGAACACTTTTACCCCAGTCCTGCAGCCACATGAGCAACAAGAATGAGCGAGGAGCGATACCAGGAGGGAACCAGCAGCAGACTTAAGGGCGCTTGGTGTAGTCAGAGAACAGTCAGAAGCATAATCTTCTCACGGAGGACTCCTAGGTTCCAGGGCCAGGAGAGGAGGCCGTCAAAGACTGAGGTGGTACAGCCCTTGTGGGCTTCATACTCCAGGTCAGAGGCGCTCATCGGAGGCCTTTACTGCTGAGTGATGTGAGCACGTCTGCCTTCAATAAAGATAAATCCGGATGAAAGGTGGAAGGTGGCCCAGAGGTCAGGAGACCAATTAGGAGGTTACACAGTAACTCTGTCAAGAAATGATAAGGAGTGGATGAATGTGAACAGATGCTTCTGAAGTAGAAGCGACAGTACGTGGTGACTAATTGCCTGTGGAGGGTCAGGAAGAGAAGCAGATGGGAAAAGCTGAGACCCCTGTTCTCAGTGGAATAGGACAAAAGGAAGATCAAATTTTAAAAGGAGTAATAGTAACACTCATAACAATAGTAATGATGGCCTTAATATTTTTTTTTAAGTAAACTCTACCCTGCGATGTGGGGCTCGAACTCATGGCCCCAAGATCAAGAGTCGCAGGTTCTATCAGCTGAGCCAGCCGGGGTCCCTCTCATTTCTTAAGCTGGTGCTACGTACCAGCGCTATGCTGAATCCTTTGACAAGAACAACCTCATTCGGTGTTAAGAAGGTAAGTTCTATTACTGTCGCCCTTTCAAAAATGGAGAAACTAAGACTGGAAGAAAGTGAGTCATTTGTTTGAGGCCATACTCACTGAACACTGAAGCCAGAGAAGACTCAGACAGAGTTCCAAGCGTCTGCAGAAGTGTCCAAGCGTGGGTCTCTAGCAGGCCCCTGAGTAGCTTCATGGGGACGGGAGAGGGGGCGTGCGGAGATACAGAGTTACAGTACCAACACAGCTACACTACTATCACCATTCCTATTGCTATTTTCCATGAAGCACTTTCAGTAAACGAGGTACGCTTTGAATGTTTTACATACGTGGTTTCATCTAATCGACACAATCCTGAGGGGGGCGCTGTTATTCTCATTCTTACAGAGAAAGAAACTGACATGAAGTAAACCATTCAGACTGCCCAGACAGAAAAGGATGAATCTCACCCAAATGCGGGGCTTCTTGATCCAGAGGAGGGAAGAGAAGAGGAAGTGGCAGCAGAAGACAGGGCTGGAGGGAGGGAGTGCCAAGGACTGAATCCCGGAGAATCCCATCCCTGACAAAGCTGGCAGAGAAACAGAGTAGCAAAGGAGTTTGTGAAGGAGTAGTACACCAGGGAAGAAAAAGCAGAGACGGAAGGCACTCCCATTTGAAAACTAAAGGAGATGTGTAAAAGAATAGGGTAGTTAGTGTCAAATGATACACAGAACTCAGACGTGACCAGAGTTTACGTCCGGTAATAGGATTAGCAGCAAGACACCTAAAACCCCTTCCCAGAGCAGTTCAGTGGACACACCAGGACAGCAGGCACAAAGGAGAAAGAGGTGAGGTAGAGCTGGCTGGTAAAAGGGAGGCACTGATAATAGCAGTAACGACACCTTAACTATTTCTTTAGCTATTACTAAGTCCCAGTGTTATGCTAAATACTTTCACAAGAACAATCTCATTTAATATTAAATAAGTAAACTTTCCCCTAGGGTTTGTGGGTCACACACTGTCCCATATTTTCCTTTTTCTTTTTTTAAACAACCCTTTAAAAATGTAAAAAGCCTATTAGCTGGTTATGTAAAAAAACAGGCCACGGGATGGATGTGAGCAGCTGGGGCCGTGGTTTCCTGACCCTTTCCTAGAGGGCGGTGGTTAAAAGCACAGAATCCGCAGTCAGACCGACTGCTCCTCACTGCCTGGGTGACCTTGGGCAAGTCACCTAACTCCTCTGTGTCTCAGTTTCCTTACCTGTAAAATGGGGATAACAACAGGAGCTACCTCTCTGGGTTGTCATAAGGAGAAATAAATACAGATCAAGCACTTAGTTACTAAAGAAAAGGCTTATCGGGGCGCCTGGGTGGCTCAGTGGATTAAGCCGCTGCCTTCGGCTCAGGTCATGATCTCAGGGTCCTGGGATCGAGCCCCGCATCGGGCTCTCTGCTCAGCAGGGAGCCTGCTTCCCTCTCTCTCTCTGCCTGCCTCTCTGTCTACTTGTGATCTCTCTCTGTCAAATAAATAAATAAAATCTTTAAAAAAAAAAAAAAAGAAAAGGCTTATCAATATGGAGGAGTGGATAGAGGATGGGCAGTAAGAGTGAGCCAACAGAGAAGGAGAGATACTAAAAGGAAAAGGACTAATTAATTTTTTTTCATGTCCCGAAGAAGAAATGGAGGAACAGGACCAGGTGAATGCAAGAGAGCAGCCTGTATCCAAACTGCTGGGGAAAAGAACACACCAGTTTGGAGAGCAGCCGGCCAACTTTCATCAAAATTTCAAATGCATGGATCTTTTGATCTCCTCTCCTTCTCTAAAACTTGGCTGTGCACATATACACAAGCGAGGATAAAGCTATGAATGCAAGGCTGTTCCTGCTACAGAAGTGCAGTAAAAATGGAAAAAATGAAAGAACTTACCAGTCCATCAGTAGAGGAAAGGTAAAATACAGGAATGTGCATCTATACAATGGGTCTCATGCAGTTATTTAGAAGAAAGAGATAAATACGCTGACAGGGAAAGGTCTCTACGATTTCATTTCTTACTTCAACTTTTTATTTTGAGATCACTGGAGAGTCACATGCCACTTTAAAAAGTTAACACAGAGAGAGCCCATGTACCCTTTACCTAGCTGCCCTCGATGGTGACAGCTTGCAAAACTATAGTTCAATACTGAAAGTTAATTTTTAATATAAAAGCAAACTCAAACTAGTGTGCTTATTACATCCACTCCCTCTTGTGTATATAAGCCACCATACAGTCTGTGCATGTTCAGAAGATACACACTTCGCTGGCTCCGAGCCAACACCTCTGGAAAGTGAGAAGTAAGGGCGGGAGAAGATTGAAGGACATTCACTTTATGGACCTTCACACTACTTCTTCTTGGCCACCAAGTGCAAATACGACTTCTAGGATAAAGCAAGTAAACAGGCAAAGGGATTAACTTTTGAAAATTAAAGGCAAGCGCCTATCTCTTCCCTCCAGGGGGTTGGGTATGTGGAAGGAGAAGGGACGACTACTGAGGAAGCTCAGTGAAGTTTCTAGTCACTTAGTTGTAAGCAGAATGGTGGGTGGATTCATTCTGTGGCAGCCTGCTTGCTGCCGGGCTCTGTTCTAGGCACTGGAGGGTCAAAAATTAACCACATAGGTACAGTCTCAGAACTCCAGGAACTTGGTAGGAGAGCCTACCAAGAAAGGTGGACATTAACCAAAGTTACACAATCATACTTAGCATTATATTCCAGCCCGGCAGTCTAGAACACGGGCTCCAGGGCCTGACCACTGCGCACAAATCCCAGCTCCGCTGCCAGCGGGTTATGGCACTTGGGACAAGTGACTTAACACTCTGCACTTCAGTTTCCTTGTTTGTAAAATAGAGACAATTATAGGTCCTATTTACTTCCCCAACTATCTAACCCAGATGTTGCTGTGAAGACTTAAAAGAAAAAAAAGGCTATATATGTGTGTATATATATATACAGAGAGAGAGAGAGAGAGAGCACGCTCAGAACAGTGCCCGGCACACAATAAACATCATATGTTTACTATTATTGTTGTTGTTAGTCTCATTACTATTAATTATTTCAGGGTGAGTCTAATCTGTGTCCAGACAAATGGAAGGTCAGGAAAAGCTCCTTTGAGGAAATAACATATAAATTAAGTTCCAAAGATGCATATGAATTAAAAAGCGAAAGAGAAAAAGTGTCTGGCAAAGGGCAGGGCGGACACAAAGACCCCATGCTACTCATTAGTGTGGCATGTTAAGAATTTGACAAAAGGCCAATGAAGCTAGGCTCAGAGAGGACAGACAACAAGAAAGGGCATGTGAAACTTGGGAATTTTATCTTTATCTGAGTAACAGAAGTTATGATACAAAAAATAACAGATTTCTTGGTTTTCCTTTTTTTTTTTTTTTAGGGTCACTTTACTGGACTATGAAGTCTTCTGTGATAGAGGGACGTAAACGTGAGCTCACCAAAAATGGGTAAAGATCAGGAAAGAACAGTAATTTTGGTGAAGGAGAAAAGAAATCAGTGACAGGCAAGTAAGAGGGCTACTAACAAGAATAAAAGCACAGATAAGGGCAGAAGTCACGCACTACCAACTGAACAAATAAACACAACTCCCATCGTTTCTTCAGGCCCTAAAGCGGGAACATGGAAAATGGGCAGTATTGTTCATCTGCAGCCGGAGATGGGCATGGCGTGGGGGACAGAAGAACACAGGTGCAGAACTGAGGATACTTCTGACTCACTGAAAGTAACCAACTATGTCCACGTGGACAAAAGTGATGCCAGGAAGAATGTCACACATTTGGAGACAGGCAAGATTTCAAGGGGCTGGAGGCCTCCGTGAAATCGGAGAGTAAGTTCAGTAAACGGCGAACTGAAAAGACAGGAAATTGTGTTCAGAGAGCAAAATTTCCAAATTTATGATTTCAGAGGTAGCAGTGTGACCAGCCCCAGGAACAGACTGCTGCAGACAAGTGCAGAGACAGACGGCTAAAGTAAAGATCAAGCCAGAATGAGATTAGGATGTTGGACAAGCAATCCACGTAAACATTAAAGAGACAAGAGATCAGGAAAGAAGTAAGAGAAAACTATTTACAAGGATCTGGAATTAAATGTTCAGTTACATTCTGAAATACAGCACCATAAGAAATGTGTTGTTAAGTATCCATAATAAAACAGGCATGACTTGCTAATAACAAAGCTTTATCTATCTAACCAAGTAATTTTCAAAGATTCCCTGAATACCATTCCTGAAAAAAAGCTCTCAGAAAGACAAAAAAAAAAAAGGAAACTTTCTTAACTTGATAATTATCTGTCACAATTCGAGGGCAAGCATCACCATAATGGTAAGAACTAAAGATATGGACAGTCAAAATCTGGGAGAAAATCTTTGCAAAACATGATTTAAAAAATAACAACAAAACACCCCACCCATATATCTGATTTAAGGACAGGTATCCAAAATATTCTAAGAACTCTTAAATCGCAACACTAAAAAAACAAACAACCACAGAGACAATCAAAAAAATGGGGAAAGATCTAAACCTCACCAAAAAAGATACACACAGATAGGAAATAAACATGCAAAAAGATGCTCCACATCCATGTCACTGGGGAATCGCAAATTAAAACCACAATGAGATCCCACTACACCCTATTAGAATGGCAAAAATCCAAAGAGCTGACAACACCAAAAGCTAGTAAAGATGGGGAGCGACAGGGGCCCTCACTCACTGCTGGTAAGAATGCAAGACCAAACAGCCACCCTGGAAGACAAGTTTGGCGGTCTCTTCCCAAACTAAACATATTCTTACCATACGATCCAACAATCACGCTCCTTTGTATTTACCCAGAGAGCTGAAACCTGCACGTGGATTTCACATCAGCTTTATACGTAACTGCCAAAGCCTGGAAGCAACCCAAATGTTCTTCGGTAGGTAAGTGGATAAACTAGGGTACATCCAGACAATAGAATATTACCCATGATAAAAAGAACAGAGCTATCAAGCCACAAAGAGACGGAAAGGAATCTTAAAGGCACATTGCTAAGTGAAGGTAGCCAATCTGAAGGAGCTGCCTAATGTACCATTCCAACTATATCACATTCTGGAAAAGGCAAAATTATGGAACTGGCAAAAAGATAAGTGTTTGCCAGGGGCTGGGGGTGGGGAGTGGGGAGGGAAGAAGATGACTGGGTGGGCCACAGGAAATGCTGAAGGCAGTTAAAGAGTGTGTACTCTAATGGTAGATACATGACATCATGCGTTTGTCCAAACCCACAGAACTATACAAAATAAATGCGGACCTTAATGTAAACTACAACTTTAATTACTGATAATATACCAATACTGGCTCATCGACTGTAACAAATGTACCGCACTAATACAAGATGGTACTACTAAGGGAAAGGTGGAGGCAAGGGATGTCTGGAATTCTCCAAACTCTCTGCTCAGTTGTGATAAACCTGCTCAAAAAATGAAGTCTATTAATTTAGAACAAAAACTAAAGGTATTATCAGTTGACTCATACACGAGAAAACCATGTCCGATATCAGTGAGGAAATCCATTCAAGAGATCAGGGTCCATTCAAGAGATCAGGGTGCCAGCTCTGCCTGGGCTGGGGCCGGCTCTTCCACCTATTGGTAATGTTGCTGTGAGCAAGTCAGAAACTTCTCCAAGTCTCAGCTTCTCTACTGGAAATAACCATCATGGAGTTAAGATTAACTGAGTGCAGAGACATAAAGCACTGAGACCAGTGACTAGAATTAAGGGTTTAACAAATATTAGCCCCCTGTTACTCAAGGTCTATAAAACTATAAATCAAAATCACATGGGCCTTGTCAGAAATGCAGACTCTCAGCCCACCCCAGACCTACAGACTCTGCATTTTTCCTGACAGGCCATCTTTTTTTCCCTTAGTTTTTATTTAATTTTTTTTTTACTTAAAGTGTAATAGTTTCAGGTGTATAATACAGTGATCCAACAACTGCATACAAGACCCAGCACCCACCACAAGCACCTTAATCCCCTTCACCTAGTTCACCCATCCCCCCCAACCAGCAGTTTGTTCTCTATAGTTAAGAGTCTGTTTCTTGATTTCCTTCTCTCTTTTTTCTCTTTGCTCATTTCTTTTGTTTCTTAAATTCCACATGAGTGAAACCATGTGACTTATTTCTCTTAGCCTTTTACCCTCTAGCTCCATCTATGTACTGTGAATGGCACGATCTCATTCTTTTTTATGGCTGAGTAATATTCTGGGGTGTGTGTGTGTGTGTGTGTGTGTGTGTGTGTGTGTGTGTGTGTGTATTAATCAGTCAATGGACACTTGGGCTGTTTCCATAATTTGGCTATTGTAGATAATGTTGAGTAAACATCGGGGTGCATGTGTCCCTCTGAATTAGTATTCCTATATGCTTTGGGTAAACACCTAGTAGCGCAACTGCTTGAATCTGCATTTTAATAAGATCCCTCGGGTAATTTCTGCACACATACATACAGTTGAGAAGCACGGTATTAGGTGGTACTATTACCACCATAACTATTCTTCACTACTGTCACTAAAAAAGGAGCATAAGCATTGGGAGAGTCATATTATTATTTGCTCATGATTATGATTGGAATACTTTAAAAAGAGAGGGAGAATCAACTGTAATAGTTAAAGAGATTCCAAAACATTCTCTAAAGTGACCATAATTAAAACACGTAGTACAGGTACACAGATAAGCACCCTTTGTCAAGAGTCTATTTTAAGGGGCACCCGGCTGGTTTGGCAGGTAGGGCATGCAACTTTTGATCCTGGGGTTGTGAGTTCAAGCCCTACATCAGGTGCAGAAATTACTTAAAAATAACATCTTTTTAAATAAATAAGATTCTGTGTTAACGAGATCATTTCAAATAAGCACACAAGTGATAAACTATTAGGACAAATGCTACCAAAAAAAAATTTTTTTGAAAATCCAGATCCTTATCTAATCAGTATCATAATACTGAAAATACATTCCATGTGGATTTAAAACCTAAATCTTAAAAATAAATTTACAAAGCACTAGAAGAAAATACAGAATATTTTTATTGTTCAGACGGGTGCCTACACTCCTGAGGATACCATAAAACCCAGGAGTCCCCGTGGAATGATACAGAGAGGATTAGCATGACCCCAGCACAAGGATGACACGAAAATTTGTGAAATGTTCCATATTTTTTATACAGACATGTAAAATAAAATAAAATAAAATAAAATCTTTAAATAACAAAAGACACCATAAAAGTTAAAAGTTAAGACAAATTATATGAGAGAAAATATTTAAACTACATATAATGAAGCATTAATAACCATATAAGAATTTTTTTAACTTTTTTTTTTTTTAAAGATTTTATTTATTTGACAGACAGAGATCACAAGTAGGCAGACAGGCAGGCAGAGAGAGAGAGGAAGGGAAGCAGGCTCTCCACTGAGCAGAGAGCCCGATGCGGGGCTTGATCCCAGGACGCTGGGATCATGACCTGAGCCGAAGGCAGAGGCTTTAACCCACTGAGCCACTCAGGTGCCCCAACCATATAAGAATTTTTAAAGTCCTAGACATGATTAAGAAAATGAATAGCAAGATTTCAAAAAACTAACAGAAAAATGGGGGTGGGAAAATTAAAATAGAATTTTATATATGTAAAGAGACTGAATTACAAAAGCTGCACCAGCACAAAATAAAATAAACCACCCAAATCTACCTACAAATATTTGCATGTGCTCTGAAAAAGACACGAAAGAACATGTACCACACTGTTAACAGTAGTTACAGCTACAGAGTAAATCGGGAATGGAGGAAGCATTTTGCTTTTTTCTTCATAAATTTCTATAAACAGACTCTTTACAATGAACATTTTTTAAACTTATCTTTGTTTAATTATAAAAGAAAAAAGTACTGAGTGATAGTTTTAACTTAAAAGGCTAAAACTTTCACAAGCTTCCTGGTTTTCTCAACAAGTACTTAACTCCAAAAGCTTATAACATCTGGAAAATATATTATTGTTATCAAAATTTTCCTAAGAATCTTTTAAGTAAAAATATGCCAACTTTTCTCCTCCCCAAATAGACCACAATGTTCAATTTCTAGTGGCCCTCCGTTCAAAGCTAGTTCCAACCTAATTTCCAAAAGCAGTGTCTAAACCAGACAAGAAATTTAGCAACGTAACACAGAATATCGAAATGGAAACCACATGTCCAAAATACGCCTCCAAGTAACAGACAGCAACTGGAGAAGAGTTAACTGCTAGTAACTCCACACTCACTTCAGTTTCAATTCTGAATCATTTCTCCGTCACTAAACTGGAAAAAAAAAATTTTTCAGCCATTTGTCATCTCTGACTAAACACAGGCTTCAGCCCCAAATCACTAAGTGTAGAGCAGTACATGCCCTCACGAAGACTGCCAATAGAAGGGTTTTTCCAGAAAAAGTGGTTCATATACACAGCAGGAAAATCTTGTACTACAGGGAACTTGGTTACCACCTTAATTCCCTCAACCAATTTGGAAACTACTGGAAGTAAATGACTAAGAAGTAAAACATATGAGGAAAGATGAAAAAAAAATATTTCTACGTACTGAAAACCACATAAAGTGGTTCAAGTCTGCTTTTAGCTGTCTTTTGCTGAAGTTAGAATATTAAATTCTTTTGCTCTGTGTGAATCAGAAGTTAGTTTCTCTGGTTTCTTACAACACACAAAATTTTCAGCTGCTAAAACGTATTATACGACCACTTAGAGGGTTTTTTTTTTAACTACTTATGCTTAACAAAATGTATTACATGTAGATCTGCCCAATACTAACTATTCCCCATATCATTAGACCTGAATTCATTAAAATGATAAAAAACTGCCAGGTCTTGGAACTAAATATCCTCCCCTTTCCCTAAAACTGTCACTCAAAAACGATGAATCTAAAACAATCAGTAGCCATATCTCAGCAGATAACTACAGGGAAGCCATAAATGAATGAGGATGGCATTCTCCTCACGAACGAAGGAGAGAAGAGAGTCATTACCCTTCACCATATATGTAAGAGGCATAGGTAGTCTCTTGGTTTCTAGAGCATCCACTAACCAGGACGGCATCTTCTGCTCAATCTAAATTCAGGTGCCTGGATATTTGCAACCAAAACAAACTGCAGGATCTAGTTTCTTTTTTTCAAAAGGTAAACAATCCCTCTGGCCTGATTTACCAAAAAAGACGTGAGTAAAAAGAAATGATCAGGACAACAGCATACCCAGGTTTTAAATTCTTAGTTAAGGCCCTTAAGATTCCTCGTCTTTTAAGAGAGAGAGAGACCTTGTCAGTAATGCTAGAAATTGCACAGTCGGTGCCTCGTATTCAGCCAAAAAAACCTCTCCGTGTGCACTGATAATTTTACCACATGTCAGTGAGCATGTATCAGGAAGGTCCAGGAAAAGTGTGCAATAAGAGTGCAGCATGGAGAATTCATAGAGAGATGGGTCAAGAGAAAACAGGCTCAAAACTAACCAACGTCCATCAGTATTCATAATACCAAAATCACCTCTGTGCTGAAACTCGAGCTTCCTCTAAGGTATTATCAGTCAGTAACTACCAAGAAAATTTTTAAACAACTCAGAGTGCTTCTTTTATCTAATTTATAACATACTTCATTATCATCTGAGACACCAAAAATTATATAACCTTATGCCTTTGTCATTATCTCTTAAAGTATTTTTTTTAAAGAAGTGTTTGGTTTTTTTAAAAAATATATTTACTTGACAGAGAGATAGAGCACAAGCAGGCAGAGGAAGAGGGAGAAGCAGACCCCCTGCTGAACAAGGAGCCTAATTCAGGGCTCAATCCCAGAACCCTGGGATCATGATCCGAGCCCAAGGCAGACACTTAACAACTGAGCCACCCAGGCGCCCCAATCTCTTAAAGTATTTTAAAGGGAAACATCGTACTATTTACTGCCTCCTGATCGTAACTCCTTTTTCTTCAATCTTGAAGATTATTGACTCTCAAACCTGCATAATAAAGATCGATTCACCACTCTTCCAGTTCAACTACAAGGCATTCTACCCTCAGTAGTAGGTTAGTACTTAACAATATCTTACATTTCTTTTCTACTGATAAGCAGTGCCACAAATTAGGATTAACAGTATGACTGAGCATGTTCTTTTAAGGAACTTTACACTTTATGATTATTAGCTACTACACAGATCTTTATTTGTGGACTCTTATAACTACAACAGCCCCTTTTTAAAAAAGCACCTTAAAATAGACCCTAAGTTCTTTTACAGAAAAGGATGGGTAATTAGCAACTAAACAGCGTACAAACTGAGTTCTCTGGAAACACCCAAATATTATTAAGTAATGTATCTGCACCGCATTTGACTTCTAATTGCTAGAAAACTTGTGCTTGAGAAAATTCAGGAACCAATCCCATAGAAAATAATTTGTCTCTAGTGATTCTTACCCAACATAAAAGTGAAATATGGTTTGACTTCTTGCCTTGCTCCGATAAATTCCAAACGACTTTATTACTTTAAAAATGAAAATACAGGATGAAGACTAAATGCCAAAAGCACAGTTCAATAAAAGAGCAAGTGGATAAACTGGAATTCAAAATAAAAGTTCTTGCTCTCAAAAGACACTGTCGAGGGGATGAAAAGATACGCCACAGAATGGAAGAAAATCTTTGCAAAGCAAGTTATCTGATAAATGACTCGTGTCCGGAATATACAAAGAATTCTCAAAACTCAACATTAAAAAAAATAAACAACGCAATTTTAAAAAACGGGCAAAAGTTTCGAACAAGTACTTCACCAAAGATACACAGCTGGCAAGTAACTCCATGAGAAGATGTCAATATCATTAGTCATTAGGAAAATGTAAATTCAAAGGACAAGATAGCATATACAACGAGTGGCAAAAAAGTTCTCCTCCTAGCGTTGGTGAAGATAAGGAGCAACTAGAACCCTCACTGCTAGACAGAAGGTAAATTTATACAGCCACTTTGGAAGACAATTTGGCAGTTTCTTAAAAAGCTAAACACACACCTACCAGCCATATGACCCAGTCCTCCCACTCCAAGGTGTTTACCCAAGAGAAATGAAAACATAAGTCTACCCAAAGTTCCACATCAAGTTCCTAGCAGCTTTATTCACAACAGTCAGAAACTAGAAACAAATCACATGTTCATCAACAGAAAAATGGATAAACAAATCCCCTGATAGCCATGTAATGTGACATTACTCAAATTCATCACTCAGCAATAAAAAGTAACAAACTACTCATACAGACAACAACAGTGAATGAATCTCTCTTTTTTAAAGATTTTACTTACTTTAGAGAGAGAGAGGAAAGAGAGAGAGCACATGCATGAGCACAGGGAGGGACAGAGAGAAAGGGAGGAGATTCCCACTGAGCAGGACACTGGGATCATGACCTGAGCCCAAGGCAGCCACTTAACCCAATGAGCCACCCAGGCGCTCCAACAGTGAATGGATGCTGAAAACTGGTTAAGGTCATTTACATGAAATTCCAGAACAGCAAAGATAACCTATAGTGACAGCAAAATAGGGGTTTTCTGGGGTGGGAGCGTGGTAGGGAATGAATGCAAAGGGCACTAAAGGAACTTTTGGGGATAATAGCAAAATTCTACATGCTGATGGTGTGGTCATCACACGACTGTGTATATTTGTCAAAATGCAAACTGTATAATTAAAATGGTTCCATTTTGGGCGCCTGGGTGGCTCAGTCGTTAAGCGTCTGCCTTCTGCTCAGGTTGTGATCCCAGGGTCTTGGGATCGAGCCCCACATCAGGCGCTCTGCTCCAAGGGGAGCCTGTTTCTCCCTCTCCCTCTGCTCGTGTTCCCTCTCTTGCTGTGTCTCTCTCTGTCAAGTAAATAAATAAAATCTTTTAAAAAATGATAAAATGGTTCCATTTTATTGAATGCAAATTCTGTCTTAATCAAGTTAATTAAAATGTACTTTTGGGGGGAAAATCTATGAAATTACAGTGTTTCTTAAGACGTTTATAGTACCTTCCACTAGATGACTTTCAAATCTTTGACACTCTTACAAAGAATCTCAGACAAGGCTGGGATTATTATCCCATTTTATAAATTGCAGGGGTGGAAGGGAAGCAGGATACATAGTGGTATCAATGAGATGCATGAGTTCAGAGTGTAACATTACATTGGGCAGATTTATCGATGGCAATCAAACTACCACCCAACAAGCTGGCAGGACAGGGAATAATGAAGTGCTGGGTCTTGAACTGCTGGGGGAAAACTGGCTAGAACCACATAAAAAATGAAGAACAAAAAAATATCCGTATTCCCAGGAAGAAGGTAGGTAAGAAAAGAAATGCCTAAGGCCAACATTACCTATATGCACCACACACATCAAATAAAAAAGAAAAGCAGTTACATGAAAACAATTACTTTTAATATAAGTGAAGTGTGTAAAAGGAGCTCAGAACCCAGTGTATCAGATCTGAGCCCAGATCTGCCCATGACTCACTCACGTTTTATTAAGGTCACTAACTCTAAGTACCTCAGTGTCCCTCCTTTTATTTATTCTAAGATTTCATTTATTTATTTGACAGAGCAAGAGAACAAGCAGGGAGCAGCACAGGGAGAGGAAGATGCAGGCCCCCTGCCGAGCAGGGAGCCCAACATGGGACTCGATCCCAGGACCCCAGGATCATGACCAGAGCCAAAGACAGATGCCTAACCAACTGAGCCACCCAGGCGCCCCCTACACCCTTTTTCTTCTCCCCCTTTTTAAAAATAGAAATATTAATTCTGGTCCCTGAATAGTCCTTTGGGGGCACAAAGAAATAAAGAATTTATCTGCAAAAAAATTTTAATTCTACAGTCAAGTCATATTCTTTGTACCAAAGCATGCAACTAATAATACACTACATTATCATCAAATCAAATTAATAATTAGTTACCTTAAAAATAAAAAATGGCTCCCTATAGCCAAAAGATCAAGTCCAAATGCCTCAGCTAAAAATTCATGTCCTTTCTGAACCCAGTCCATCCCATTTATCTAAAATAAACCAATCTAGAGGCGTCTGGCTGGCTCAGTCGGCCAACCATGCAACTCTTGATCTTGGTGTTGATGAGTCTGAGCCCCACAGTGGGTACAGAGATGACTTAAAAATAAAATCTTTAGGGACACGTGGGTGGCTCAGTTAGTTAAGTGTCTGCCTTTGGCTCGGGTCATGATCCCAGGGTCCTGGCATTGAGGCCCACATCAGGTTCCTTGCTCCGCAAAGAGCCTGTTTCTCCCTCTGCCTGCTGCTCCCCATTTGCGCTCACTCTTGCTCTTGTGAGCTTTCCCTCTATCTGAGAAATAAACAGAATCTTAAAAAAAATAAAAATAAAAATTTTAAAATAATAATAATAATAATAATAATAATAATAATAAAATAAGGGGTTCCCGCCTGGCTCAGTAGAAAGAGCACGCAACTCTTAATCTCCGAGTTTTAATCTCATGAGTTTGAACCCCACATCAGGGATAGAGATTACTTAAAAATTTTTTTGAGATTACTTAAATATTTTTAAAATAAATTAATTAATTAATAAAATAAAATATACCAATCCAAATTTATCCACTCTCCCTCAAGGTATTTTCCACCCCTGGACATGCTGTCCTCATACTACTGTCAGCAAGTCAACTCCTATACTTTGATTAAAGGTGACCCCAGGGGTGCCTGGGTGGCTCAGTGGGTTAAAGCCTCTGCCTTCAGCTCAGGTCATGATCCCAGGGTTCTGGGATTGAGCCCGCATCGGGCTCTCTACTCAGCAGGGAGCCAGTTTCCTCCTCTCTCTCTGCCTGCCTCTCTGCCTACTTGTGATCTCTGTCAAATACATAAATAAAATCTTTTAAAAAATTTAAAAATAAAAATAAAGGTGATCCCAAAGTACACCGGCCTAAGAAAAACTTTGTTTATCCTTAAAAAAACAACAACAAAACAAAACTGCTCATCCTTAATCCAGTCTTCTTTCTCTTCTCTGAATTTGTGCTGAATCAGCACTATAAGATATGGCATTGAATTTTATGCCATATTTCCCTATTCTCTAAGTATATTTTGCTTTTTAAACCTTGTATCTTCATCTCTAAAACAAGATGAGCCTTCCAGATAGATGGCATGACTTCTGTTGCTCTGTCAGTGATGCTGCATTACAGACAGATTCAAACTTGAAGGGACAGGAAGCTGCACCGCATTCCATCTGGGTAAGATCGGCAGCCATCTGGGGGCTTGTCTGTCCTATCTGGAGGCAATGTGGAAGAAGGCAGAAGGGCAGGCTTGGCGCTTCTACCTCTAAGTTGCTGGGCATTTGGGGTTTTTGTGGAGTTCATTTTTGTTTTTATTATGGAAACTTTTAAACATACACATGAGTAGAGACAAACAGTATAATGGTCCTCCTGGACCCATCAGCCAGCCACAACAATTGTTGTGTTGTGTTGTTGTTGATCTCTGTCTGTCAAATAAATAAATAAATAAATAAGAAAAGAAAAGAACCACAATGTTATCATTTCATCCAAAAAGACTGTAACTGCTTGACATCAAACATCAATGTTCAAATCTCCCTATTGTCATGAAATTATTTAAGATTTTATTTATTCATTTGACAGAGAGAGAGAGAGATCACAAGTAGGCAGAGAGGCAGGCAGAGAGAGGGAGGGAGAAGCAGGCTCCCCGCTGAGCAGAGAGCCCGATGCAGGGCTTGATCCCAGGACCTTGAGATCATGAC